>NC_140637.1:20006943-20539443 GCF_057382275.1 Copadichromis virginalis | reverse complement strand
CTGACCAGCCAGAATGGGCAATGGTACTGCTGCTTCTTGATTGTAGTTAAGCAAGAGATGTATGCCTACAGTAAAAATCATGATGTATTTAAGATAATAGATTCACCATGTCAAAGGTGAATGTTCTGCCTCAAGCCATCCTCTGCTGTTTCTCAGCAGAAGGATCACCTCCATCTGCCAGGGTTTGGAAACCTTGCAAGTTCAGTGAAAGAAAAGCATGTTCTATCAAGTTAATTTTGAAGAAATTACCCATCATTACTGTACTGTACAAGCCACCTTTTGATCCCTACTGTACTATGTATGACTCACAAAATGTGTGGTGATCATGATGCCAACTCCATATGCAAATATCTAAAAACCGTGTGAGAGTACGCAGTTTCTTTCCTACAGCAAAGAACAGTGTGATCACTGAGACATAAGACATAAGAGACATAAAGGAATTACTCTTTTCAAATTAAAATCTCTTTTTTTTTCTGAGAAATGGATCCAACGCTTGAGTGACAGGATTGAATGTACTTTTTAATCCATTACATTACAATTGCCAATTTCTGACACGTACCGTAAGTAGTCTTTTCATGGAACTGAGTTTTATAGTACATATTTACAGGCAGACAATAAATTAAAGAAATATTATAATGTGAACATTTCATTGTTTTTCCTTTCATTGTCACCCATCTGCATATATCTGGGAAGCTAAATCCAGCAAGCTTTCCTCTCACTGCTCACTCGTTCTCCAGTTTGTTACACTTTTCAAACCCATCATTCAATGTTGCCAGATTTTTTAAGTGAATTGGCAAAACACAACGTGCAATATGAGTCAAAGTCACTTCTGCCCACAGGTGAGCTTAAAAAGTTTAACCTAAACAGCAGGGGAAAGACATTTTAATTTGAAAACTCGTACCAGAAGGTTAGGCTGAAACTATTACATTCCATTTGAAATTGCACCTTTCATATTCAATATAGAAAAACATTCCTACACCAGATATTTTATTCAGCTACTGAATACATAAATATATCCTTGAATTTCTGTAATGCAAATAAAACCTTTTTCCATAATTTATCCAGGATGAAAAAATGCTCATTTTCTCATTTTCGTGCATAGCTCAACTAATAGTTGGACACATTATTTGACTACATTATTTCTTATCTAGGCTGAAGCATTGTTGATATAAACTGTCTAAATGAGGAATAAAAATTAAGCTAACCCATCTCTTCTTCTCATCCTACTCCTGTCATGGCTTTGAAGTGAATGCTTTGTTCCGCTGTGTTATTACATTATCAGCTGACAGACAATTTGTTTGACAGTGCAACTTGAGACAAATATGATGTGCATACACATCGGCTCATTCCCCGTTCCTTGATTTCAATTAACAGCTTTCTGTTCTCTAACACAGTCATTGCAACTTTGCTCCATCTGTCTTATCAGTAAATCACATGTTGAAACAATAATATGCAAGTATTTTACAGGAATCATTTTGACATCTCATTCCAATCCACACGTATAATGCATGCTCTGGCACAGGCCACTTAAGGAAACAGGTATGATATATCCCAGAAAAATGTGTTGAGAGCAGAGCTTGGTAGATGATGGGACACGAGGCAGCTGATAGAGAACTGTAACAGCTGTATGGAGTCAAGAAGAAGCTGTGTGCAAAGAAGCTAAAGGCTATTACAACCAGCCCTGTTTCTTAATTTTTTTAAATGCAAATTAGCCTACTAGGTGATAAATTAGTAAATAACTGAATGCACAAAAGGAAATTCAGACCAAAACTTGGCTCATAACAGGCTACCAGAAGCAGGAACTTACCCTTACAGTGACAGTGTGCATTGCAGCAGTATTATATCGGTGTTTATTTTGTCTTCTGTTGATGCACTTGCTATTTTTTGATCATCAACTAAGTCAGTTCATTTTTTCAGCGATTAGCTGCTAGCCAGACATATTGATGTGTGGTATTTGCTTTCCTCCCTGAGTACTGTATTTTAGGGGAACCTGTTATGCTTTTCCTTATTTTCTATCATACTCTATATTTGATTCTCTACAACGCAGCCAGAGTTTCAGCTCCCACAGATTGACTGTGTGCCCATGTGGCACGCAGATTACGTTCAGTCAATTACGGACACAGCTGATCTCAACTTGTTATGTATATAAAGCAAACCGGTCCACAGAATTCCAGCTTCTTCCATTCCAACCTCTTACCAGTATGAGTAAGAGCAAAGAGCTGTCAAGGGATGCCAGGGAAAAGACTGAAGGTAACGAGAACCTCCTTCCCTTGACCAGAACACCGAAGTTAGGCTGTGGATGAGTCTTCCAGGATGCCAATGATGCAAAACATGCCACCAAGGCAGCAAAGTGGTTAAAGAGGAAGCAGATTAAGATCATGGAGTGGCCAGAAAATCTGCGGAGGGAGCTGAAGATTCGAGTTGCCAAGCAGCAGACAAGAAATGTAAAGGATTTAGAGAGTTTCTGTAAAGAGGTTTGGACCAAAATTCCTCCTGAGATGTGTACAAACCTGTGGACCAACTACAAGAAATGTCTTACTACTGTGCTTTCCAATAATGGCTGCTCCAAGTATCAAGTACTAAATCATTCTTTGCTTGGGGATAAAATAATTATTTCACTGAATGACATACAAATCAACGTATTAATTGTATGCAATGTGTTTTTTTCTGGATTGTTGGTTAATATTGTATCTCTCTCCACTAAAATGAAACTTCCATATTAATTAGAGACTATTTCTAATTCTCTTTAAGTGAACTAACTTAGATATTCAGCAGGGGATCAAATATTTATTTCCCCCACTGTATAATGAGGTCAGAATATGTGCAATTATCCCAGTATGCCAGCAGTTTTCAATTGTTTTTGAAATCTGTGAGATGTCAACTCAAAATATCCTTAACAGGGTCACTTCAGGGACACGGCTCTGACTGTGAGCACAGCACAGCCCAAGTGCTGTTCAAATCTTTGGTTTACGCGCAGCAGCCAAACTGAAGAAAGCTTGTTTATTGCTGTAGATGGACTGTGAGGATTCACCAATTTAGTTTTAAAAAAAGTTGAATTATTACTATTAATTAGAATTCAACCAGCTCCTACTACATATTGTAAACTATGTTTAATCCGTTGCTGTGGACAGTAAAATTCCCGGTTTGCATTGAAATGATGATTTTGTGTTTGTTACATGAGCAGCTGCTTGGCTGTGCTCCAACAGGCTTCACTGCTTAGAGCCCAGCAGAATCCCATCACTTTGAGTCACTCTGCTAAGCAAATGTAACACACTCCCCTCTAAATCTTTTGAAAGAAAAAAAAACCAGTTCCATTATAACAGGTTTAAAAAATAATATAAAATAAAATTATACATACGTTTGTGTGTGTGTAGCTTTGTACAAAACAATGTACACTGTGCACTGATGAAGCTAATATGACAGTAAGAAGCTGTCAGTTGAATTACTACTTAATTTGGTATGGCTGTGACACTGTGTGTGTGGAAATACAGCGAGTTACGTGTGAGTTTGAAATACTCAAGTGTTGTGTGACCAGGTGACTTCTAATTAAGGCAAAGAATGTCAGACACTGCAGTTGACCTACTCCTTCTCATACAGTCAGTGAAGCAAGAAGACATCCACTACAGAAATTTCAAATGACAGGTAAGTCAGCCAAATGTCAAAGAAATACATGTCCAGAGTCACTTCTACCTCTCCTCCCTACTATTTTCTTTTTAGATGGAAATCCTGCAGAGGTGCTGGAAGACGTGCAGCGATACTTCATTATGATTCTTCCCTAAATGAAACCGCTGTGTTAATACTTCATGGGTCTCACCACTTTTAGTTTGTGCAAATGCTGAAATGCACACACTCCCAGAAACATAATCATACAAGCACAGTGGTTGTACGCTGTGAATGACAGAATTATACAGGTTTTGCATGAGAATAGAGATAATGTAGTCAGATGGCGAGGGAAAAGCGATGTCAAACAGACAAGCCCTCAAATGAGGCACTGAGCCTCCCTCTCCTTCTCAGTGAATTGACAGCCTCTGGCCTGAGATTCAAGCAGCGTCAGGATGTCAAACTCCACTATGTTTTGACACCCATTGCTGTCCTCAGCAGAAAGAACGAGGCAAAACAGCAGTGTGGGCTTTTGTAAACACAAAATTCACAGTCCATTTGTGATTTTGTTCCCATTGAATGCACAAACAGGCCTTGCAGAGAAAGATCCAGACACACACACACACAAAAACAACACACACACAAAACCACACACACACACGTAAACTCCCCTGAGTAGTTAAAACAGTATATATTGTATGTTCTGGAAATGATTCATCACATTTGGTGTATAGATCACAGCTTCTCATCCTCATATAACTGAATTTTCTGTAAAAGTTAATTGAGCATTCTGCCTGCTTACAGACAGTAACATTTCTTTTACAATTTCTACATGGCTCAGGTATATAAATAAAAACATTCATCTCAAGTTAAGGCACACACATCATTATGATGCTCTCGTGTGCAATTTAACGTTTTTCATATAGTGTGTGAACAAGTCGTGATGGGGAAATTATGCCGTAAAGTGCTGCTTGATCATAGAGATTGAAGTGGCAGAGCGAGCTCAGAGATTTTCCTACCTACGCTAACAAACAGTGCTTGAGTAAAAATGCTTGGAAATTTGTTAGACTGCAAAATTGCAGAACACTTTCCCTCAACACTTGGAATTATTTATCAGCTCAGCTCATCTAGGTGCAGCAATAAACAATGTCTCACCTAATGCATTATACTGCATTTAACTCCCTACTGACACTTTGAGCATTTGCAGATCAAACGCTCCTGTTTTTCAGAAGAGTCGAGCTGCAGCTTTCTGATAGCACACATCTAAGTGTGAGAACCTCAGTCGTTTTTTTCAACAGATATATGAATCAAGATGTGATACAGACTTCGCGAGTGAACGCAGCTGGAGAGAAAGAAGTGGAGAGCGAGAGAGAGAGAGAGGGTGAGTGTGAGATAGAGAAACAGAGAGGAAGAACGGATAAAGAGCAAATCTATTACTGATAGTGATTTGGTGCTTGCTGGAGAGGAAGTGGAACAGAGGGATCCATTCATGTGGCTCTTGTCCCACTAGAGGAGATAAGAGAGTGGTGGAGCTCAACTAACTCCATAATTACATTGCAC
Source organism: Copadichromis virginalis (assembly GCF_057382275.1). NCBI lineage: Eukaryota > Metazoa > Chordata > Actinopteri > Cichliformes > Cichlidae > Copadichromis > Copadichromis virginalis. The sequence continues at coordinate 20,534,283 of NC_140637.1, read as the reverse complement.
ACAAGTCTGGCTACTTTTTTTTTTTTTTTATTCCCTGGTGCTGAGCGCTCCATAGAACACACTCCAACAGACGCAGTAAGGGTTAATTTCATTGGCGCCTAAAGCGATCCAAAATATACTGTATCACTTCTGCTATCTCTAAATCCTTTCAGGATATAATTTGTGTGTCCAAGAGGATGGCGTGTATGGTGCTGCCATACGCCATGTCAGTCCTTTGATCCTCCCCAGTCTATGTGAATATTTGTCTTTACCATTCTTCCTAGAATGGTCTCCAAGCAACTCTTTTTTTTCTGCTGTCACAGAGCACTGACAGGAGGCAATTTTGTGATGCTATTTGGGTGATTTTATTTGCTCAGTAGGACACCGTGCCCCCAACCACCACTGACACATTTCTAGTTCTTCACAGTCTCCCCTAGTGCAAAGCCCACCTGAGACATGGTAAAATCAGAGTAATGAAGTACGTAGCACACTGGCAAAGGCATCAATCAGATGACAGCAGGAGGACAGACAACAAAGGAAAAGAGAGGTGGAGTAGCAGAACAGAAAAAAGAGAATAGGAGAAAAAAAAGAAAAGAAAAGCTGAAACTCAACCAAGGAGGGATGAAACTATAATGTGAAGGGAACATCAAATGAAGAAATGCATACCCGATTATGAAATATTACAGAGACATACATTAGGGGAATGTAAGAAAGGGAAAGCAAACCAAAATGTGCATAGGTGAAAGAAAAAAAACAAGGAACACGTCCGATAATTTGAAGCCGGATATACCATTTTTGGACCGTGTCTGGCCGAGCTCCCTTATCTGACAGCTTATTAAAGTTTCATGCTAAAATGAGTCAATATTAGATATGGCGTTTTCAGGGTGAACCAGTCTGGGATGGATATGGGAATAGGGCAAGGTTTGCATCGCCGTCGCCGCCAAATGACCACTATTGGCCAGAGGGCACTGAGCTATCTGTCTGTGTACCATTTCAGATTTGACTGGCACTTTTAATTACGTCATCTAATTGAGACCTCTGAAGCAATCCAGTAGTACCCTTATAGAGAATTAGTGCTAGCTACTTAGCATATATAGCTTTAATCATTTGAACAGCAGTTATATTCTACTGGGCCACTTTTAGGCCTTTTTTACTAAACATCTCTTGTCCTTAAAAAAAGAAGCTTTCACCATCTGCTCACTCTTTAAAAGAGGCACACACCCATACAGACACATACATTCACATGCTCACAAACAGATGAAAAAGCGCAGACATTTCGAAGGAATATCCTGGCATTATCTTCTTATTCCTCACGTTGTTAACCTCTGAGTGCCATTTCTGTATCTCATCTCTTTCCTTTTGTCGTATTCTTTTTTGGCACTCCTCTTGATCATAGAAAACCCAAAGACAGAAGGAGACTGGGATCAATCTCTTCTTTGCAACCCTTAATGTGAATGAAATTCAGTGGTGAAAATGGCTTTTGAAAACAACCCTGGGTATTGTATTACTTTTGAAAGAGTAGAAAAAAATGGGGATTATATTTAAAAGAAAACTGAAACACAGCACACACTGAGACACGTTCAGACTTATAATTTGTTTCATCATTTGAAGATGTTAAAACATGCTGTCGAAAGACACGGCATGACATGGAAAATTATAGAAATGCTGGGAAAATGTCGACGCATAGCTTTTGTTAGAGACAAATGCCATCTTCTGTTCTTTCATCAGTGGATCTTCCTGTCAAACCTTTAAAGAGGTCATTTGACAAGCTTAAAGCAGGCCACACCGGAACCAGCCAGCTAAAAAAAATCATAGCGCCTAACCTTTTATTTCCTGGCTTTGAGCAGGAAATCAAAGACGTGGGACAAATGATTCAAGAGGGGGGTGATTGAGACAAGAAGCTTTAAAAAACAGATAAGGGAAGTTAAACAGGGGAGGAGAGGAGTTCAAGAGAACTTGAACTCAAGTTCAAGAGAGATGTGAAATGTGTGAGTGACAGCAAAAGACAGGGGTGACAGACTCAGCAAGAGGTCTCTCTAATTCACTGAGACCAAAAAGGAGGTTGTGGTGAAGCAGCGCAGAGAAGCGACAGGAAGCCTGAAGACCTGGCAGACCAATTAGCCGCACCAGTTAAAAATTCACAGTTTTCTTTCTTTTCACCTTGTCCACTCACAAAAGAGCACAACTACATACTATCAAACGCACTTTGCACATGCATGCTCGGGGCCTCTCTTTAAGTTTATATACCATAAGTTTATTTCAATATGTCACAGTTGTTTTTAGCGTGTCTTGCCATAATGAAGAGGTGGACATATTTACCATGTGGTAACAGGACTAAAATGAGATTAAAAATGCACATCTAATAGATGCAAATTGTGACTGGAGGTGTGATCTCATTGCTGCCACTGGCGTTTGTGTGTGCACATCTCATTTCCCTCTTTATACGCTATCCACTCAAGATCCTTTGATCTGCCAATATCAATCTACATGTCTGCCCACAGGGACACAGCCGTAGACAAAATCAGGCATACGTGCTTCTTTTTTATCTCTTCTTGTTCAATCAGTATACATTTGGGGAAGTTTCTGAAAATAGCTAATGATAATAAGGTGAGTCAGTACTCTACGGCGTTAACTGCTGTCCTGGTTTTTGAGTTGGAGACGTGGAGATGGTGTTAGGTTGTAATTTCACACCTTAACTTGCATTCCCACCGTTTACTCTCGCTGCAGCTGGGGAGCGAACGCGGAGAGGAATGTATAATTTTCTTTCTGTGGAATTGGCAAATGTTAACGGTAAATTAGAATCTCACCAAAGGAAAGGCAAAAAAATCCCATTTTGATTACCAAAGATGTGTGTACTTTAGTGCGTGCTCGAGCATAGGTGTGTATAACTACAGTGTGTGTACAGTTTCCAACGTGTCTGCAAGGGGAACTGAGATGTTGGGACTTGGCATCTCTCCTCTTTAATGAGTATCTCTAGAGATGGCAGGTGCATGTTCAGCCATTCTTTTACAAGCTCAGCAACAAACAGGCCAGTCCTTTCCTTCCCTCCCACTGCTACAGCACTGTCATTAGCAGAATCACATTAACAACAACAACAAACAAATGATATTACTAATAAACCCACACAAAACACTTAAGAAATACTGGCATCAACATACATACGATTAACGAAAAAAAAAGAATATGAAATCAAAACAACAGCAAAACAACAAATACATTTCCTCGGTTGTTCTATCAATAAGATTTGACATCGCCAGGCTTTCTTAACTGCCAAAATTAAAACCTCAACTCTGTTTTCTTAACTGCTTTCTTCCACAGGCTCTTTGAGGCTTTTGAGGTATTATTTGACCAGTACAGTGATGCCCGATGTAGTCAACAAGTTGAAAGAAGAAGTTGCACAACTCACCTTTGTGGGGACTCTGAAGCCAACTGTCAATCAGACAAGTGGCTGTCACAGACAAGGAGCAGGACTTTTTTAATGGCACTCTAAATATGGTTCTTTTTCCTGGTTCTTTCTTGTTCTTTTCTCTCTTTTTTTTTTTTTTTTTAGTTAATTGTAGTTTTTACTCTGAAACAGCGAGGCTTACTGGCTTAATGAAAAGTTGAAACGGACTGGAATGGGAGATGAAACAGAACAGGATCCAGAGTCGATGCTAAAAATCGGGTGGGGGGGAAGCATATTTTCATATCCTTTCAAATCCCTACCGAGAATAAAAAATTAGCAGCAGCGTGTGTATGGATCAGAGGGGGGGAAATCTCCCTCATCCCCCCTGGGGAAATCGCACTCTGGTTGATCCCTTACAGTTGCAATTTTTCTTACAGAATGACCTTCTTAATGAGTTCAGGCTAACGCCGCATTACATTTTAAACCCCATTTAAAAAACAAACAAACATTTACCTAATTTTGTTTACTTAATAGTCCTTGACCCAGCTTTTAATGTTTTATTTCACAGATTCGATTTTTGTTTTGCTGTTCTCTCATTTTAATTTTTTTCCTGTTAATTTAATGCTTTTTTTGTTTTCATTTAGTTATGTGCAAATCACTTAATGTACTTTGAAAATGCCTATGCCGATAATGACCAAGATGATGATGATTCTTGGTACTTGTGGTGGGAACACTGCAAGTCATTAGTATTAGTATCATTAGTAGGGGTGTGATGTGAGACTTTCACCCTGCGTTCAGCCTTCATTTATAGAGTTGTTAACAAAGCACATAGTTAGAGTTATGCCCCCATAGTTACACCGTGTAACTGGGCTCCCCGCTCAACCCCAGACACCAATAGATGAGGGCTATTATTATGTTTACTCTTTGAATAGTAGCAGGGGAAATCATCTTCTCTTCTTATTCATTGCCAATTTTTTGCTCTCCCCAAGTTTTTATCTATCTGGCTCAACTTTGTTCCTTAGACTAAAGAAAACAAATGCATCCTAGGAGAGGCATTTAAAGGGCAAAAAACAAACACATTTGGACTCTAAAACTCAAAATGGGGACAAATTAGAGGCAACACACAGAAGAGATTCATCAGCTATTTTAAGTTTGGAGGCTGAGATAAGTTTGTGGCCCCTCTGGAAAACCATAGGGGAGGATAATTACTGTGTATCTTGAGGTGTAGGGATGGCAGGCATGTCTGTCTAAACAGAGAGGAGATATTAAGTCAGTGGCAGCAGGTAAGAAAAGCTACCTGGTCATTACTGATATCAAATGGTGTTCATTCAGGTAACAAGTTAAGTTTAAAGGTTGCAAGTAACACACCTTTTCCCGAGTGAAAGGGGAAACAAACAAGCCAAGCCAAAGCGAGTTTGTCGTGCCAGATGCAGAAAGCAATGGGACCATTAGCCTCACTGGGTGGTCACTTCTAGATGGAAGATCACACACTCAACACAAACACACACTACCACCACCTCCCACTCCCTCCGCTCGGTTCTGTGATTCAGCCAAGCAGAAGAGAAAGGGAGGGGAAGGTTAGTGGGTGTTCATCCCTTTGAATTCCAGGAGTAGTAGAATGTGTTCTGTACTTTCTCCTGTCATGGCTAGCCTGGAGCTATAGGGAGTTGGAGATGACACACCAGAGGCAGCAGAAAGCCCTAATTGCTTCGTGGCCTCCTTGAGCTGCATGATGCCTTTCGCTCTGAACATGGATATCTCACAGAGAGAAATTAAGGTGCCATGGTGGGGAATGTTAGTTGTGCCCACTTTTAACAGCAACCCCATCGCCTGCATGCACAGAGAAATGCACTGGCACGTACTCAGTCAAAGATTCTGGTCTGTGGAATGTGAGCATAGAGGTCTCTAATAGCCTCACTGAATACCAGAGAGATCCTGAGCAAGCCATGAAACAGCAAAGAAACACTCAAAGAAAAAGCACAACTCGGTACAAACTCTAGTTTACTAAGTGTTTATTGCTTTATATTACATTAAAATATCATCTCTGTTGCACATAATTATGATGAACAGTTAAAATAAGGTACCGCAAGGCATTATGCCACTATCCTCATCCTGCTTGCAAACTGCATAAATCCCAGTTTAATCAAGCATAACGGTTGAGATTATGAGGACTCGTGTACGTCAATGCTGCAACAAGCATCGGATCTGGAAACAGTGCTGATCCTTTGGAGGGTTTACACATTTTCCTCAGCTATTAGTACACACTAAGCCATGAGTCAACTGAAGACAAATATGATAATACATAGTGGATTAAAATGAGCACTTCTTCATAAATTGTAATCTGGCTTTATCCATAACTGCCCACTTCAAATACTGCATTCTTAATAAAAGTTACTTGACTGAATTTTTCTCGAGCATATAATAAAGAATTAATAGTGTTGTTGCATAAAATGCACAAGCATGCATTGTTGGAGTAATTGATTCATTTTAATAATCAAATAATAAATCTGGCACCTCCTGGTCTGCACTGTGGAGACGGTAGCTTGTTGACAACCATCTATTCACTTTTCATTTGCACTGTAGAGCTAAAACTTTATACAGGAGCCACTTCTCTTTTGAACACTCTCATCCAAACAGATAAGAACAGCATCTGACAGGCTAATTAATAATGAAAGCTTTGCTCTACCCTGGAATTCTATCACCCCAACAGGATTTCTATTAATGTTGATTGACCCTGACTCACTCAGTGCCACTTTGGCACAGCTCACTGCTACCTCTGTGCCTTCTTAGATGCCAGTGCAGGTTAGCTGATACATGAATAATTCCCAGTGGACATTAACTGCAAGAAGTAGGGCAGAGGATTCAATGGTGTGCTCCTCTACCCATCCTCACTCGCAATCCCCTCATCTGCAGGTTGTTAATATTTAATTATACAAGCTTCATTTCACACTCTCCAACTGAAACCATGAGGTGGAGATGGAGGTGCAGGGGACCACTATGAGGAAAAGTGATGAAATAGAATACTGGGGGTTGATTGGGGATATAAGAATAAAAAGAAGTAGAGCGTGGAGATGCAGGAGCAATTGCAAGAGCAATTTCCATTTCAAATAGAGATGAGAAATGGGAGGAGCTGTTTTGGGAACCTGCAATCCTGATTCACGAAGTCCCCTTCATATTTCACACAGGATTTAAATCTGTTACTCAACGAAGCATTCCTAAAGTTGTATTAGAAGTATTAATAATATTCACATAAAAAAAATACAACTACAAAAGCAACGCTTAAATAAAAAGCACAATTCTAGATGTTGCTTAAAGGAAAAAAATGAAATTGGATTACAGCATTTGGAGAAAAGAAACACTTCGGAAATAGCACTTCTATATGGGACATAGGCTGATGTCGCTTTTGCATGATCTTGGTTCTGAGTAACTGTTTCCAGAGAAGGCTGCTTGTGATTATGTTGCCCAATTTAAAAAACAAAACAAAACAAAATTTAAACCAGGAAATACTGATAACTATAAGAAAACTACAAGTAAAAATAAATAAAGTTTTGAATCTTTGAACCACAATTAAATCTAATAACAGAGAATCTGGATGCTTTCCTGAAATATTTCTCAGTTCATTTTGCAGTTTAAGTGCAAGAGCTTTTCACAGATTTTATATGAAGCACAAAAGGACTTTGATGAAAAGAACCAGACATATTTGGCTGCTCTGTGCACTAGATTCCTTTTCTGTCCGCCCCCATACTCTGTTTACATTTTATACATGACCAACTTCTACTAAAGATCATCTGTCAGGTCCCACAAAGTTAATGATAGAACTTTCTGCCACTGTGGAGGTGATGTTTACAGTTTTAACAACTTTATTCAAGAAATATAATACTCCCATCTTAAGTATTTATTGATGAAAATTCATCCTAATATTAGACCCCTGGGCCATTTTTTTTTTAACAAATCTTACAGGAGTGAGATCTTGCAGATGAAGTGGTAGAGCATTAATAATTCATAACTGAGCCTTTTTATAGAGCACAGCCCTTGAGATTCATAATTCTATTCACATTAGGCCTCTGAAAAAAGTTTAAGTTTTAATAAATAGGTATTAAAACTTTAACTGATATTAATAGCGCCAATTAAAGGGCATACTGTGGAGTTATGCATCATTTCTGTAATGGTAGAGAGGAAAACCCACTTGGCAGAAAACTCCCTCGGATCTCTGTCTTTAATTTCCGCACACAGATTCTGGTTCTTGCCTCATCACTGTCTCCTTTCCAAATATGAGATGATGCACAGAAATGACTCTCTATCGCAGGCATTGTGTAGAAGCATTAGCATCTGTTTAAACCTTTTACGGCCATCATAAAATGGGGGGGGGGGGGGGGGAGAAAAACTTGTCTACCATAAACCTCATCATTCCCTAATCAAGTCACTGAACATTACTATTACAAGCTGAGAGTGCCTGACCATCCATGGTTGTGATTGATGAGCAATTTTTCTTGTCTCCCACATCATTGTTTCCCCTAGTGTACCAGGTCAAATGGTGTGTGCTAGTCAGCCAATAGTCATTCATTTCAGTTTATGAAGTGGAACCTTTGCTGGATGGTCATGCCATTAAAGACCCTAGTATTTCGGCTTTGCTACTGGTACCAAATGCATGCATGTTGGGCTGTTTTAACCACAGTTCTATTTCACAGGTGAGTGAAAAAGCCTGCATGCAAGTTACTGCTCTGTGTCTCAACTGGCTTTCCAGGACATGCGTAGCAGGCCTTTCACCATGGGCAGCTTCAGTAGCACTACAGGGGCAATCTCTGTGGGATTTTCTCTCTGTCTTTCTCTCTTTAGTTTCTCTGATGTACTACTGCGCCCAGGGAAAAGTGCTGGAAGTGGAAAAAAGAGAGCATGTTTCCTTTGTTCTGCAGTTCTAAACACAGGACTGTAATTTTCTTGCTGAAGCCAAGAAAAGGGGTTGACTTAAATAATGGCTTCTGTGTTCTAATTTGTGTAGGGATTTATCCAGCTACTTGGCTAGGGTAATGCTAGGGCGTATTGTGAGCTGATCAGTATGAGCAGTCAGAGAGGAATGAGATAGGAGAGTGGGGAAATGAAGACAGAGTGAGAAAGAGAGAGAATGAGGCAGAGAGGGGAGAAGGAAGCAAAGAAAGAGAGGGTGAGGTTCTGCTTCTTTGCTCTGGTAATTCCCAGTGAAATTGATTCTCATAGCTCCAGAGATCTCCCACTGTCCCCCTTCTCCCCTTCGTCCCGCCTCTATTACATACCTGTCCAGAGGATGAATGATCTACACATTACCCATGAGTACCGTTGACCGGTACACACATCAGTGACTACTAGAGCTCAGGGACCCCACAGACGCTCTCTTGAGACTGAGGCAGATACAGAACAGGAAAGGGGAGATGGATGGAGGAAAGAGAAAGAGTGAAACTTGATAATAGAGATGAGCGTGGGAAAGAGAAAATCGAAGAGAGTGAAGAGCAATGCACCGAAATGATGGGGTAAAAAGGAGTGGTGGTGTGATTAGGGCAGAAGATGGAGATGTGCAGGGAAAGGAAGAAGCAGGTGGAGGTAATAATAGAGGCAATGGGTTAATGTAGTAAGAGGTGGGCAGGGGAGTGAAAGACGAAGGGGAAAAAAGATTAGGTGTTTCCACTAAAAAGAAATGAGAATCAGATGGAAAATGAGAGAGTTGGTATGTAGAGGAGTTAGGCTTCTCCACCGAGGAGCTCTAAGGGAGGCAATCAGGGCTGCTGAAAGCTGTGCCTGTAGTTTCAACCCTGTAGTTCACCGCTGCTCTCCCAGGGGATAGGTGTCACTCGTGTGTACAAAGAGAGCAGCCACTTAAATGAATGGAGCTCTTTATCTGAGCCTGAACAGCGAGTTATTACCTACTGAGTAGACACTACGGAGCAGGCTCTATTTCCACAGCAGTGATCCCCAGAGCTGAGGCAGAGCAGGAGACAAAGGGGAGGGAGGGGCAAAAAAAGAAAAGAGGAAGCTCATATCTAGTGCCTTATTTTGTAATGGGGTATGACATCTTTGGCCTCCATACCATAACAAAGCCCTGAAGCATGGTCAAGCATCACTGACAAGAGAAGCATTAGTGTGGAAGGCTGCAGGAAAACGCACAATAATAACACCCACTGGGAAGGCCTCAAACTGTGAATCTCTGCTACTCCTTTCTGCATTTTATTAGGGAGATGGGAATGTTTTTTATAAGATTCATGCAAGCATCCTCACAGCACTGAAAACTTCTGTTTGAAAATCACAGAATTCTTGTTCACGAGATAAAATAAGTTCTTACAGAAATAAAGAATTTGAGTTACAAAAAGAGGGCATAACTTTATTCTTGGCAAGTTACAACTTAAAGATGAATTTTACTGAGTTCTTGCTTTATTGAGTAAGAACTCAGGATTGATGGTACGGCAACCACATTTCATTTTAATTTTTTCCTCCAGTGATAAAAACTAAAATACATTTGATACAAGTGAAATTTATACCACATGAAAATCTCAATGGGGGAAAAAGAATGAGCAACCTCCATCAGCTCAAAAACCCTCGATTGAAAACTCTTAAAAATGACTCTGCTGACCCGATCTTACTTCCCATGTATGTTGGAGTTCTCCCCCTTGTCACTTAAGTTAAGGCAATGATACCAAATATTACAATAACTTTTATGTATGGAGATGCTGAACTACAATAGAAAAAGATGCAAAATGCATAATTAAAGAATCAATTCAAATTACTGGATGTGCCTGTAATTTTCCCAGAATCTCCTCATACTGCCTGTCTGCAGACAGTGCAGAGGTGAAGGAGGATGGAGCCAGCCTAAACCCTCTGTTCTAGAGTCCTGTGGTCTCTGAGAGCAGCCCGGCTCCCCCAACACTGGCTGATGGCTTTAATTGGTCTCCTCTGGCTAAAAGCAGAGCACAGGAATCCCTACACACTAATGGGAGTGAGCTGCAGCAAGTGATTACACCCACACGCTGATGCTTGCACATAAATGCTCAGTCAAACAGACATACAGTTAGAAACACACAGAGAGATATATATGTATTAGGACTGGGCAATATGACCCAAAATTCATATCTTATTCATATCATATTTTTTAGCTGGATGGCGATATACGATATATATCTCGATATTTATTTTAAAGCCATAAAGTAAGAACAAAAAAAGAGTTCTTAGTCAAAGCTGTGTCCCAGATGTCACACAGGCACTTTTATTAACATACAGCGTAGATATACATGAAAAAATTACTCAAAAATAAATTATCAGCATTTATTGAATAATAATGCTCCATAAATAAAAGAAAACAATGTTGTTTTTGTGCATAACAAAAAGCTCACAATTGTGCAGTTATAATGTAAACTAAAAGACGCTGAGCATAATAACAAAGACAGATTTCACAGCTGTTCTGTTCCCAAGTTCTACTGCGTGACTGACAGCCTGGAGTTTGAAATCCGCTTCGTAACCGTGTCTCTTAACAGGTGTCATTTATGGTCCTTATACACACACAATACGCTAATATTACGTTGAAGCACAGTACGTATCACTCCGCGAGGCTCCTTGGTAGCCGTAATGCTCCAACAATCCATCAAGCGGTGCAGCTCCGTAGCTTACTAAAGTCGTACTAAAACATTTTTTGACAGATTGCTGAGCGCCGTGTACCACATAAAATCAATTTGCAGTCATCAAGCACAACCAGAATTCATACTAAAGGTGAACTGTCGATTTTTGAGAAAATGAAAGGATTTTAGGCTGTGCAGTCCCTGTGGGCTGCATGGCGTTAGCGTGGTTAGCTCGTTAGCACGGTAACTCGTTAACAGAGATTTGCCGTGTCCATCTTGTCATTGCCTGCAGGTGAAGCAATGGAGGAGGGGTAGTTGTGTTCAGTGAAGGAGAGAGGCGAGGTAGAGTAATGTTGCATAGAGACAAAAGTGGACGAAAGAGAGGCAAACTAGCGGCTCCACAAGTATAATTATAACGTAACATATACTATATTGATATAAACGATATTGTCACATCCGATATCCCGTATTAAAATATATCGATATTTTTAAAAAAACTCGATATATCGCCCAGTCCTAATATGTATATATATATATGTATTTAAATATCAGCAAACCGCTTTTACTCCTTCTATCTTACTTCCTTGTATCTTACAGGTCTCTGCATGGAGAAATATAATCTTAAATGAACCAAAATTTTTCCACATGTTGAAAAGATGAGTTACTATCTCTGAGAAGTGTGTAATTTCCACATATGTAGAAATTAATGCTATTTATTGTTTGTATGGAATGGTAAAATTGTTGCCAAATTGAACGTCGCTCATCAAGAAAAATGAGATTTCTATACCGGATTGGTCTCAGCCTGGGTTTACAATGACCACCTCCAGTGCTGTTGGCCAACAGTGCTGGTGAGACCTGTGCTAGTAAAAATACAGGCGATCGAGCTGAAGGCGGCACAGTTGAAGATGTTAAGATTTTTGTTAGGAGGGACCAGGATGGACAGGGTTAGAAATGAATAGATCAGAGGGACAGTTCAGGTCAAACAGTTGGAGAAAGTTACAGAGGAAAGGTTGAGATGATGTGGACATGTGCTTAGGAGAAATAGTGAGCAAAGGATGTTGAATATGGAGCTGTCAGGCAGGATGAAAAGACAAAGACTCATGGATGTAGTGAAGGAGGATATTCAGTGACTTGGTGTGACAGAAGACGATGCTGGGGATCGGGCGAGATGGGACCAGCCGAAAGAAGAAGAATTCCCAGGGTTCCACTCAATAATAAATCACATCAGAAAGACTGCTTCAAAGAAAGTGGGGAAGAGAAAAATAAAAGATGTAAAAGCAGACTATCATAGCGAAGCTAATGTAGAATTCTTGTTATCATTGATTAATTGATCATTTAAATCTGATGCAGTTACAGAAAATCCACTGTGTGATGTCTATAAATCGTATATATGAAACCTTCAGCATCAAAGTTCGAAAAAGAAGAAAAAAACTGTTTTCTACAGTTGATTCTTTAGGGAACGATTACACATCTTGATATTCTCTTGGACAGATGTACTGACAGGACCATCTCCAGGGCATTGCAAGATGTGAGCAAGAAAGTAAGAAAGCGAGAAAGATACAGAAGACAGGAAAGCAGAATGTAAAATATTGTAAGGAAAGTGGAGGTAAAGCAGAGGAACCTCCTCTTTATCTAATGAGCATTTCTGACTGAGAGAGACAGAGACCACTCCTGTTGTGTTTACATGTAAGTCGTCAGTCAGTGAAGTGAGAGAAGTAGTGGTTCCAGAATTGGCAGTACTGTGCGTGCAAGATGCTAAAATGATGGCAGCTATTCAAGATAAGCTTACCTGCACTGTCGACATTGAAACTGTACAAGGTGGCTCTAAGACAGTAGAGCTGATAGTAGACACTGGAGCTTCTGTGTCTATTCTGCCAGAAACTATCTACAGACAGTATTTTGCAGACTGTTCACTGGTGCGACCTAAAGTCAAACTAGTTACTTATGCTAAAGATGAGTTGGCTGTGATGGGTTGTCTGCATGCATCAGTTGCACTGCATGCACAGAATGAAAAAGTTCCTGCTTCCTTCTACATTGTCAAAGCTGGTTCCCCGCTATTAGGCCTCGACCTCATTAGAGCACTGAACGTCTGCATCGTCGGAGGCAAAGTGGACCGTATTCAGGATGAAACTGCAGATGAGCCGGATTCGTCTAACCAGAAGTCTGCTGTGTACAATGTTGATCCTATTCCACCAGCTCAACTTGGATGTGTTAAAGGGTTCATCCATAAAGTACAGGTAAACAACAATGTGCGGCCTGTACGCCAAAAGCTGAGACGCCTGCCATTAAGTGTACGTACAGAGGTGTCAGCAGAACTCTCTCGCTTACTCAAAGCTGGCATAATTGAAAGGATCGATGCAGCTGAGTGGGTGAGTCCTTTGGTCGTGGCCAGAAAGCGAAAAAAGGAGTTGAGACTGTGTGTTGACCTTCGTGAACCCAATAAGAGCATTATTGCTGACTGCCATCCTCTTCCTCATATGGAGGATCTGTTTTCTGACTTGGCAGGTGCCACTCACTACAGCCAGATTGACCTCAGCTCAGCATACCACCAATTACCTTTGCATCCGGAGAGCCGCAAGCTGACTGCTTTCATCACTCATGAGGGACTGTTCCAGTTCACACGTGTCCCATTTGGCCTAGCATCAGCACCTTCGGCGTTCCAGAAAATGATGCAAACGGTCCTGAAAGATCTGCCTGGTGTTCGCAACTACTTGGATGACATCATCGTCTACGGAACATCAAAGGAGGTGCATGATACACGCCTGCAAGCTGTTCTCCAACGTCTCAGAGATGTCGGCCTGCAGATTAATGCTGGGAAAAGTTCCTTCTGCCAGTCACACATCACATTCCTGGGCCATGTAATCTCAAAGGAAGGCCTACGTCCAAGCCAACATCACCTTACTGCTATTGCTGAGGCTCCTGCTCCAAAGGATATGGCTGCATTGCGCTCGTTCCTGGGTTTGTCATCCTGGTTCAGTAAATTTATTCCAGATTATGCTACACTGGTGGAACCACTGCGACAGTTGCTGAAAACAGACATGAAAGTCGAACTCCAGTGGAACGAGGCAGCACATGAGAGCTTCAGTAACCTGAAAAAACTCCTTCTGGAAAGTCCCGCACTTGCCGTCTATGACCCTGACTTACCTGCTTTTATCACCACAGACGCATCAGACTATGGGCTAGGCGCTGTGTTGACACAGTTACATCCAGATCAAGTGGAGCGGGTTGTGGCGTTCGCCTCCCGAACACTGTCTCCTGCTGAAAGAAAGTACTCCACCACAGAAAAGGAGGCGTTAGCCTGTGTCTGGGCGGTGGAAAGATGGCGTACATATGTATGGGGCCGCAGATTCACACTTCGTACTGACCACCAAGCTCTTACTACCCTTCTCAGCACCAAAGGTATGAACAGAGCGGGCATGAGAATCGCACGATGGTCTGCAAGGCTGATGTGTTTTCAGTATGATGTGCAGTACCGTCCTGGTGTTCAGAATGTCATCGCAGACTGCCTCTCACGGGTTCCCCTGATGTACTCCAGCACTGACATTGATGCTGAAAAAGACCTTCTCTTGGAGATAGCTGAAGTTTCTCCTCTCTTGACAGCGACACCGTTGACGGATTTTAAAGCTGAATGTGAGGACTGCCCTGACCTTTCTCTGCTGCAACAGGTTATCCGCTCAGGCTGGCCTAAGGTGAAAAGGTCTCTCCCACCTGAGATACAGCCGTATTTCCTGGTGCGACATGAACTTGCTGTGGAATCACCGTTAGTTTTCCGGGGGACACGTCTGGTGGTCCCAAGGTCCCTGCGGGAAAAGGTGATATGCCTCGCACACGAAGGTCACCAGGGCATAGTTCGCACAAAGCAGCGGCTCAGAGAGCTTTACTGGTGGCCATGCATGGATACTCAAGTCCATGCGATTCTGTCATCGTGCTCAGTCTGTCAATTGTGTGACAAAACGGCCAAAACTGCTCCTACTCCCTTACAGCCGGTTCAGTTTCCAGATGGTCCCTTTCAGCATGTGGCCGTTGACATTGTTGGACCTTTTGACCGCGGGTCGCAGGACTGCAGGTTTGCCATCACACTGGTCGATTACTTCAGCAAATGGCCAGAAGTAGCCTTTACTTCATCAGCTACTACAGACACTGTGATTAGGTTCTTGTCTTCAGTTTTTGCACGGGAGGGAAACCCTTGTGAGCTTACCACAGATAATGGACCACAATTCACTTCATCTGCCTTTGCTGATTTCCTGACGGAAAGGGGCATCAAGCACATCAGAACAAGTGTGTATCACCCTCAAGCGAACGGGTGTGTTGAAAGATTCAACAGAGTGCTGAAGGACTGTGTTCAGGCTGCACAGGTGTCCCAGAAGCTGTGGAAGCCCGCCGTGACAGAGATGCTACAGAATTACCGTGCTACAGCTCATGCAACGACTGGAGCAGCTCCGTTCCAGCTTCTCAGAGGGAGACCCATGAGAACAAAGCTAAATGTCCTGCCGTTTCCCAAAGACACAGGACAGTATGACCAATGCAGGGCCAGAGTCTCTCACCAGCAACGTAAGAGTAAACGCTACACTGATGCAAAGAGGGGGGCAAAACCTCCCCAGCTTGTGGTCGGTGACAGGGTGCGGATACGTAAACCTTTCCGAGTGGGGAAGGGAGAGAGACAGTTCACTGATCCACTGTCAGTGCAGCAACAGACTGGACTGAGCACCTTCATCTTGAGTGATGGAAAGAGATGGAATGCAGCCCGTCTCTCACTCTGCCGCGCAGAGAATGCTGAGCCGTTGCAGGCTGGTGACGAGGTTGAAAATAACACAAGAGAAACTCCTAAAAGACCTTCTGTTCCTAACAGACCGAGACAGTTACCAGCTTGGACCAAGGATTATGTTATGAAATGAGTTTTAAAAAAAAAAAAATGAAAAGAAAAAAAAGTGAAAAAAACACGCTTGAGCTGTTGGGTGCTAATGTTAAGTTCCATACTGCTAGTTTTGAGGTCCAAGTATAATAGAGGATTGATTTACTGTGATTTATTTGTGAGTTTTGTGACTTAAGGTTGTTAAGTTACTACAGTAACCTTAACGGTACAAGTATTCATTATAAAGGACGATTTAGGCACCATAACAAGATTGTATGTTAAGATCACGGGTATAGTTCAAACACCCAGTAATGTTATAAGTGAAATAGGTATTGAAAATGCTGTCTGGTTGCAAAGTTTACTACTGATAATGTTCTGTGCAAATAGTAATGTTGCCATACTAAGTAAGTAATACTGAGGTAGTAGAATTCTGTGAGAATGAGGAGAGATGTTGTGTTTACATACACTGCTAAGATGGTGAAGGGTTGCTTACAAGGGGGACTGAATATGAACATATACTCAGTTACCAGTAGGGGGCTCTGTGACTAAGGATGATGGAAGGAGAGAAGAAGTGAAGTGTATGGTGAGATGTAAAATGGCGAACTACTGCTGAATATATACGTTCCATTACAAACCAAGCCGTCTCCGTTCTTCTGTCGAAACACCACAACTCCCTGTCTTGCATTGCTCAGGCGGGATTTGCCGGAGTACAGGGAATTGCTAAAAGCTACATAAACCAACCATACACCCTAATCACAGTCACAAACAGAGCTTGAAAAAGTACATGAAAGACAAGCGAGGAAAAAACAACAACTTGCAGAGACAAAGTGGGAGGTAAAGTCAATGTGCAAATGATACAGAGCAGAGTAAAATTACCTACAGTGGGGGCATGATCCTCTTTAGCATTTTGGCTATGTGTGCATTTACCAACTGAACGAGAGCACAATTTGTCTGAAGTACACAGAGGCAAAGCTGACAGAGAACATCAATCCACAAAACCCAACATGTTCCAGCACCAGCTGTCAGTCTAACTACCCCTCTCTGCTGTCATCTTTAGCATCATTTCCATGCTAATGTTGCACCAGGTAATACTGGCTATGGCTCTACAAAGGAATCTACCTTCTCTAATGAGCGCTGGATTTCCATATAGAGCAAATGTACTTTTTTCTATAGCAGCTACAGAACCTCTGTATGTAGAGTTAAGTTGTGTACAGTATTTATAGCCAATCAGGGTTTTTAATGGCCCAAGCAGTGTTTACTTTTCAAAGACTTCCACATGAATTATTGATGGTTGAGAGTTGATTTGTGCTAGGAATTAGCCTGGAATAATCCATCTAGTTCCACCTTTCTTCCTGGGTGCCTTGTCTCTCTGTCTCGAGTGTAAACAGACTGACTGGAAACTTACGTAGCTTTGCACATTCATTTGTTAGAATGATTTCTGCTGAGTGCAAAGTGGTTACTTAAAATTGTATGAAAAAGCTATATTCAAGAGGACTCACCCAATAGGTGGGTGACCGCTGCTGTTTAGTTCTCTCTCTCAGTTTAATGGAGGATTCTTTTTTAACCCATTTCTACATCTTCAACTTGGGAAACAATGTCTGCTGCTCATACTGATCATGTTGGTTTGTTTACTGTGCGAGAATTCTTTAACAATGTATGGCTTGAACTATAAAATAAATTCTCAACTGTTTGCACTGTGAGAGTGTGAACAGTACAAAAAAATTAACATAGTTTTCAGAGAAAGTCTGGAAGTTTCTTAGAGAGGAACTAAAGGAGGACACGACTTTGACTTTTGAGAATTTCTTCCCTCTGCGCTTGTGTGAGTGATGCCAATTTGTCCAGACCCCGATTCATTTTCTTGGCCCTCTTTGGTGTCAGAAAACGAATAGGCTTTGCATCTGAAGTTTGGTAATAAACTCTTGGATTAGATCCATCCTTTGGACAGGATGGACGACTCTGAGCAAAGAATAAAGACACATTTCCTCAGCAGTCTGTCAGAGGCAACTGCCTTTGCTTTCTTTAATGCTTGTGTGTGTCTTTAACTGTTTTAGCTTAGTTTTTTTTTTTTTTAAATATACCCATCTGCCATTACTGTGGTGACATGTCTTTGAGCAGTTGATGAGGTTTGAGAGCACAGCACTGTACAGGAAAAAAAAGCTTGCTTAATTAGTGCGACTGTGGAGTTGGGAGCTGTGTTTATCTAATTGTGGGCATTTCAATTAATATTCCCATCCTCACTCAGAAATGTAAAGCTGTTGTTAAATGTAAAAGGAAGAAGTCCGAATGCTTAAGACAGGGCAAAACTATTTGAAATTTATGAAATGGTAAAACCCTATGTATAATTAACTGGTGATTAGTTTGGCTCGGAGTTTACAGCAGCTCTCAGAGGTATTGGTTGCTGTTTCGTGGTTCACTGGTGTGTGCTGCTCACTAGCATATTAACAATATTCCACATGATTCTCTGCAGCTTTTTTCAGGTTTCTCAGGTGTTCTTGTGCTGAACAGAGACTGATGTACCCTTTCTTCCATTCTGAGTCTGTCCCTCCCCATCTGTCCTGTTTGTATCCCTCTGTTTCACCCTGCTGAGCTAATCCAAGCTGGTCAAATCCCTCCGCCGTGCAGGCCTACATAGGAGCTTTCCCGCTGGGTGCAATATGCCACCCACTTCCCTGGCAATGCCAGCCCTGTAGGGTTCAAGCCTAACTGTGGTGTCTTGTCAGCAAACAGACAAAGATGTATGAATCCTCAAAATGATTTAGAGCAGGTATTCCTGTGACAATAACATGTTGAATTATGACAAAGAGTTATTTACTCCATGGGATTACTGCAGCTCTGTTCCTGGGTAATCCCACGTAGCAACACAAGCGTCTCTGGGCAACAATGCTCTAATCTTCCAGATACCTGCCACACACACTTCAATAGAAACCTGACCCCTCTTTTAAATAAAACTACTCTACCAAAGAGAAATAGTTATGATAAGCTTCAGTCTATATCTACATAGTCGATTACGCCTAGTCTGTATGGATGGCCTGAAAATTCCATCCACCGGTGCAATCACTGTTGCACCCTACTGAGCGGAGCACGGAATATCAAATTAAGTTCATCCGTCAAGGGAACAGGCTGTTCTCGTACCTAATTGGCAGTTGAGGCTTAGAGCAGGATTCTTTAAGAAAGAGTGGTGATAAATTTACTTCAGTCTCCATTCTTTTGTTATACTTGTCTCTGCTTTTATCTTCTCTCTGTCGTTGCCTGAGAAATGTTTCAATGCCCAGGCAGTCTTAATGAGTCTAAGATGTGGGTCTGCTGAGGCTCTCTTTGTGTGGTTTTGTCTTTATCTTTATCTTTAGCTAAGACTCAGTTGGACATATTGCAGAGTTTAGCCTGGCAAATAAAATGCACTATCACCCTCTTGTGATCTAATAACGAAGAGCTTCTCACCTTGTTGTGGGAAGAGGCTACATTCTGTCTCATTCAGAGGTGACTCTGTTGACCACTTTCTCTAACCAGTTCAGACACAGACATTCGAGATTGGCCGTGGACTTACAGTAAGTTCTGTTGCCATTTAAAAAGAACCCAAACATGCTGAACCAGTTGGCCTGAGATATGCAAGAAAGGGAAGATGATATCTATAATGATCTTGCAGCTCTTGCAGAACTGAATTGAAAATCTTTAAAAAAGTACAAATTAAAGGTGAAAAAAGCATGGTTCTTGTCACAGGGATTCACAGTAGCATGAGCAGCACACATCAAAGACAAAGTATGACATGTTCACACACACTGTAGTCAGTATTACTGCCAGATAAGAAACCTTGAAGCACCTCCAGTTATGGCAGTTTATTGCTTTGAGCCAACTCAAGTTAAAAGAAACTGTAAAACAATGGTTCAAAGTGGAGTGAAAATACACCAAATTAAAGTTTTTCTGTTCTTCTTTCATATGATAAGCTTAGGCGAATGAACTGTGATCCTGAGCACAGGCCAATAGAGAGTTAGTGTCATTCACAGCATATCATAAATCAATGATGGTATTTTAAACTGTTTTACACCCTTTCAGTTTAGCAAAAGCTAATTCTGAGGTACTCGTGAGGCAGCTAGAAATGTTATGAATTTAATAGGTTTGTTGTCATAAGCTAAAGATATGTCGTGCAATTTTGCCTTGATGATGGTGCTTAATAATTTGTCTGCAGATCAAAGTTTTAATAACGTACGAGGTGATTACGTGCAAACCATGAATGGCCAACATTTTGTGACAATATAACTATCTACTGACTGAGGCTTTTTTTCTCCTTTCCGTACCAGAGAAGGGCAAATATAAAAGTCAGGGGAACAATGGCACTATGATTCATTCTGTGAGGACAAAGGATGGCAATAAAAAATTTCAAGCAAAATCCGTTAAGTTATATGCTACTATCAAAAGCAATGCATACATAAGGTCTATTCTTACAGTTTATTAGTGCGTAGAGTGTTTGTGAAGCTTATGAGTCAAAGTAAAACAAAGCACCAGCTGTATAACCATATGATAGGTACAGTATGTGATCAACAAAGCCATTTAGAGTCTGACTGCACAGGGTGCAGATGTCTGAAAATAATTGCAACTATTACTTTATCTCATCTTTACATTCTCCTTGAGGATACGTTATATTGGTAAAAGTTGTCATTTTTGGTTTTATTAACCATCTTGTTTATTGTTTCATTTGAATTTAGAATCAAATGTGAAATACCATCGTAACTTCCATTTCTGCTCCTGAGTTCTGGTAGTGAATAACGGCAAAGAAGTGTTTTCTGCAGAACTCTTGAATTCATGGTTGCATAAATGCTTTTTGTTCCTGTAGAAGTTTTGGATCCCCCTTTTTCTTTTTTCTCTCTTTCTTTTTTTTCTTCCCCCTTCCTGGCTTGGACACTTCCCTCTTACAAATGCACTGTGATAATGAACATGACATGAATGTAAATTAATAAATGACGAAATAAAAGTAACACGTGAACAAGAAGAGGCTATCGAGAATTGACAGAGCTCGCTTTTTTGGAAAAGGAAAATGTCTTTGGCAAAACGTTGGATTCAGATCACAATTCTGATTGCAAAATCTTGCCTTGATAGCTGGGATAAGCCCGAACCCCCTTCCCACCACCACCCTACACTACATTACCACAGCCCTACATTGGATAAGTAAGAAAACGGATGGGCAGATGGATGGATGCTTTAAGAGGGATAAAGTAGGGTTTTCACTGACAACAGCTACAACAACATTTTAACCCCTTTTAGCAACTGAACACTCTAATGTTCCAGAACTAGATCATGGAAACAGGATGGGGTTTTAATTCATGAGTCCAGACAGGGTCTCTCACATATCATTATTTATATCCTGGCTAGTACTCAACTTAATGTTTATTATATTACCTCTGAGCAACACCATTACACTCTGATGTGGCCATAGAGTGAGAGGAGCTTCTTTTGTGGCTGGATTTACGAGGCAGTTAATAGCTGAGAAGATCACATAAGGATTACAGTATTATAATTATCAGTTAACAAATTATAAATTAAGCTCAGTGGACATTTCCTTCTCAACTTCTTTGGCTGAAAGTGGTTCCTTAGAAAAACTGTATTTTCAAGTAGCTTCGCCAAGTACTTTTTTATGAGGCTTTGCTAAGCAAGAGATATGTGAAAAGCCTTGAAGCAGCAGATGCGTTCTGGCAGAAATGCACATACATTTATTTCAAATCCAGTGTCTCACAATCCTTCAAGTGGAGTTAAACAGGTACTTTTACAAGAGGGAGAGAAATTACTGGTGTGAGGACAGAATATGTTCCCAATTTTGCAGTGGAAGGAAGATATTGAACAAAATGTAATGAGGAGGAGATCTGGAGTTTGAGATTTAGAGAGGGGGGGGGGGGGGGGGGGACTGGAATAAGAGTGAGGCAGAGAAGTTGAGAAGACTGCGATTTCCTTGTGTAGCTGTAAAGCTGACAGGTAAATTTGCATGTGCAGCTAATGGGGCAAAAAGCAGCTAAGGCCTTGTGGGCACCCTTTCACTCTGACAAACAGGCAGCTTGTTGACCCAACCATTGCCTCTGTCACTCTATTTTTCAGATTCAGCATTTCAACACACTAACGTACTCCCTCTGAAAAACTTTCTCATATGCCAACAACACGTACAACACCACGGGCACACATTAAGCTGCCGTGCGTGGGCACAGACTAGGACAACTTAATCTAATAGGATTCAGAATTAATCAGCGGTGAATCTTGAAATGTTCAAAAAGATGATGACCTGTTTATTGATCTTCTATCAGGCATTTTAGCAGAAGCAAGAAGCAGGGAAAAATCATGGATCGCAGCATGCATCTTGACGAGAGCGTGTGGAGTTGTTTACAGTCTGCTCATCAAGTCAAGGAGTAAATCTCTCTCATGCAGTTTACTTTTTTGTCCACCTTCCTGCACATAGCAAAAATCAATAGCCAGATTGTTCATTCTCTGAACCTCTCTGTCATTTGCTTTTATTCCAATCACTTTGCTGTGTATACCCTTGATGCCATGCTTCAGTCATAAATCATGATCTTTACAGCTGGAGTTTGGGGGCTAGTGAGAGTGTGTTTGTGTGCATAATTCTTTGTTGAGTTGCGTAACAGAGACCACAGCTGGGTATTACCATATATCAGTGTGCATGTCTTCTCGTAGCGGGTGTCTGAATGTTTCATCTAATCATTAAATGCTGACAGGCTTCACAGACTAGCTCCACTGATCCCTGTTAGAGGGATACAGGGCCTGACTTCATTAGAACTGTTAGTACTAAGCTGCTTTACCCTCCCTCATGCCTGGCTTAGCCTGCACGGTGATAAATGTTGAGAGGGCAAGGAAAGATAGGCAGAGGAAAAGATCGGTGAAACAAAAGCAAAGTGGGGACAGAGGCATTTAAAAAGAGAGGCAAAGGTGCCACAGTGAGGTACAGAGGATGAGGCAGTGAGAAATGGGAGGGGAATGGGAGGGCACAGAGCGTGTGAAACTCGAGTTTTCAGAGGCAGGGGAGGGGATAAAGCTCAAAGCAGTGTTTGAACTGAGAGGGATTCACAAAAGCAAAAATGTGCAAAACAATCAATTAACTTGTGTTGCAATTAATCAATTACTGTTCTGGCACATTGACATCCAAAGTGCTTAGCTCAGATTTCGACATGAGGCTTCTATGAGCTGAAAAATTAGCATTGACCTCTGTGCACACATATGCATCCCTGCGTGTGGACAAGCTAATTTATGCTTGCACATATGGATCTAAGCGCATAAAGATATGCGCACACATTCTTGTTCTCAGCATATTTCTCTAGTATATTCATCTGGTTTCTCCTGCCAGCGGAGGTTTTTGGCCGGCTTAAGTACGCCCACAGGCCCCTGAGGGACAGCCCATGACGGATGGCACGGCGTGTGACTCCGATTCGATTCAGCCCATTTGATAAATTTATTGCTGGCATTTTGAAAATGAAATTAGTGGGACGTCTCCTGGAGACTGTTTTTCCAGCACAGGTGCCATAAATATACTTCGTTTGGCAGCAGAGAGGGAGGAGGAGTGTAAGGGGGTGGAGAAGTGTTGGATAAAGGATGTCATGAAAGGTGCAGATAGCAGAGATGTTCCACAGAAGCAGAAAACTGAAGAATAAGGTCAACTTATAATAAGAGCCTTTATTAATCACTAATCATATTGGTATGGAACAACAGTAAAGGTTATTCAAATGTAGCTTGAATCCTACCTGGACCTAACTACTGTGTGCTGCCCTTCAGTCTAACACGTGTAATATAATGTAGCCTCTTAGTTTGTGCTGAATATAACTGCATTGAAATTGCTGGACAAACTTCCAGCTTTTTTCATCTTTTGTGCTGAGGTGCACATACACACACACATGAACATATACACATCTTTTCATACAAACACATGGTATATGAACATTATCTTTGCCTCAAGGCCACAAGGCTGCTGAGCACTGATGACACTTTCAGAGCAGCATAACCATCTATAACTCACAGTATATTAATGAATACAGCCAGATGACACTCTCATTGTGTGGGATTGGTAGCTGTTTTTGTTGATGCTTCTAACTAAACAGATTTGAATTGGACATACAAGATGTGAAAGAAAAGAAAGACATACAAAAACACGCACACAACTTAGTCAGACACAGGCACGAACACACATGGGCTGACAAAAGCAAGCATTCATTCACTGTCAGGGTTGCGCGGCCTTATTTATCCCCCCACTTCCTTCAGAAACGTATGCGAGTGCAGCTGTGGAGGGATGATGTACACCTCGCGAGCTTCTGCACCCCTTCAACATTCATCAGACAGCGAGGCTCGGGCAACCCGCATCACTTACCTTTATAGGCCAATCTGACAGCATTGTACACCACACAGTCATCACATACATAGGCTCACAACAGTGTGTGAGTGAGAGCATACAGTGTGTACCCAGTCAAGCAGATGAACTGTATCTTTTTCAGATCTAAAGCTTTGAAAGGCAAAAATGCCACTATGTTCCCAGAGAAACCCACCTGCTGTTTAGGTTTTTCACATATACATGCGCATTATATCAGATCCAGGTGACAATGAAAATATTTGTATCTGTGTTCTGTTCTGCTCTGGTAAAAGCTTGTACAAAAGAATATCTATATTCTTATAAGCACAGCAGGGAATAAAAGACAGTTTCAACAAAATCAGCAGGGAGTTTTCCTGGCTGATTGTCTGATCGTTCTTTGCAATCACCGAGTGTGACACACCCTCTGCCATTACTGTATCATCTCTAGCAAGAGTATAGGGGCTGGGACTGCCTGGTGCATACACCTGCCACTCAGAACAAGACCCCTGGAGCTGTTTAGACAATTTGACTGCCTGGCCCTATCATCTTACAAAATCTAAACAGCCTACAGGTACTTTCCTACAACTGCACTAAACTTCCCGTCTGTCCCCGAAGAGCCACTATGCAAAACAGTCACCTCCTCCAACCTCTTATTAGCATTCACATGAAAGTGTGGAGGAGTCTAAACAGAACTGTGATTAATCTGAACATAAGACCTACAGAAAACAGTGCATAAAAACAGACTGTGGGTTGTCTGCCTTTGCAGAGTAGCAAGGTAATTTAGTCTGGGTGTCAGTGGGTGTGAGTGATTGACTTTGTAATCAAAAAGATTGTTGTGCAACAAAACCCACGAGTGACTCAATTTCAAATCAACATTAACAAAAAAACACGAAATGTTTTGTCATCTCATTAGCAAAAATTTGGAACACACACAGGAGTAACACAAGCACGTGGAACCCATCTGAAAATATGCGATAATCTACACGTGACTGATTAAATGCTGTCTTACCTTTCTGGGATGAGACAGTAGTATCTGTAATTAAAAAGAGGAGAAGGACAGAGGAGAGTGTTAGGCTGTGAGTAAGAGACACATAAAACGCAGGTGACAGCCACAGTTGGCCATTTACTGATGAGAGGGGAAAAGCACCCAAAAGCATAAACAGTGTGATGGGTCAGGTAGGGTAATATACAAAAAAAGGAGGTCCTTTATTTGAGACCTGTGATAAATTTCCATGCTACCATGAGTAAACTGTGTAGCAGATGTGCTGGCAACACACACAAAGGCACTAGAGTGAAATGTCTGTACTCCACAAAGAGTCACCAGGTGGAAGACAAAAAAGCATCTAAGCAAACACATTGAAGAGAGGCCCTCAATTACAAAGATGCAACTCTCCTGACCCTGGAAACCCTTGATCTTGTACACAATTTACCCCGAGTGTGCTGTCTAACACACGAAAACAACTCAATTGAAGTAGAATAAGTAGAATAAGACAGACTAAATCAAATTCTTTCAGTAAGCATTTTAGTTTCTTATGCAGAAACCACTGGAGACATTCCTGGCCTACAGGGGGAGGATCAAACCATCAGCAGCTTGGAGGGAAGGATGTAGTGCAATGTTTTTCAGATAACACCGAACACTTACAAAATTTAAAGGAAAGGATCACAGTAAATTTAGCTTATTGTTCTCATAAAATATTCAACAGGATAGTGTTTGCAAGTTCCCGAGGTTTCATTTTAATTTAATAGACTCGTCAAAGTTGCAGGAGTATAGGCATAGTAAAAAAAAAAAAAAAGAAGAAGAAGAAGAACGTTTTTTTCTTTCTAACTTTTTACTTTGAGCAGTTCAGATTCTTTCCTCTACTGGCCATGTGCCCAAAAAGCCCAAATGGCCGCAGACGTGGGAGGGGAATAATTGAATCCGGAAGGATTTGTGGTGTGCTGGGCTGAGGAAGCGATAATCCAAAACTCTGCCTAATTGCCAGAGTAAAGATGGCGTCCATTGTGAAGGTGGCGTCGGTGTTTATCAAGGCAGTGTGCCGTGGGATTGGACTGAGCATTAGGGCTTTACACACTTTTGTTTTGCGAGGTGTTACAGTGGATTTGAGCAAATATTGGCGCTCTGGTTATTACATGGTCTGATTGTCTGCTATGCAACTGTCCATAAGCTCTGCACTTCTACCCTAATCTGAGAGGAGGCTTCAAATAATTAGTCAGTGAAGCACTCTCACAGCCCGGTGCAGTCAACCTTATCGCTAAAAGAAAAATCCTTGGTCCATTTCCTTTTCAGCCCAAAGGCTTACAATCCCTCACTACTGTTAAAACCTTCAGGGCAGCGACATAGCCGATAAAATAATGCCTAACATGTCACATCCGCTGGCTCTTATACTACTTTTTTTTTTCATTTATTATGTAAAAGAAAGACTTCTGTATGTCAGACAGTAATGCCCTGGTAAGTGCTTGTAGTAAGAGGGTCTTACAAGCAGCTTTTTCTGGGATATACTGCTAGTCAAGTAAGTGACTAATCAGTGTTCGTACAGTAGGAAAACACTGTTACTGTCCCCAATCAATACAAGTTGATTACTAGTACTAGACTTTAAAAACTGCATGATAGTTGTCAGTGTTTTTCAGTCATGTGTCATTTAAGATAGCATACTCTATGCTGTAAAAAGGTCTTCTTAAAGTCTGTGCTAGTAGACGTTATTTTAAAAAAAATGGGAAGAATAAAGACAGAATGTACGACTTCAACAAAAGAACAACAGAAACAAAATGAGCAAACTTAACCTGGACTCTTTGCCTGCTTTCTTTTAGCTAATGTGCCCTACTGGAAGAAAATAGTTCAAAGAGTGATACCATAAAATGCAACTTTAAAAAAAATGGAACAGAGCCATAGCGTGTGTGTTTGTGTGTGGTATATACAGCAGATCAACAGTCATGATGTCCAAATGTTCATCGGGATGTAGACCACAATAAGCAAATTTACACACTGTTATACACAAATCTAAATCAAAACTATTATGCAAAGCTATTGAAAGATTTCTCAGCGTAGTTGATGGTAAGAATAAAAGGTCAGCAGAAAGCTGCTGTTGTTGAAATCTTTTTAGGAGTCTATAATACTCCACTGCATTAGTTTGATATTTGTGTTGACTTTTCGCAGTAATGCACAGTACAGCGGGGAGACAGTTTACAGTTGACTAAATGCAGCTTTGAGGAAAAGAAGCGGCAACGAGGAAAGAAACAGACAATACAATTTAACAGATTTATTTTTAATGTAAAAGGGTTTAATTTGGCTTTAATTAATTGTCACTGCAAATAGTTACCTGCAGCAAACAGCATTACGCTACACTGTGCGCCACTTCCTCTCTGTCGACACTGATATAACACACTGGCAAAGAAATGTGAAGGAAATGTAGTAACATGCTCTCTTAACATTGTTTGAATAATGATAAATAATAAACACACACCAGATTGGCTATAATAAATCATTAAAAGAAAGCACTTCTTCCCTCTCTAGAACTTGCTGGTTTGAAGCAGAGACTACATGCTGATTGATGTCAGTACACATAAATAACTCTTCTGTTTAGGGAGGCAAAGAAAAACCTCTGTCATTGATTACTGCATTTCTTCCCAGCTATCAGTGGCTTATATGGATTTGGAGACTAATTTGCAGTGAATAAGTGAATAGCTTTTTATGTGCCAATGCACACTCCGGTGGATTTGAGTATTATGCAAAAAGGGAATATGTCAATACAGGTTTTCCACAAGTATGTATTTAAACACAGTCAAGTTAACTGTGCCTAAAAGCGTGCCTGAGGACACTAAAAGCAAAATTGTGAGAATAATCGCATCACGTAAGGAAATAAATATGTCCCAAACATTTCTCCCCGCCTTTCATAAAATTACCTTCTTAGTGTCAAAAGAAAAAAGCATAGAGAAAGAAAGTGACAGAAAGGCAGACTGATGCTAAGTTAATTTATTATTTATGCACACTTTAAGTCGACTTAAATGCAAGATGATTTCTCTCATTTTAAAGGAGGGCAAGTTGAAAAGCTAAGACTATATTACAGTTTAAAGATTTTAATCTAATCGAGCCCCGTTACAAACACTGTGTAAATGTTTATGACATTCAGTAGCCATTAAAATAAAATCTATCTGCCCGAAGACTACTTTTTATCCAATATAGTGCAAAAGAGTAAAAGAGTGGAAGTAAAACTTTACAAAATGAAGAGTTGTCCGTTTAAAATTGTGCATGTGACACGAGATCCTTCCTGATATAAAAAATTCTCCAAGATTAATCTCCACAGCACGACCAAAATTATTGCAGCTTTGTGCAATAAACTTTTTGTTCAATGCACAGGGTTCTTGTTCACTTTAAAATGGTTGCTTCAAAGATGAGGATCAACTCTGTGATCGCTAGCAGTCAGTTGTGGTATTCAAAGCGATTTTGGTGCATTGAGACAGCAATTACAAATAGTTATGTACCTGTTGTAGGACAGCAATTCAACCGCATTGCTTCTATATAGCAATATCAACAGGATACATGTTAATCTGCCAAAAAAAACCTGCCACTATGATTCAGCAGGAACAAGTTAATTTTTGAAACACTGGTAATGCTGACTCCCCGTACGAAATCATCAACAGACATTCATCAAAAAGAGGCTCAAAGTAGATCTGCACTTGTGTGCTTTAAAACTCTCAGATGACTAATAACACAAAAGTTGCCAAACTGCAAAATATGTTATGCGGTAAAAGTTGATTAACACTTTGTACCATCGATGACAGTCTGCTTCTGTTTTCTGTCAGCACATTTTTATATAGTTTGGCATATTTTTTACCATCTGTCACATGGAAGCATCAAAATATAGAACTTTATTTGCAAGGTAAGCTCCTATTTGATTGAGAATGCTTTCTCTCTTTGTGACCAATGAGCTTGTTCTTTCTATCCTTACTGCGTGTCTACAAGATGAAATAGCATACCTGCGGGAGACTAGACTGAAGTCATAAACATTGTGTGATGGATTTAATAATGATAGCGAGATTTATCACCATCAGTGACGAGTAGCTACAAACTCTCTGGGCTGAAGTGTGCGCGTTTTGGACATTTTACCTGCCTTTCTGCACATGTGTTTCCCACCTTATATTCACGAGTACTGTGTGACCCTCGAGTGATGGAAAGTCTAGCTCTATAATGTCGGACCACAAATGCAGCAGTTCAACTTCAAACTAAACTCTTACTCAGGCTTTGTTTGGGAATAAAGAGAAAACAAGTTTATTTTCAGACTGCTGACTGACTGACTTCAGAGATTCTCAGATGATCTTGGGTCATTAAACTCAGCACACAAATGATATGAACATCAACACAGAACAGAAGAATTGTATAATTAGTTTTAAAATCACAGTAAAAGTAGTTTTAGAGACAACATTATTTAAAATGAAACAACAGGAGGTCACTGTAAACTTTTAATTCTTATGGTCCATTAAGCCACACTACTACTATATTTGCATGTTCAGAATATGTGGATGTTAAGGAAACTGCAAGCTGTTGTTCTGCAGTACAGCTCCCTGAATGACTGAATTAGACTGCTATTGACCTCTGAATGTTGTGGCCTTCCAAGAGGCGAATGTGGAAATGGTTTTAATTACAAACAGAAATTGGGTTCGATTTTGTCTCCCCGTCATGAAGCGAGGATTCTTCGCAGCAAATCATTGCCTCATCATGACATATGAAAACATCATCCTCACTGGAAGGTGATTCAAGTGTGCATGTGCGGTGATTTGAATATGAATACATGTGTGCAATTATACTCATGTATCTATCTGTGTGTGAGCTATGAACGGACTATGCAGATTTCTAGAAAGTACTTTAGAAACACATGCTCAGCCTGGAGATGATTGCTCACTATTGATATATTGTCAGTATAATGTAATTAGGATAAATTTAATGGTGTCGTTGTTCATTTCTTAATCATGTTCGCTCACGGGCAGTGATTGTCCATCAGTTAGAATTAGAACTGAAAGAAAAGAAGCCAATATCTGATAGATGGCAATGCTGGTCATTTTTGATCTGGATGTTAATGATGTTTATGATTTTACGGAGGATCATTGATCATATATTTCATGTAAAAAAAAAATGTTATGTCAAATCTTTAAAATGATATGAGGGGCGATTAGAATTTGGCTGTCTCCCCTCTCTTCTAATGGACCTCTGGTCAATAGTGTTAGTGTGATTTACAGATCGCTCCTTGCACATCCTGTTCTGTAACTGTAATTCTTCCAGTGTGTCAAAATGGTGATTCTTGAATTTGATTTTATACTTTAAGAATTGGACAACATCACAGGAAGTAAAATCTGGCAGATGCAGCAGGTGATGACTGATGATTGTGTTTGTGTGGCTCAAAACCTCCTGTGTGTACCAGTTTTGTGTGGCTCAAAAACTGGTACACATGATGGCAATCTTGAATGCAACACAATTGAGGTAGTTTCCACCTACTGTTCTCCCTCTGTCACTTTAGGACTCTACAGTAGTACTCCACATTAATAGTCTCACCCTAGGGAGGGGATTTGTGGCACATAACTCAGTGATTGTCAAAAAAAATGACGAGCATGCTCCTGTTGGCATTCCTCGTCACAGAGCTCACAGTGCAAGTGGTCATAAAGGGAGTTAAAGTAAGCAATCTAAAAATATCAGCAGCTTTGAAAGGGGTCCAATACGTGAATGAGAAGATGCCCTTGAAGAGAGAATTGGACAAATCTAATTCAGGTAATGTTTTAGATTTTTATGACTTGGTTCTCAGAATTGTT
Source organism: Copadichromis virginalis (assembly GCF_057382275.1). NCBI lineage: Eukaryota > Metazoa > Chordata > Actinopteri > Cichliformes > Cichlidae > Copadichromis > Copadichromis virginalis. The sequence goes on along the minus strand of NC_140637.1, from coordinate 20,503,363 downwards.
TATATTATATCAAGAGCACGTATCGATGTAGAGATTTTATGATCCTAAAAGTCCTTATCGAGACATTGTCGAGGGCCATTTCAGTACCAACGTCGTTTTCCTTGAAATTGCATCCTTTATTCCCACAGTGGATGGTGGGGAAAAAAAAAGAAAGAACCACTGTTATTCTTCCCATGACAACAGGTGATTGGAGAAAAAGGAAAGATGTCACCTACAGCTGAAGGCCCCAAATTACAGTCTGGATGAAAAGTCACTGGCACTCAAGGATAAAGGCAGCTTGTCACTGCCATTAATCATTACATTCAAACTTTTGATTGATGAAAGAAGGACTTAACCTTAAAGTCTGTGAGATTTAAAGGTATGGATACGATTAGCGAAATCTTTTCTTAGCTTCAAGTTGCATTCAAAAATGGAAACCACAGGCAACTGCATTTTTTTTTCTCATTAATAGCTTTCTATTTGCAATACATAATATGTTATTCAGACATAAAACTATAGAGCACACAACTGAGGATTTGCATAATGTTTTTTTACCTCTGGGGTGTAAAATGCTTGCATACCATGTCTCATTTAACTTATGCTTTAAAAGCTCGTGCTTTTTTTCTTTTTTTCTTATAGAGAAGAATACAAGGAGACAATCCTAGGTTTTAATTAGCTGAGTGCAGCGCATGCTCATGTGCTACACGCTGCACGGGGAGAGCGGGGAGTGCTGCCTTCTTGCTCATTATGTACTAATGAGTTGTCTATTAATGAAAATGGAAAGCATTTATTTTGTGAGCACAAAGGGTTCAGCTGGATTAATTACTGCACTACAGCAACAAAATGAAAACAGAAAGTGCAGCATCACTCTTGTGTGGCACATTACCCATTAACCAACTGTTATCAAGGTCTGGCGAGTGTTGCTGCACGACACACTGTAGGAACGGGAACTGTTCACGCAGGCCATTAAAACTTCATGTGAACTGCACTCTTGACACATTCTATATACTTCTCTTTGGAACTTAAAAGCTTTCTCTCATATGAGTCCATGTCATATCGACATCCACAAAACATTCTGCCAGTATAACATGGACACTTTCTTTGAGTACTGTGACACCATTTCATCGCTGAGCTTCAATGTAACAACGGGCTGTATTTGAAGAATTTAAAACTGATTTAAAGCTAATTGCATTATTTTGTGCCCAAGTACTAACATTTTTATCTGTCAACAAGAATAATCAGAAAGCATAAAATAAAATTACCCAAAAAATATTGTATTTTCTTTTTCTTTTTCTTTTAATCACATTCTTTTCAGCTCAGACTGCTTTCTTGGAGACGCTTTTGAGAAAGAAATGCCAGAGGTGAAGCTCATATTCTCACAATGAACAAGAAATCAGAAAGAGTAAGAAGTAACTGCAGAGCAGAATCACGCTACCTTCTTAATAAACAAAAAAGTAAATGTTCCATTCCTTGGGTGAAAATGTCATTTTGTTGTGCTACATTTCTTTTCTAATGGTCATCAAAATCATTCTAATAGTCCACTAATGGCTTGATTTCCCATCGGGCTTTCCTTGGAGAGGTCAGGAGTATGGGGAGTGTGTGGGCTCTGGCAGCCTCAGCAGATGGTTCTTGATCAGATATTAGAGGCTGGGCAGCGAGGTCGTCTGGCCATGAGCATTCTGCCCTGCCTGGGGGATAACAACCCAGTCTGAACTTCCAGCTCCAGCAATGGTTCTAACGCCAGACGAATAGCTCTGCGTCAGAGCCAGACTGCAGGGACGCTGGAGCCGTGACAGACTGCTGTCCTTAAGCCTTGTGACAATCTGGGAAAAGCAAACTCAGAAACATGCTGTCTGCTGTAGTTTGTTTCCCTCCAGGAATTTGTTTCACCCGATTTGGGCTGAATCCGATTTGATGACAAATGCTTATGTAATTGCTACCGTGGTATGGTCTCTCTTGTAGAAATAATCTCACTGATAACAAAAATCCTACTTAGCTGGATATGAACAAAAGCTGTCCACGATATTGTATTGTAGAACTATCTGGTGGAAAGGCTAATCATTAAATAAAGGAATGCATTTAGAAAAATCTGCAATTTGAAACCTCAGTTGTGGTGTATTAAAAATGGGAGACATAGCAACAAGGAGGATCAAATCTTTGTTATTAAAATTGGATATCAGTCTGAGAACAGCAGTGTATGAATGTCTTTTGCAAAGAAAAAAAAAGACAGAGAGAGATATGATAAGATAAATCCTGCTTAGACAACTGTGAATCATTTTTTGGCATTCAAAGCTTACAATTTCTTCAACATGCCTCATCTGTCTGTCTCTCCCTCCTCTATCGACACAGCTATAGAGAAAGTGGGGTGAATACACAACAATCTGAGCTTTACTTATCCTTTTCGCTGTGAAAGTGGCAGTCCAAAATGGCAGGGCTTCGGATATGACCTTCAGTTAGAGTGGTTCTCCATCCGTCATGAATGCCACCCACAGATCAGGCAGTGGATGAAAAGTAGTGGCACCTTCAGTCCTCCTCGTGTCCTCTGCCTTTTTAACCTCCCTCACAGCTTTCCACAAGAGATTTCTCTTATTTTACCTTTCTGCCCCCCATTTTCATTTGGCTTCCCTCCTTATACTGCCCTTGGCCTATCTTTGTTTGGAGTATATTTTCTTTACGCTTTCCTCTACAATACCTTTTCTCTCTCTCACTGTTTCCTATCTGCATGCATTCTTGGCAGGTAGCTTATGCGAGATCTGGCACAGAGTCTGGATTTAGGAGTAAAATGCATTATGTAAATGAATGCTTTGCATATAATATATGTCAACGCAAACTCTACATCTTGGAGTGAGAAAATGAAAGAGGAGACACGGGGAGGGGATTTGAATTATAACAGAAAAATTAAATAAGAAACCACCTGACTAGCATAGAAACTGAAACACTCGTTCACCAATCGACACATTTTGTCACGTCCACTAAACCAATGCTAACGCTTATTTTATTTCATACATCTTTCTTATCTTTTAAATGATAATGAGCAGTGCAGCTTGGGATACAGTATCCATGATTACAGTATTCAGCAGTTACAATACTACAACCTAAAATCTCATTCTAGAACAGTTTTCATCAGTTTAACAGCCAGTCCTCCATCAGAGATATTATTTGCGTCCACTCTACTTAATAGCAGATATTTTCCAGCTAGCACTCCTTTTAATGTTCTGAAACACATAAAATATTAACATGTGCTTCAAAATCAGCATAAACGCACAGACTTACAAAGGCAAACGCGCATGATAAAAACACACACTTTATAGAGAGACACCCACACACACAATGACAAAAGCCTTCAAAGTGAAACTAAAGATGGCAACAACAACAAAAGAATATTTTCTTGTCCTTAAAAGTAAAATAAAAAAAACGTAAATTAAATACTGGCCAAGACCAGATGTGGTACTTTTTTTTTCTCATAACCTTTTTGTTCAAATTATGATCAGAAGCTTCAGACGAGATGCTTTTTAAAAAGGGATGAGAGGAGCGATGCTACAACAACAGATGCACTTAAGTAAATCAGCTATACATATCTTAGTTTGAAAAGATAAAAGAGGAGACATTGTCAGTCTCGGTGGAATAAAACCTTAAGAGCTGCAATCCATTGTTTCAACGTTTTGCTATCTGAACTGAATTAACATCAAATGCAATATCCTCTTTAACAAGTATATTGTTGGATTCTTAACTTCATTTTAAGTTACTGTTTCATGCACATGTATTTTAAAAAATGCGGGGTTTTGCAACCCTGGGGCCCTTCACAATAATGACTAAATAACAAAAACTACATCTCAGCATGAGACAAAGATTACATGGGCTTCGGGTAGACTGCATCTCTGCATTCATTCATTCAGCGCACATAGTTTATAGCTGTAGGACATCATGAACTTATACTTTCTTTGGAACATTTGGAATTAAATATAATGCATTAAAAGTGCAATAAACTCAATGTTATTGAAGTATAAAGGTTGATGCTTTTAGTTTGACTGCCAGAACAACTAACAGGATGAAAATATGTGCATACATTTTCAGAAACAGTTACTGTGGGTGCATATTATAAAAAACCTAAAGCACTTAAGTAAACGGAACAAGTAAAAATTACAACCGAATACTGTTGAATACAAATTTTGCTCTAGCCCTCTATTAAAAAATTTTTATGCATGATAGCACAATGAATCAGCAAATCTCATACAAAAAAAGGCCACTACATAGTGTTGTGCTCATTCCCTTGAGCTCAACTATACCTTGCATAATATATACGAATGCCTGTCTCTTACTAAAATATACAAATATACAAAATATATAAGTATCAACTGAGCATGTTGATATTTGTTTTACAATAAATAAATTAAATGACTTAGCTATTCAATCAAATCATTTTCTGTCATCACATAACGCATGAATGCATTTTTGTCTTTGTTTATTTAATTATTCCATTTTTAAAATTTTGGAACTGATTGTGCAATACACCCACATGCACATGGTATAATTTGGATTAATATTAATTCAAGGAGCCATATAGATTCCACACACTGCACTGGAAGCAATGCAATGCAGAGAAGTGGTAAACATGTCCAGCCATGTTTCTCTGTCTTGCCTTCTGGAAACACATAGCTTGCTTCACGAGTCACATCCTGTTGACTCCGCTCTCTGCACTTTCCACTTCTATTGGCACACTCAGTGCTTTCCGGTATCTTGCAACTGGTCTTTGCGGTGCTCTGCTGCACTTCCTCTTCTCATCTTAACACACACAAAATCTCAGGGCCAAATTTCAAGCATTACAATCATTCCATTATACATTCACTCTATTGATTAGATTCACACTTGATTAGGAGGATTATGCATAATTAACTATGAACAGAATCAAATATAGATATATCCTGTTATAGCACTCTGTATTACTTTAAATATAATAAGGCTGGATGTTAAGTCCTTTATTCAATTCGTTTTTATTTGCTTCACATTTCTACAGCACATCACTTGAGACAGGGTGAACTTAAGTTATTTGTGAAAAGTCTAAATTTCATTACTAAAAGAAAATCAGTTTATCTTTTTTATTATGAAGTTAGCGTTGACTGCACAATGTCAACCCTAACTAGAACAACCAAAGAAACTAAAAACTATAACTAATAAAAGGAAAATCTACTTTTGTTGAAGATGGCAAAGAATGCAAATAAGTCAGAGTAATGGTAAATGAGAGTATATCTCACTTGATGAAGAGAAGTCAAGGGCTTGAAAAGGTTTTATGAGACATTCAGTAAATATGATTTCTACTAGATAAGAAAGATAGGCACCAAACGCTGTGTACTTATTAGTCTGGCTGCAGCACCGCAGTCTTTGTGACAGAGGCACAAGTGGGAGCGTAGGAGGTTGGTGCAACTTTAAATGGAACCAAAAGCTTATGTAATGTTTATATGTAATTATGGTGGGTCCATGTGAACTCATATAGATTGTAAAATCTACCAGTAACTTCCAGGGTCAAACATTTCTATCATCGTGTCCAAAATCATCACTTCTGGTCCCCCTGCAGCAACATAAATGCTAAAATAAATACTGCACTTATACCATCCAAAACAAAGTTCAAACATGATGCAAGAAAGAAATTATGACAACATCAAGTCCTCAGACTGTAGGAACCACTGTAGAATATAAGTGCATGTCCAGTATTATTGTGATGTTCACATAGAGGCACGTTATACAAAGAGACGATGAATGGAAAAAGTCTACGTATTATTTTTTCAGGCCCGAAAAAATACAGGAAGAGATTTCCTGTTAAAGTGAAGTACGGTGCCTTTCAAAACATTCCATGTACAAAGTGCAGTTGATGCTTTTATTCAACATTGTGCCAGGGACTCTATAAACCACTTGTGGATGCACTGGAGCAGAACATGAAAAACAGCCACACAACAGCCTCAATGCCAATGAAAGAGCTATAGACTGTCTGCAACCTGAATGTCTAATTCAGAACTGAGGATAGCTCCCAAAGCTCGAGTCTGGTGAGGTTGCTGAAGGAAGATGCTCTCCTCTCACCTCTAGCTGCAGTCTATTGGCTGTTTATAAGACGGTTTCAGTCTTCTCTGTCAAGGTAATCCAGTGGTCCAGCCATACTAGCTTCCAGTATTAAATTTTATCTGTCATTCAGCAGTTTGAAGTTGAAATAGCTATTGTATGTCTGGTTATTGATTGGAAAAGAAGCATTGGTGGATACTCATTACTGCAAAAGCAAAGGTGTTTATATTCTCTTCTTAACTTCAAGACAGAGGAAAAAAAAAGTCACATTGGAAACGGCAACTTAACTAACGTCATGTTGACTTTGTGATGCGAATAAATGTGCATTTTCCTAGCAGTGCTCAAAATACAGTATGCTCAGGGTGCCCAGCTTACCTTCTTATTTAGAGACCAGTGATCTCCATATAGCAAGGTAACATATTTATGTTTTTTTTCTTCACATGAACATATCCATTCACACCCTGATGCTGAAGAATAAAATCTGTTAAAAATCTGTTAAAAATCATGTTACCAGTGAAGCTTTAAATCATCTAGTGTAGAAGGAATGGTTAGTCAGTTGGAAAGGAAGAGGCAAGCAGACAACAGCTCAACAACAACAACAACTCAAGTGAATGAATCCCACTGAACCTTAAACACATTTTCAAATTTGAAACACATTTTGTGATTGTGGAAAGCTGTCGTTTCCAGACCAATGTTTTGTCAGGTAGGCATCCAAAATCAGCGTGCAAGGTTGAAGAGGGAAATATTATCACAGTAATTGAAGAATATCTGCTCTCTCTGCTGTCCTCTGCAGGGAGAACTGTAGCACTCTCAAGGCGACAAAGAATGAGAGAGAAAGATTAGATAGACTGTAGGATGGTTAACAGCAATAAAACACTTTGAGGACAACAAAACGACAGGAAGTTAAGAACACTAAGACATATTTGCCCAGTGGAATGAAAAGTGAGATAAATGTAGAGTTGGAGATGAAGGGAGTGAACTGGGACAGAGGAGAAATGCAGTGATGCAGGGCCAGCTGAGGGCCAGCTGAGGGATCACCGCACTCTGTCACACTGTCACACCCAACAGGAACATTTAAGACCATAAGGAATAAAACATATCCTCTAAAAACACACAGACAAATACATAAAAACATTCCTGTCTAAAAATAAATTAGTAAATAAAGAATCTACAAGCACGTGTATGTATGTGTGATAGTAGTGATGATCACATCTGAACTTTTCCCATCCAATACCAGCACATTAAGAACAATTAGGGCATGTTTTTGAGGTATTAAAAGTCATTACCACAGACAGTATGGGTAATGGGCATAGCCACCTTTACATTGCCTATTGGTTTGTGAGGTGCATTTTGCAGCCTTGGAATTGATGTTTTGAAACTGGATTTGATGAGCAAGGAGTATGACCATCTCACTATGAAACCAAGCAGGAGTCATTAGCCAATGAGCATACCCTGGATAATCCTCCTTTCTATAGTTTTGAAAGTAGGGTGAAAAAAAACTAGATTCAGGTACTTCAAAGGAACTGGTGTCGGTGTCACTTTTGAAACAGAAACCACACTGTAAGTGTCATACCTGGGCTAAAGATAAAATGGGTGTTGTCTAGTGGGCCAAACTCCTCTCTTAAGAAGAAAATATATTTTGCATTTCTTCTGGAAATTAAAATCGTAGAGTCTGGAAGTAGAGTGGAGAGGCAGAGAACCCGAGGTATTTGATTTTCGGTGCGATGATTATCCGGGTGCCATGAAAGCTGCTGGTGAAAGCAGCGGTCGGTCCACTGTGTTTTAGTCAGTCAACAAAGCTGTCTACCAGATTTTCAAGAAACTTCGCGCTTCTGCTGACAAGCATTATAGAAATATTAAATTCCTTCTCTAACAGGACTCCTACGAGATGTTTTGCTGATCATTTTATGTTGACCAGTGAACTGAACCCTGTGAAACATCCAAGGAGTGTAGTCAAGGGGAAGACGCGAAACACCCAATCCATACACGAATACATTTGTAGAGATGAGCAAAAGACTGCTGTCAGAGCACACAGATTGAAAGATTACTTAACTAAGATACCAGATATCTAATTTTTATAAGTGATAATCATAAAAATTAAAAGAAAAAAAGGTTTAAAATATTTCATTTTACAAACAGCAAAGACAGAATATTTGAACGTTTACTGTTTCTGGATTAAATAATGAAAAGACATTTTAACTTCTTTTTTTTTAACATATCCAAATTTTTACATAATCGGCTCATTCAGCCCACATTAAGTGTTTTGAGGGAATCTTGTAAATTACTGTTGTACTGCTTATTTCACAGAAAATAAGACAGTGGACACAAGTAGCCAACTGGTGTTAAAAAATAAACTAAAACACAAAAAGAAGAAATAGCAGGCTGATTTTCGTCATGTCCTCTAATTTCTTTTTTGAGTCAACAGCAGTCCCTAATAAGTAAAGGTGTGTGGAAATACGCTTTCGGGCACCCAACATGTTCCTATATTACAAGTTCGGAAAAATGAGGAAACATGAGAACAGTTTGGAATGAATCTACACATGTACATTTATTTTACTTAAATCGCTTTGAAAACACTAACACGATTAAGGTGGTGGTTGACGTTAGGAGGTTATGGTTAGGGTTAGGGCTGGAATACACGGCAGGAACGTGTGTTACTGCGGGAGCATCCTTCTATTTGATTTCATCCACATTCCGGCTTGTAGCAAAGGAACGCAGAAGGTCGTCTTTTGTGTTCCCATGGGACGCTTCGGGACGTGACAAATCGTCGGTATATTACACATCGGGAGTGAGAATGGGCTGCAACGCACTAAATTGGTGATGGTGGCTTTGAGGAACATAGTTTTCCATCCTAAATGTGACAGTTTGACTTGCAATCTTGGCATTTTTGGACTATTGTTTTTTGGCATTCCTCTTCTAAAATGAATCCAGCATCCCTGTCACTAATGTTCTTAGAGTTAAAGATTTTTAGCCTATAAAAGCAGACTAATGCTTTGTTCATGTAGACAACTTTGAATTCATTTTGAGAGCCACTTGATACAGTATCTTTGAAAACACCTAACACAAATACTAATACACTGACAGAATTCACATCTACTCTGTTACAAAGATAAAACAGTCGCTACAGTTCATGGCTGAGTTAAGTCCATTAAAACACAAAACAGCAACAAAAAACCATTAAAGGTTCTTGATTACATAATTTTAGATTTTCATCTTCCTAAATACAATTTCTAATGCCTAACAACTGTGACACCTGCATACTTCATAAAACAATATGCACTGCACCAAAGCCAAAACACACTTGAAAAATCTGTCCCCATGGAGTCTTCTGGGAACTAATTCTGCTCACAGAAATAAACCTATTATCACATGCACATATTAAACCATGCCAGACCAGAAGTACAGAGGCAAAGCTTTTAAGCAAATGGCAGTTGTGTAAACTAAAATGGCAATGTTGAAAGTCAATTCAATAATAGCTGAAAGCCATTACAACATTGTCATTAACAAGGTTGCTGGAAATGCAATTAGCCCCTTCACATTGCTCACGGTAATAGGCACAGAGATGTTTCAATAAAAAAAAGACCACAAAAAATAATAAAGGTCCCTAGAAGAATAATGTACTCTTGGAAAATAAAGACTGAACAATAAAGAGAATGAATGGTGATAAACAGCAGGTCCAAATCGAAAATCATTTATTTCATTCAGGTGCAGCTGCTAAAGCTGAATCCCATTGCCCCCAAATTATTTGATTAGCCCCAACACCAAAATACTATTCAAGATCAGAGCTACAGTTATAATTTTTGAATACATTAGGCTCTAGACCAAAAATAAGAAAAGAGAAAACAAAATACAACCAGACTGCACTGCCCTGTAACTAACATGCTGTTTATGAATTAATTGTGCAATTATACATGAAGAACAGTGGAAGTCAGTCTGAAAAATGTTTTCTTCCTCCTCCAAATCTGTTGCTTCAAAAATGCTTTTTGAGACTAGAATTGTGCTCAGAGTGAAGGAGGATGAGGTCATAGCTAAATGAATGATAGGCATCACTGTCACACTGCCGACTTTTAGCAGGTCTCCTTGGAGATAAGAACCAGCTGTCTTTCCCCAACACACCATTATCAAGGTCACTACTCTGCTTATTATGGAAAAGCCATCGCTTCTCTGAATATTGCTCCATGAATATTATGAGAAACTTTTTTTTGTCTTTTTGTGACATAACAAAAAAATATAAATGAAATAAGTAATAGCATGTTAGAGATTTATACACAACCACTTGCCCAATCTCCACGGCGAGGTTCATAATAATCTGCTCTGGCTTTTGCTTTTCAAAAGAAAAGGAATTCGGTATGTGTTCAGTTTTTCTCAGCGTGGTTAGCTTTCCTTGTCAACATGAATCCATGTACTTACAGTAGTAAAGAAATGACACCAACTCAACAGCAGCGTTGACAAAGACACCTGGTTTATAGCATTTGTTGGTATTGTTCTTGGAGAGGAGGTAGTTGGCTGCCATTGATTTCCCAGCACAGCACTAAAGCAGCAGACGGGAGGGTAATGAGGAGGCAAATATGATTAAAACCATCTCCTCAGGCTGCCTTGGACCTGCCATTAAACCAGCGGACACTCCTCATACCTAATCCATCACACTGCTTAGCTCCCACTGAGAGCAAGGAGAGACGACAACAAACTCAATCTCAAACCTCCGATCTCTTTTCTCTAAAACATAACTAACACTCCAGGAGGCTCACTTGTTATTAAAGATCTGCCACTAAAGCCCCTGGATATGAGTCTTGTGGTACAGGGCTGATGACATCTAGGGTAAAAACTGTGACATTATGGGTGCAAATCTAGGAGGGGAGTAAAAGCCTTTTTTCAAATGGCTCTGCAACACTGGGGCTACTTACAGTATAACTTACTACCAGCAACTATTTTTTTCACATCACACAAGTTCAAGACAGAAATGTGTCCACATAAAAGATCGGCATAACACATACTGGTCTTCTTATTAATTTAACCTTTCTTTAACGATAAACTCTCGTGACTTTTATCTCTTGGCACGGCAACATGAGAGTCATGGAGAATATACAACATCTCATTCGTTAGCGCCTCAAACATTCAGAAAATGAAAAGGTGACAGACAAGCTTATTAAAAATGAATGCAAAGAAAGGTTCTTGTTGATATGTGTTCACTGCCAAGACACCAGTGCACAGTAGAAAATTAATTAATTTGCATGTCTCATATGAAAAAGACTGCATTTTAGTCCAACTTTGGTCAGTTTTTCTCTGTGAAATGTATGACATCATTTTAAGGTTATTGTTGAAATTGTTGATGTAGATGCTGCTTGTTTGAGTAAATCCTTCATCAGAAACTCCTGCAGTCAGACACCAAAAAACTACCATGTAATCCCCTAAAGACACAAGAATCATGGATTACAGTTGGAGAGTATCCACAGGCTGTTGAGCAGAACATGTTGGATTGTTGTGAAAAGCCTGTAGAATGATTATCAGCAGGAGACAGAGCCTGCAGTGAAATAAGGGATCTTGTGCCCCCGGCCCTTTAAATGAGCCCTGCGGACCATCTGAAAGATGCTGATGCTTCTCTTTATTGAGGAAATGAGAAGCAGGGTATTTCCATTAAATGAATGAGGACGCCCGCTTTGTACAATGCAGGCACAACACTCGGTGACCGAGTGCTGAATAACTGTAAAATGGAAGTAGTCATAATACATGATAATGTGAGACTCGTGTGAATGACCCACACTAGGGCTGCTCGATTATGGCAAAAATGATAATCACGATTATTTTCACTGAAATTGAGATCACGATTATTTGACGATATTTATTTAACCCTTTAAGACCTACTATAGAACCAAGTCCACCAGAGCTTATATTATTTTTTTACATGCTGTAGTGCCATTTGTGGGAGCATTTCAAGTTGCTATACATCAATACAACTGTTATAGCCCATATTTTAATAATATGTATGCATTAAGTCCATAGTAATTACATAAATTGCAAAAAAGTGCAATAAACTACAAAAAAAATTGAAAATCGCTTTTGTTTTGTTTACATATATTTCTACTTGGAGAAATTTAAGAGGTTTATCCCTCAAAACTTTAAATACAATAAAGTTGCAAAAAATAGTTTACAACAACAGGAAATTTATTTTGAGTGTCTTCATAGTTTTATTTTGGAGATAGACCAATTTTTATATACTGCAGGAAAAACAAAAAACAATCCTATGATGCAAATTTGCAAAGAAAACAGCAGGTGCATCATTTCACTGTGGGAAGTGTTACGAACAGCTGATAGGAACGGCAAAGCCTGTTTCTGGAATATTATGTTTTTGTTCCTGCAAGCGCTTTTTATGCAATTTTTGCAAAGCTATATGTGGAAGGAAACCGTGACCGAGGACAAGCTGATGGCATCAGATGTAAGTACAACTCCTCCGGTTTCATATGCAAAACAAATTATTGCGCTAGCTTACGCTGTTCAGGTTCTACAGGGATTTAAAAATAGTTACGCAAAACGGAGCGTGCTGCTCTGACCGGCTTTAAAGGGTTAACAATGACTTTAAAAAAATAATATAAAATGGTGTGCAACACCACTGAAGTTTTTTTTTTTTTTTTTAAACTCTTTTTTTCAACCAACAGCAGTCACTCTCCTCTCCAAATAACTTCTGCTTAGCTTTCCGAGCTTCCCTCGGGTCCTCTTAATCAGCGGTCTCCAACCTTTTTTGCGCCACGGACGGTTTATGCCAGACAATATTTTCACGGACCGGCCTTTAAGGTGTCGCGGATAAATCAGGGAGGGGCTAATAATCGGCTCAGTCATTTTTAATGATCGTTGAAAGCCCAGATCGTAATCGTGATTAAAATTCGATTAATTGAGCAGCCCTAACCCACACCTAAACTACATCAACAATCACACAGTATCAAAATTAGTCCACCAACTATAAACTCTCTGTCTTCAATTTCCTGTACCACACAACCAAAAAGTAATTTACTTGTCCATCCATCCATCCATCCATCTTCATCCGCTTTATCCGAGGCCGGGTCACGGGGGCAGAAGCCTAAGCAGAGAGGCCCAGACCTCCCTCTCCCCAACCACCTCCTCCAGCTTATCCGGGGGAACACCAAGGCGTTCCCAGGCCAGCCGAGAGATATAATCTCTCCAGCGTGTCCTGGGTCTGCCCCGGGGCCTCCTCCCGGTGGGACATGCCCGGAACACCTCACCCAGGAGGCATCCTTGTCAGATGCCCGAACCAACTCAGCTGGCTCCTTTCGATGTGGAGCAGCAGCGGCTCTACTCTGAGCCCCTCCCGGACTTCTCACGCTATCTCTAAGGGAGAGGCCAGCCACCCTTCGGAGGAAGCTCATTTCCGGTGCAGCGTCCGCATCACTGCAGCCGCAGCCCCAATCCGTCTGTCAATCTCCGGCTCCCTTCTCCCATCACTCGTGAACAAGACCCCGAGATACTTGAACTCCTCCACTTGGGGCAGGAACTCATCCCCGACCCGGAGTGGGCACTCCACCCTTTTCCGGCTGAGAACCATGGCCTCAGATTTGGAGGTGCTGATCCTCATTTCCGCTGCTTCACACTCGGCTGCGAACCGTTCCAGTGCGAGCTGGAGGCCCCCACCCGATGAAGCCAACAGAACCACATCATCCGCAAAAAGCAGAGATGAGATTCTGAGGCCACCAAAGTGAAAGCCCTCCGCCACTTGGCTGCGCCTAGAAATCCTGTCCATAAAAATTATGAACAGAACCGGTGACAAAGGGCAGCCCTGGTGGAGCTCATCACCCACTGGGAACGAGTCCGACTTATTGCCGGCAATGCGAACCAAGCTCTTGCAACGGTTGTATAGGGATCGAATGGCCCGTAGCAATGGGCCAGACACCCCATACCATTTACTTGTTCATTTTCTAAGTTATTTGTTTGCCTTAAACTATTAGCACAATTATAGATTTTTTATAGAGTTTATCTTTTATGTTCATTTGGAACTGAATATAATTTAGTTTTCCACCTCGTATCTGTTCTTCTGTAACAGATTTAAATTTATTAGACCTACATTATATATTTGTTATTTAAAATACAGCTGTATAATGCTCGACAGTACATTTATCTTGGTCAACTTGTGACAGAAAATAAACAGCATTTAAATCAAATTAACCATATAGCTTAGCTAAGAGTGAAAATAAACCTTTCAGCTAAATAGGAATTATAAATTGATATCCACCAATATCGGGATAAGATTTTTCTTTTCCACATCAGCCAGCCCTGTGAATTGGGCATCAAGAATTGTGTAATTCTATTGTAAAGATACCGATTATTAAATGTTAGGTATTATGACACCCTACTTGAAGCACAGCTATTCCAAATCAGATTTTATGTTCTACTTTTATTAGCCTTAAAAACTAATGCAAAGACATTTGGGGTTTTTTTTTTTCACATCTTGCTTTTTGTCTCCTCACATTTCTCTCTAACATGATTTGCTGTCTGTCCTCTCAGGTTTGTGCTTTGATTAAAAACCCAGTAACTTCAGTTTCTTTATTACGATGTTCTCGATTTTCCTTAAGTACATAATAGAAAATATATATCTGACTTGTGAGATACATTAAAAATTTTAATTATATGCCTTGGCCCAAAAATGATAAGGTCATAGAAACTGGATACCAAAGGCTTTACTTGTCACTTTGCTGCTCTTGCTGCTCTTTGTTGTCTGCTGTCTGATAACAAAAAAAAAAAAAAAAGTCTTCCTTAGATAGTTAGATTTTTCTTTGTTAATTTATGTTGTAATTTATGTTAGGTCAGTCTGTCTTGTCTCTGCTAGCCAACTAACTAGGCCTCTTAGTTAGCTAATTTAGTGTTTTCTGTTAATTTATGTTGTAAATTTATGTTGCATGTAGCACCTTGGTTCCTGGAGGAACGTTGTTTCGCCTCACTGTGTACTGTTAAACTGTATATGGTTGAAGTGACAATAAAGCCAACTTGACTTGACTTGACTAAAAGCTAAAAACATGCTCCAAAATATACCATGGGGTACTGCAGCATAGAAACATCTGTCAATAGATGTGAATGCTTACATTAATGCATATCAATACTGCTCTAAGTAACTTCCTAAAAACTATATATATAAATATATAAATAATAATAATTTGGATAATCTGATTCAAATAATCACTCTGCTCTTCCTCCTCTTACTTCAAATCTTTCAGCTATCTCACTCGAATGAACCTTTTCTTGATTTATATTAAAAGTTAAGCATCCGGTGTGAGAGTGCCTGATGTGTGCACAGATGCATTTTCTGTCACTGCCAATGCTCATGAAAAATACTGCAATTATAGAGCAGCATAACACAGTCCATCAGCTAACAGAAGGTGCCAGGACAAAAACTCCTATTACCATCTCTTGTCTTCATGGGTATTAAATGATCATAGACAATAATAAAGATGGTGGAAAAGACTGGTGACTCACAGTACCCTAAAGCCCCCCCTGAACTAAGTTTGTATTTCATGCATCTTGTTCTGTGTTTGTTTTGGAGTTGTGGAATGTAAAAAGATTTCTTTTACAGACACTGATGGAAATAAGAGAATATGTTTGATCTGGCACTGATATCGTCTTTCATGCAAGAAGTGCTTCATTCATTTTAACTGAGTAATGGTGACATGCCAAGTATGTCACCTTTGTCAGAGTGGATTTTATGCCAAAACTAGCCAGGTCAAGTTTCCCACTGAAAATATTTAGAGGGTAGCCAATGGGTTTTTCATGAGGGGGCAATTCGGTTTAGCTGGGACACAAGGATATGAGCGCTAGATAAGTACAAGCCTTAATGTTTTATGACACCCAAAGATGCTTTCATCTCATCTGCACTAACAGAAAACTTAAACACTCACATGTAACACAGAAACGCACACACAAAAACACACACATACATAAACACACTTCAGCCAGCAGTTACAATTTAATCATTCCAGTCAAGCAGTGCATTGGTTGTCCAACCGAGCATATCCCTCCATCTCTTTTTCTATTCCTTTTCTTCAGTTGGAAGAAATTTCAATTTTATGTGTGCTCACTACCACTCTGTCTACTTTGGAGCAGCACTGTCTCTACTTCCTGATTCTGTTTCCATAGTGACTGCGACAGAACATTTCCCCTGCAGTGATGGATTCTAAACTAACGTAGCAGCCATGATGACACGCAGATCAACTCTGCTGACAGCAGTGATAACTTTCTCCTGAGCCCTCAGACGCTTTCTCCCTATACCTATTCACTCATTCCACATATCCCTTCATTTGCATGTAAACATTTGTAGCACTGATGGATATGCATCTTCCATACAGAACTGCAGTGCTTGTCATCCAGTGGTAAAATATCTAGGTATGGAAAAGAGTATAATCATCTGGCCTTCTCGTGTGCCATCAAAACTGCAGATGACAGGAAAATAGAGTCTACGCCGGAGTCAAAAAAACGCAACATGCACAGCAATAAATATTTCTAATCCGTTCCTTTGGTGATGGCAGCAATAAATCCCAAGAAGGGTTTTTCTCATATACCTGTTCTAATGGAACGGATTTATAGCTTAATACAGTGAATGCTATAAGACATACTGACATTCAAACACAGCACCTTTCTTCACCTACACTAGTAGACCCCTGGATGACCTATATGCTATTTGGTGCCAGGATAATGAATTTGCCATAATTAATTATTTCTTGACAGTGGAAACAGGTACAGCACAACTGAATGCTGCAGGGCACTAATGGGAAGACTCTACTCCACTTCCCTATGCCTGTTCCTTTTGAAGTGGTAATGGGCTTAAGGTGCGTGTAATTTCCCGCCGATAGCGGATATGGGAGAGGGCCACACCTGGGCGCACAGGATAAGGAAGTGGGACTCGGGGCTCTCCCAGTGGCACTGCTCACCATCCCCACTATCGTGTGCCTGATAAAGGAGCAGGTGTGGCACTGAAGTAGGACACCGATAATACTTGCAGAAGAGAGATGTCCTTTAAACCGTGACAAGATGAACTGCCCTAACACTGAAGCTGGGATATGTTGAGTCAACAGTCACTGGGTTGATTAGAGCAACCGGTGGCTGGGGCTGAATGAAGGAATAAACTGGAATCCTCCAAGGTTATGTGCAGCTAGTCTAGAGAAACATGCTTTATATAAAGTCAGAAATATTATTCAGTATTCAGTGCACGACAGTGATACCTTGGAATGTGTATAATGCAAAATAAATCTTTAACCAAGACACAGAATTACACTGCTTTGACAAGTCTGACACATCAAATGACAGATTATTAAAAAAGATTTAGCAGAGGCTACAAACTTTTTTGTTTTTTCACAGGGGAAAAAACAAAAAAGCAATCTCTCACCTAATGTGCAAAAAGATGCAACAGTGTCTTTGGTGAGAATCAAGCCACTTTCTAAAACTATAGCTAGTGTGAGAAAAAAAAACTGTTTGCGCTCGAGTGTGCACTGAGAGTTTAGGTATATGTAGGCGGCTAGGAGGATGGATGGCAGCCACCGTGTCCTCTAAAGTCTCCTGTTGTAGGCCAGAGCTGAGTTCACCTTCATCTATCAGCAGCATCGCTCTGACCACTATAACTCATCTTCACCTACACAACAAGATATGGAGGATGAACGTGGAGGTAGAGAGAGGGGACAGAAAGTGGAAGAAATACGGGGCGCGATAGAGGAGTTTCTTGCGAGAAGATAAAAAGAGCCACACACACATAGGAATTAAAGACACATACAGAAATCTTAAAAATCTTTTTTTTTTATTATTCTTTTTCACAAATGCACACACACATATAAAAATAGTGTGTGTCAGAGGCTGGCTGTATTGGATTACCTGAGGACACACTGTCTGCCTTTATTGCAGAGGTCCTTGTCGATTAAAGTTGCTGATAAATTGATTATACCTCAAGGCCACCTGCTGGGCGCCGTCTGGCAACAATCAGACTCAATAGCAAATCGATATTGCATAAACTGGTTATCATGGCCCATATTGACCTTATCAAAGTATATAGAGATAAAAATCAAAGCTCAAAATATGGTCAACCAAAACAGGACCCGGTTTAATCATGTCTGACCTTTCTTATTGTATAAATGCCTGAATAAGCAATTAAAGGAAACCAAAGGCTTTGCTTATAACAACAGTTCGTCGTGACTTTTGGCTGCACGGATCAACTTTCAAGGAGGAAAGGATTGTCACTGTTGATGGAGTAGAGGGACAAAGAGTGTTGATGTGTGTGTGAGTCTTTTGGTCCAAACAGGTGTTCCATATCTCCTGAGGAGAGTTCTACATACAGTCACCTTGGGCTGCGTCTGCCCTGGTACTGAACACAGAGTACTGGGATGACCTGACTGCCTAACTGGGGGAATCCTGCTTATTCTAAATGACAAAGATGCAAAAAGTTGCAGTGAGAGGCAACGAGATGCAATGACTTAAAGAAAGACAAAAAGCTATTGAAAAAACAAAAACAAACGGGGAAAAGATTGAGGAAGAGACTAAAATAAAAAAAACAGGACTAGCCAAATATTTTATCAGACAGGAATAAGGGATCTTAAACAGCGAGGGTAACTGTAAAAGTTTTGATTTAATATGGGGAGTTTGTGCCTCTTTCTCATAGAGCGCACAACAGCAGTGACACATTAACAAACAGCGAAACGCCCGGTGGACAGACACAGAGATTCAATAGTTTCTGTCCCTGTCTCCAACTTTAACCCTCCTCAGCAGATACTGTCAGACGGGGGCAGGGTGCAGGACTCTGAGTGAAGTGGTTAGTGGAGCAGAAAGATGAACAGAGGAAGCTCGAGAGATAGAGTGCACTGCAAAAATGTCCACCTTAACGACTCATTTGGTTTCACATGCATTTTTTAAATCTGTTGCAATTTCTATTTTTAATTAAGAGGAGTGGAACAAACTGGCCCTGATAATTCCACTTTCATTTAATGCAGATTTCATGTTTTCTCAGCAAAAACAGGTGTATAATATTATAATGCATTTATAAATAAAGGGAAAAATGCCGGTGTCCTAATATGATGTGTTGTAATGACACAATCACTTAAAAGAAAAACAAAAAAACAATATACAGTGTTGTGCAGCAATGACGTGAGCGCTGTCTTCTGAAAACCAAATAAAGGTTAGCCAAAAACAGAGAGAGTGACAGATTGGGACAAGTAGCGCTAAAAGAAGCAGGAGAAAAGAGCAAAGCATAGGAGAGCAGAAGGGAATTGGTGGGGAAGAGAAGGGGTCCATTTCCATGCGGAGTGGGTATTAGGGCCATGACACCAATCCAAACACAGCTAAAGACAAGAAAGGAGAGTTAATGGAGCACACAGTCTCTCACACATGCTCACACAAACACGAACAACTTTGGATGAAGGAATTAGAAAAGAAAGGGTGAGAAAGGGGAAAAAGAAGGTTGAAAGAAAGACATTTTTAGATGTGCTTGCGAATAAACAAGAACACGTGACAGTGTCCTTATAAGGCGCAGGCCCCGTATTTCGACAAAATGTGATCAGGCCACTGAGACTGTGGTTACGAGCGATGAAATGATAAAGTTAGGCTCTGAGATATCCTCCTTCAAAGAGAAAGATTTTTCTCAAGATGTAGAGATACAACAGTCGTCCAAAGAGAGAGCCCAGATATGTGTAGGGAGATAACGGGTATACAGAGGAGCGCGCCACTTTATCATGTTTCAGAAGAGTGAGAGAGCGCGTATCTCGGTGACGGGCCCTATCATCACACAGTATCTATAAAGAATGACAGACCTGTCCAGTGACATCCTCTCTATTCCTGATCTTTTACTTCCAAGTGTCTCTCTTATGTTCTCTACTGTCTAAGCAAGAAAAGATAAGCAACCACTACATTTTAGATCACTGTTGAGAAAACCAGTGGCTCTTTTTTTACCATATGGTGTTTTAAAAAAGGTCACAAAACGAATATGATAGTCTGTACTGTGCTAAAGTCAACTGTTTAGTGTATCCGCGTCCTATTCCTGCAACACTTTAACCTCTCTCCCCATTTCTGCATAATGTAGTACACCTTGGAAAACAGTCCAACGTCACTCTCCACTCTGAAACGACAGCTATAAAAGCAATGTCCTTTGCCTTGGGTGGAATTTAATGCCACGCACTGTATGAACCACTAGTAAACGCCCGAGTCGTCCAATCTAGCAGAAACACCCTCTTCGGTGAAATGAAAAACAAGAAAACTTGCTTTTTTGTTATTCCATTCCCATTTCCATTAAAACTGACATTTCATCTAAAATCAAGCCTCTGGGAGAAACTAAGAGTCTGGATGGAGAGGAAGCAATAAGATCTTTTTGGGGGGGTTTGTGTGTGTCCATGCAGATTTGTGTGCCTGTGTACTGTATGCAAGCCTCTGTGCATTTGGTCTGTATCTGGGCTAGATGGGAGAAGATGATGACCTGAATGTGTATGTGGGCAAACGTTTGGGTGTTTACAACTGTGTGATATAATGTTTTTAAAAACCACTCAGAGCTAGCGTCTGAGTGGATGTAAGAGGCTGTGCCCTCAGGCCTCACAATCCATCCTGTTCTTCCCTTGGATCAAGAGAAATGCCATTATTTGTAGACATCACTGAGAAATCAATGCAATTATGTTTTCTGAGTCTCCTCTTTGCTCTTGTCTATAATGCATAATTTGCAAAGTCATAAATGACATTAACACGAGCTCCCTCCAGAGCTCTCCTTTCTTAACCCTTTGCTGGTGTGATCTCTTTTGATGGAAAAGAATTATTCTCTTTTCTATGGAGGTTTGTGAGCTGCTTTTCTCCACAGAGATGACTTGACACTATAATAGTATTGCCCTACTACTCGTATTATACCGCGGCAGAATGAGTGACAGGGGTGGAAATGCAATAAATATACACACAAGTTCATAATCAAATGATAATTTACATGAAGAAACCCCTGTAAAATGTGCAACTAGATGTGGAAGGGTTTTGTGGAAGGCACTGTAATGATGAGGCAAGCTTGTGCTTGAAGCAAGTAAAACTACATCTGCGCTTAATCCTCAAATTCCGCCTAGATTTTGTTGGGGGGTGGGGTGGGGAGCCTGTGTGTAGACATGTTAGAGACATGCCTCCCCCATATACCTGAGGATGGGATCAGTGAAAGCCAATTTTACAAGAATGGTAATGGTTAGTATTAGTATTTAGTATTTATTTATTTATTGTCATTGTCAAGAACAATGAAATTGCGTTTGGGGCTTCCATACAACCCAAAAAAAAAGAAGAAAATAATAAATACCCCTTAAAACCCAAGTGTACATATTTAAATAGAACTTATCTGACAGTGGCCAACCTCTGGGTTCCATTAGTTTTGCAGCTGAATGAGAAGAAATTACGTATACTGACAGGCAACGCTAAGAGGGAAACACTGATGTGGACATGCTGGGACACTCCAGCAGTAATTAGTCATGAAAAACATTAAAATCAACTTGTTGTGCATATCAATCAATGGTGAATTTTAATCATATTCTTTATCTCTTATTCCACCCACTCATTAAAACCGTTATGGAGGAATGAAAACTCAACAAGCTCCATAAAGTAGTGAAGAGATTTAACAAACACTAGCCAAATTTTAAAATATATATTTTTTAAACCTGGCTACAGTACAATGGTACAGTACCATCTGTGGTTTTCTGGGGCGCTTTTTTGTTTTTTTTTGTTTATTTACTTCAGATACAAAACCAAGAACTAAAAAGATGTTTGCTTGTCTAACGCAAAAACTAAGGTAATATCGTGAAAATTAAATTGCAGATTTAAAATTGAAAGAAATCTCAAACAGAAAGAACATAAAGCTTTCAATCAATGAAGGAAGAAATATGCGCAAACCACTGGGACGCAACTAGTTATGCCAATCTTTAAATTTTAAAAAGAATAAACTTGTTTTTTTCACCAGTTCGTTTCTCTATGACTTAATACTGTGTCTCCAAACGAATAGGAACGGCAGAATTGTTTACACACCGACTGCACATTTATTCATCATCACGCATAAATACAATGAAAACAGAACATTGTGAATATTCAAGAGAAAACCTGGACAATTCCCAAAAGCTGCAATTTGCAAAACCATTGTTTTGGGACGTAAACTAACTTCTGTTAGGCAGAATACAATGTAACAATGTAACTGAGGAAGTAGATCATTTTTAGCAAGGCCATGTGTCAAAGTGAGCATGCTGGCATCTTCGAACTGACACCCACCAATCTGACAACCGCTATATGCTCTGAACTTCTCTGTTATTTTCAAGTCCCAGATGCTGTCAAGAAGTCCACCAAAATGATTACCAGCTTCCTTAATCTGTCTCTTGTCAGCAGTGAACAAATGTGACAAAAAGGAAGTATATGTCAGTGTCCTTGAACACACAGCCGACTGCATCAGCCGGCGCTAAAGTCAACAAAAAACCACAGCAGGCAGTTTGTCTTTCAGTTTATAGTTTTCATGTTTTATCTTTAATTGGGGTAATTTCCAAAGAAAATATTAATCAACACACAATCAACATTAATTTAAAAAATAAATAATGAACTGTATTCAATATGAAAACTAAATAAAAAGCAATTAAAGAAAAACAAACTACAGTGACTCATAATTATGCATTATGCATTTCTATTAAGTATATCAACTATAATATCTCTTTCTGAGTAACAATTGGGAACTACCAGTAGAAAAAGGTTCTTACTTGATCTAGTCCAGCAAAGATCGAGCAAAGAATAAAATTAAAGAGGCATCAACTCAATTCAGGTCAACTGTATTCATGTAGATACAATTCACAGCAACAGTTGTCTCAAAGCACTTTATTTTTAAAAGTAAAGACCCTTTAATATTAGAGAGAAAACAAAAACAATCAGATGATACCCTATGAAGAAGCATTTAGTGGTGATGGGAAGGGTCTCCCTTTTAGATGGAAAACCAGTCTCAAGAAGAAGCAGCCTACTCCAACCAGTTGGAGAGTAAAATGCAAGTAAATATGAATAAAAAAGAGAAAATGGACAAGGACAAAATACAACTATGGCAGAGAGAAGACAAAATTCAATGGCATACATACAGCCATTGCATCATGTGACGCAGCCATCAACCTGAGCCCATAGCAATATAACTACGGGATGGCTCAGAGTCCCCTACACATTTGACCAAAAGCCAAGTTTTAAGCCTAATTTCCATATGGTATTTACTACATCTGGCATTTTTTAAGGAATTCTGTGCAATTTATTAAGTTTTTTCCGGGGGGTGTCACACTGCAGAAGCCTCAAAAACTCACAAAAACCTGTACATATCAAATATGCTACAATAGGTGTTAAGGGGATAAAAGGAGCCAGGGTGTCTGCCACCTCAATCCAAACTGGGAGCTGGTTCCACAGGAGAGGAGTGTGATAGGACTGAAGGTTCTGCCTCCCTTTCAACTTTTGGAAACTCTAGGAACCACAAGTATCAGCAAAGCGTCACGTGGCTGTTCTTTACTTTTGATAGTCATAGCATGACACCTTAATGTAGCAACATATCTGTTGGGAATATCTGTGCTTCTCAGTGCACGGACTGCAGACTAAACTAGTGTTTTGCTTGTCAGCTACTGTGATCACATGCAAAACTGTACCTTTCAAAACAGTTCTTAGGGAGCATTACTGACCAGAGCTTAAAGTAGTGAGACTTTGCATGAAGATGTCAGCTACAGGGTCCTACTGTAGTTGCCCTAAATAAGAAAAATGAAAAGAGCAGTAAAATAACTCGCATTATGAGGTGAGAGAAAGGGCAAACAAACATGATATTTGACCCAAGATGGATAAATACAGTGTCTGTCAACAGCTACAGTTCTTTTTTTGTTTCTTCATTTTGCAGAATTAAATCTCTTTTGGTGTTATAGCTAGAGCTGACCCTCCCTCCCCTCACACCAAACCAGATGTGGCTCTCCATGAGCCTGGTTCTACCAGAGGACTCTTCCTGTTTTAAATGGGGGGTTTCCTTCCCTTTGTCGCTTACTCATAGGGAGTTGTTTCATTGCTGGGGTTTTCTGTCTTTTATTGAAGGTGCTTTACCCTACAAGATAAGCACGTTGTTGTTGTGATTTGGTTCTACATAAAACTGAATTGAACTCAACTGAATCAAATAGATTCAGCCACAAAAATTTAAATGAGAATTTTGCCATTGTGTTCTTTTTCTAGGGCAAAGCAGGAGGGTTTCATCAGCTAAATGATTTTGAGGAAATAACTGAGTGGAGATACACTGTGTAAAATGTACTATAGGTAGGTAGAACCTGATTGTGATAAAATTGGTGGTTTTATGAAATGAAACACATCCTCTAACAACAGTCCCAGAAATCAGCAGTTAACCAAAGACCTAACAAAAAAATGTAGCAGCCACATGCCACTAATCAAATGCACTTGATTGACTGATCATCAGCAACTGTGACCAGTTCTGTGAAAGCAGAAGCTCTGGTAATTTGCCAGTCTTCACAGTCTTCCCAGCAGTCGCAACATATTCACTTCAAGGTCAGACTATGTAAAGCTCAGAATATTAAAAAAAAAGCAAGAGCTACATTTTAGACTCCACAGGATTTACTTAGCATGTTAAATGTTAAAGTTCACGACAGTCTGATCAGAAAATGATTTTGGCTTGTTTGGAAGGGTTGCCAGGGGAAAAGCCTCAAAACAGCAGCATGGCTTAGGATTGCAAAGTTGCATGTGAAAAAAAAGACTTCTCCAACATTGTTCTTTGGATAGACAGACCAAAGAAAACACGTTTGGCCAAAATGTCCAAGAAACTCATACACTACCAACTGTCAAGCACATTGATAGAGGGTTGCTGGTTTGAGCTTGTTTCATAACGACAGAACCTGGGAACCTTACAGTCACTCAGTCATCCATGAATTCCTCTGTATACCAAAGTATTTCCGAATCAAATGTGAAGCCATCTGTCCAACAGCTAAAACTTGGCTAAAATTGGGTCCAGCGACAGGACAGCGCTCCCAAGCACAGCAGCAAATCAACAACCAAATGACTGAAAAAAAAGATCAGGGTGCTGCAATGACCCAGTCAAAGTCCAGACCTCAACCTGGTTGAAATGCTGCAGCAGGACCTTAGGAGAGCTGTGCATGAATGAGTGTCTCTCACCTCAATGAACTGAAGCAGCGTTCTAAAGAAAAGTGGGACAAAATTCATCCACAACGATATGAGAGTCTGATAAGGTGGTATAGAAAACGATAACTTCAAGCTGTTCCTTATAAAGGTAGTTCTATAAGCTACTGAATATTGTGGGTGTACTTGGTCTTTCAAATACTGTTTCTGCATTTTGCCTTAGTTTTTGCTAAATAAATAATGACACAATCTAAAATGTCCTGCTGTGAAAACATCCTTTTTTCCACATGACTGTACATATCTTTACTTGACACTAAAATCAAGTTTATTATTATTGCTATTCAGTTGCTATTCTATCAAGTGAACAAAGACCTGAAGGCAGAGCACATTTAAAACTGGTTAGCTGTTAGATTTCCTAAAGGCCAGGGACAGCTGTCTATTATTTATGTGTACACAAATTATGTATAATTCATAACCACACGGTCCCTTAGTAAATCAAAATGACACAACACAGTGTACTTAGAGGTTTTATCAGACACATTGATCTTGATCTTTTATCTAAAAACTAAATACCAAACCAAATAGCACCAAGATAAGCTGCCTCTTGGTTTTATTGTTGTTGGCATCTAACAAACTACAAAGAAATGGTGAAACTAGAGTATGTTTTAACAGTAGAGCAGTGCAGATCATTGCAGGTAATTCAGTGCCTTGACCTTTGCAAATTGTGCCCTGATGGTAACTATCATGAATGCCTCTTCTTACAAAACCTCTCTCCCTCCAAAATCAAATGCATGTTGATGACCTGAGGGTTTTTTTTTTCTTTGACAGAATCAGTCTTAACGTTCCTGAGTCCAACTTGAAGCAAAAAATACTCATAAGAAGGTATATTTTGTAATGTTAGGCTTATTAGTGAAAATCAAAGAAAGACAGAGAGAGCAGGAAAACAACAACGCAAGGACAGAAGACTCTTTGGTGTTAGTGAATGTCAGGGTTTAGGTCCTTGTATGAGCCCATCGTGGTGTGTAAATTAGCAACTGGAAATTAACTACAGGTGACTCTGACTAGCACATTTGTACATAAATAATTCAACATCATTAATAAATTATTCATTGCAAAACCTGCATGCAACCACTCCCCTTTAGTGACAGCATAGCAAATATGCACTCTAAACGATCGCATATGCTATTCTTACACAATTAGAGCTAAAAGTGCACTAGTAAAGTGAGTTCAGCGGTATTACTCCTTAATAAAAGACCTAAATTCAGTTAACACTTCTTCAAAATACAGCCTGAAATAAAACTATAATTTCATTTCATAACATTTACAAGAAAATCTTTCTGAATTTATGTTGTAAGTTTCAGTGTCTAAAACATTTAGTAATAAATACAGTTGAAGAAAGAATTGACAATTGACAGCTTTAAAGGAACGAAGAAACAAATTACGCTATTTTCAGATAATGAGTACCTTTCGGGAATTTTAGAAGAAAGGACAAGCAGTGGTACTTCCTCTAGTAGTAACACATTGTTTTGAGGAGCAGGGTGTAATACACTTTAGTTGTGTTTACAGGTGCAGACAGCTTCCAAAGGGTCTGTGTGGCCCCTGCCACTCAGAAGCGACAATCCTGAAGGCATTTACTTCAGACCTGAAATGATCTGTGGCTTCAAGGCCAAGTTAAACGAAAAGTAAAACAGTAAGAAAAAAAGAAGCAGTTTCCTGTTCTTGTTTCATTATTTATTTTTAGCATTTATTTTTTCTTAAATATTTAGTCTTTTATTACATTATTAAAAAGCTAAGAGTGGCAAAAAAACAACAACAAATGTATTATTAATGACCTGATTAACATTCAATTTAATCATGTCTTAATCATTTCTTACTACTGGTTATGTTTAAAAACACTTAGTATGGTCTAATTTGTATTTTGTATGTAATACCACCAAAGTACTCATTAATAAGAAATATAATTTGTGTCTAATTTTGTTTAAAATACTCAAAAGGTTTATTCACAAGTACTTACAGTTTAATTTAAAACCTTTGTTATGGTGTTATTATTACTATTATTATTATTATTATGTATACGTATAATACACCCTTTAATATTTGGTGTGACGTAAATGTTAATAACAACTTAATTAATGTTAAGGAACCATTGAGGACATCCACAATTGTCACTGTGACAGCACCGCCTTAGTTAAATTAGGATTATATGGCTCTATTCTGGGACCTTGCTTCAGAAAGACCACCTCACAGCACAAAAATTGCATCAATGACAATGGGCTTGACATTAATTAAGTCTGAAATAGCATTGGTAGCGTGAAATGGAGGAGCTGTGCTGTAGGTAGGCTGGCAAATCAGCTTGCAGAGTCAGCAGTAGCTATATGCTGGCAAAAGCAGCAAACAGCTTACACCATATACCATGCCGTTTGCTAACGGGATATCCAGACAGGTATCAGATGAGCCATCAACCATATGGGCTAGTAGTTTGGCCATACAGCTTGCTGAGTTTGAGTCTGTAACCAACCATTATGTATGCTTCATTTAATATTTGGTCTGTTTGCAGAAATATTAGGAAAACAGCCTTAATTTAGACATTACTGGACAATATGCAACAGAATGCCTAATGTGTTTTATAGCTTCTCATGCTGAGTATATCATTAAACATATAGCAATGCAGCTCCAGTTTGAGTTGAAGTATATATTTACTTAAAAAGCATTTTCTATTATTTATAATTGTGTACCATCCCAGTGGTGTCCAGTTATATTAGTGACACGTCATGCACATTTTACGCCACCAGACTTGTGTATGACAAACAATTCACAAAAAGAAATAGGCTTAATCTGTTCCTCCTTGAGTTTCTACTCGACGATCGCTGCCTGGGCGTGATCCGGCACGCCGATTTTAAATCAAACACTCACGATATAAAAAGAGAGTCGAGAACTGCTCCTTTAATCACAACAACAACCTCAGCGTGACATCTGACATACACTTCACAAGTGCTGAGAAGAATGATGAAATACTGCAAGCTACTTAAAATTCCAGTCTTATTTCAAATAAAACATGATATTAAAAGCATCTAATTCTGTTGTTTCACCTTTATTAGACTGCACGAGCAAAGCAAAGCCCCCATGCTTCGACTTGCAAGTCACTCTCTCTTTCTCATTTTCTCCAACATGTTGCCTCAGATAAGTAATGTAATCTTGGAAAAGGTTACGTCTCTAAAACAGGGCACTCATATTAAAAGCTAATGGATACATAAAATCAAGAGCTCATAGGTGATGATTAATCAACTGCTGAAATGCACTGCGTTTAAATCAGTTTAGACTGAATTAATCCCCATCCAGCCACTGTTCTTCTGCTCTGGGCAATTTAGTGAGAAAATGCAATTATGGCCCATGAGTTACACCTCAGTGGTTCATCTCACCTCTGCGTTTCTCCAGTGTGCCAAACCATGCCTGTATGACTCAGTATTGGCTTGGCAAAGCCCCTAGCTCTGTAACAGCACTATTAAAAAAAATACATATAATTATTAAATCTTGTGATTGAACCTTTGAAGCAACACATGCACAGCGAAGTGCGGCAAGTGTCACTATACTCAATTCGGCAGATTAACACCGATTTATTTTAAGGCGTATTTTGACTTAGCCTTTCATGTCCATATCTCGTCACTTAGGTCCTGATGGTCTGAGTACTGAATGGGAAAATTGAAACTGTGTTTTTTTGGGGGTGGGGTGGCGGTTAAGCATGATCAAGGGAAGCACATACGCTGGGTCTTATTTTATAGTGCTTTGGGCAATGTTCTCGCCTATTTTTAGAGCTTAAAGTTGAGTTTAAAGGCAAAGGCTATCCTCAGAGTTCTTCATTCCTAATTTGATTTGAACAAACTCTTAAAGCTGCACATTCAATTTGTAGTTTCACATTATGTCAGTTTCACCCTGTTCATCAGATGAGCTCCTCTCATTTTTACTACAGAGTGGCTCTACTTCTACCTCAGTTCTAGTCTGGAATATTATTTATACCACCTGGTTTCTCATCATATGTGCCTGTATATAAGGGACTAGTAAATGTTTACAACAGCTTTACAGGGTGAAAGGTAGAAAAAGCACATAAATCATCCGACTTCTCTGACTGGTTAGAAATGGCAGATTCCAACATCAGTACTATTGTGGCTTTTAAGTATTATGCATCCGAAGTGTTTAAATTAAAATGAAATTGCTAACAAATGAAAACTCTCTCCTGCAACCTTTTCACCAACATTTTTAAGTCACTGTTGAGTGAGACGGGCCATTCACTTAGTCATAAAATAGGCGACTTAATACATGAAACTAAACATATGCGGGGGAGCTATAGGTCAGGATGTAGACGATCGTTCATGAATCGAAAGGTCAGAGATTTGATCCCCGACTCCCCTGATCTGCATATTAAAGTGTCTTTATTACAGAAAAACAGATACAGAGACACAGAAACCCCCAAAGTGTCCTCAAATCTGTGGATATGTGTGTGTGTGTGTGTGTGTGTGTGTGTGTGTGTGTGTGTGTGTGTGTGTGTGTGTGTGTGTGTGTGTGTGTGTGTGTGAGAGATAATGAAGCACTTAAAGTGCTTGGAGTGATCAGTAAACTAGACAAATGGCTATAAAAATAGATGTAGAAATAAACAGTTCATTTCATAAGGAGATAAAAATAAAAAACTCCTTGAAAAAAGGTCCCATCTTTAAATCAGACGAAAAAGCATAACCTACTAGATGACTGGAAAACGCAATAAATGTACCATTTTGCCATTAGTTCTTAATGCAGGTTGTAAGGTCTACCACTTTCAATTTAACTCACTTTTGTGCAGAACTTCACATGGATTTTTCTCACATCTGAGTCACAACAATGTCTGGAAACGAAAGTAGTTACTTCCCCTTGAAATTGAAGATGGTTTTAATGTTTTCTAGGAGATGGGGCATGACATGATTTGTTAAACAATGAATGGCAACCAGACAGACTGCCTGGCATTCACACACTCCACAAAATTCAAAAAATTTATATGAATGTCTGCACTTCAGTGAATCACCTCTCGGCTCCCTCCGCATATTTCTTTGCACATCTATGTGCAGCACACTCCTTTCATCACTCTAAAAACTACAGGATGTGTCATGCATGCACTCATCTCCTCAAGAATTTTAATGCTGGATAGTGACGCTTTGGACTCCTTTAGTACAATTGTGTGTGCACTTGCGTGTGCATTTTTTTTGCATGTTTAAATTGCACTTGTTTGCACTGCTACTTGTTTGTAAATGTGTCTAAGAAACTGTGTGTACTCATTCTGTCATTCTGGTTCCCATTCTCTCAGATGCCCACTGAGAGAAGCAAATCCACTCAGAGAAACAAATAGTCCCCCTGTTGTGAGTGTGAAGTAGCCATAAAGAGAAAGGGCAGAGTAAAAAAACAAAAGAGTGAGAGAGTTGTCAGGTACAATATGTACTCTCATTCCCTCTCTTTCATTATCTTTCTATCCATTCCTTTAAAGTCTACACCTGAACTGTCTTCTCCCTTTTACCTTTACCTCCTGCCCTCATTTGCATGCCCTCTTTGGGGGAAAAAAATCTCTACGTCTGACAGTGGAAATGAATTTCCGTATTGCTGAATATACTTATAACAGAGAATTTCACAGTGATTTGCTGAGGAAAGATCTTCTCTGGGAATCCATTTATCCTTAAGAAAACCCTATAACTCAGCTGTAGCTTGCTTTGAAACGCACAGATAATAGCATCCAATGTTGAGTTAAGGGGGTTTTGCTTTGGCTTACAGTTAAGTCCTGCTGCCGTTATTACTGTGGTCAGTCCTTTTGTACGTGGATCCATATTCAAATATTGGGGATTTATGAGTATTGATGTTTTTAACCTCTTTCTGCTGACGTGTTAGAATTCAAATTAGCAGTCCTGGGTGATGGCAACGCAGTGATGCAGAGGAATATTTCTTCATGGATACTGTTTGAATGTCAAACTGACAAAACCACTAGCACGGCACGAGGCATGAACACATAGACTAGGAGCGAGGCAGAGATGCAGATGTAAAATAACTGAGAAATTGAGGCAGTCAGAAAAGCAGAGAGAAAGACAAAAACAGAAAGAAAGAATGAGCAGATTAAGGGTGTGTAGCTGTGTCTGAGCTTCATAGGCATATAAGCTTGATTCATGCAAATCAATGTGGTTGTCAGCATCTAAGACATGGCCACAATGGCCCTTTTATGCTGAGTAACGCTCAGCGCTCTTCTTGATCGCTACAGGGCAACAATTATTGAACATATCCAGCCAATATGCAGTGTCTCTGGTTACAGAAACTGCCAGCCCCCACATTTAAATGACAGTGGGCCAATAATACTGGATGATCAAATACGTAGCTGTGCTTCAATTTCCACATGTGCGCACATACTCCTTTCCATTTCATTGACTCCTATTTTGAATTCCATTCCATCAGCTCTCTGAGCATGGCTAAACACCAGCAAATGAATTCAGCAGGTAGTGATGTGTGTCGGGTACTGCATGTAATAATGCATATTAAAATTCCATAATTGGAATCTAATTAAAGAGGTAATAAAGTCTACCCAAAACTCTAAAGCAGTCATCTCTGGGCAAAGTAAGCAGAAGTCTAACTTTTCTCCCGTAAGGGATTTGAGGTAGAAGAGAGAGGCTCTCGCTGTGCTGCCATGGTGACAACAGCTCACCTTAGATCAAATTTTACTTTGAATGTTTCTGTGCTTGAGGTGAGAGTTCAGTTTAAAGAAGCCTCCCAGCTTTGTTCTGTTTCATGAAGAGAGACTGTATCCATCAAGAGACCATGCAGTGAGTGATGCCGAATGACCCCAGGTACAGAGACGCTGTACATCTGCCCTTACTTCAGCGTTTTAAGTCCTTCAAAAGTAAAAAGTTATTTAAATATGTCATAATCAGTCAAAAGCCAGCACAATCACAGGCTATCCAGGTGGTCCCGAGAAAGGGATTTTCCTGCCTGCCGCCTGTTAATGCATCATTAGCACAAGGCTAACACCGCGTACACAGAAGCCACATCTTTGTGCAAAAGATATATATTTCCATCCCAAACAAATGGGAAACTAATGGAGTGATGCTGGCAGTGTTTCGCCAGTGTGCGGACTCTACACCTCATATACTACTCAGCTCTGTTTCATTCTGTCAGCAGTAAAATGCTAACACCTTCTGCACCATGTCCTAGATTTGGACAATTTGCATAAACTGCCACCTTAAATTATTCACAGCTGCTGTCTTGGCTTTTCTTACTAATTATATTTCGAGCACTTATGTTTTGCTTTCTACCATTTAGAAAAGGAGAGAGTCCCGACAAAGTCCCTCAGACACCCACTCGCATCACACGCACAGTCCAGGAATTTTGTGCATTCAGCAGCCCAGCAGTTTGCTATCTGACAGTTTATGTTTTCGGTTAAGTACTTTTGCCCATGAGCATTATTCTTACCTAACTACAGTTCCCCTATTCCTAAATGCTAAAACTGCTTTAGGTTAGGATTTCTTATTGGCTAAGTATAGTACAATATTAATTAATTAAAAATAAAACTAAACCAAGACAAGAAACTTAACGGATTAAAGAACCACCACAAATATCCCCTGGTGGCACCGGGATTTATTGGAGAAGGGAGAAAAAAAAGCAGTTTTAAACTTTATCAACAGATGCATTCTCTCCCACAGTGCCTCCCCTCTTGTGGAAAGAAGAGCATGACTGTGGTACCAAATATGTTTGCTTCTACCAGCTGTATTTAAAGCTTGCTAACAGAAAACCTGCACTTTCTCTTCTGCAAATAGTCAACCATCAGGTCTTAATTAACAAAAGTGCATTTTAAGTATCTCTACAGTAAATGTGGCCATTTGCATCTTTGGAGTTCATAACCACCCCACTAAACTGAGAACATGTGGTGCTGCAAAAGTTTGTGCCTCTGCAGGTAATTTGCACTAGGCTTAAATCAACCCAGGAGTCTGACTGAACACAGATGCACAACTCATGCTTGTAATACTTGACAATCTGGTACAAACAAACATCCCTCAGCAGTTAACATATTTAAGTGACAATGAGGAGTTCCTTGTATTCGCTGTAGAAGCTTAACTTTTTCTCCCCGCTCACTGATTTTCCCATTATCAACTAATCTGAGTTCAATAGTGGATTTCGACAGAACTTGACAATTCCTTAATTACTATTAGGTCTTCCTCATCCCTCCGAGCAAATAGTGATTTATACATTCATTAGAAAGCATTACGTATCGCATCCTTCTTGTCCTCCTTTCTGCCCATTTTCTTACCTTTTTCCTTTCACTATTCTTGGACTATGTGAGCGTGAGGCAGCAGGTATGCGAGCATCTCTTGCGTTTTAAACATTTTTCATCTTATAATCTGCATATAGTGATGTGTCAGCGAGAATGTTTTTTGCAAAAGGTCATTATCTCCTGGAAGCAATAGATAAACGTTGCCCAAAGATCGTTACGCGACATGCAAACACTTATCCGTACAGCGGCACACATGTAGTTGCATGTATGTGTGGCGTTAGAGAGCTAGAAAGCTTCAAATCCCATGCTGGGTGAGATTTTCCACAAGTAACTCAAATAGTGACTTTTTTCACAGCTGAGGCCAGTTTCCCACTTTCCACTTCCACTTCTGGGGTTTTTAGTTTTTTCTTCAGACTGAAAAATTGACATTACTTACACTTTTAGAGAGTATCGTGGGATATTTTGACACAATAAGCATATCTGGCTCTAACAATAACAGATCAAAAACCAAAGATTCCTTTGTCACTTTGAGGTACACTGTATGCCTCATTCAGGCACACAGAGTGAGCCCCCTCTGCTTTGCACGTGTACCTTTCTTTCACCCTGCTTCTCTCCAGTCATTGTTACATAGGGAGCTGTTTTGCTGAATAACTATTTCCACATTAACATATTCTATTGCCCACTTACCTGCTTTGTTATGCTGGAGCCAAGCACCGGTATTAAATATTAATTGTAAGTGCCAAGGAGAGGAGATATGTCACCTTTCTAAGAGTAGCTCGAGATAAAAAAAAATCTTTACATGAACGGTGTTTCATGCAGGTAAAATCTATATAAATACCAGAGTACTGAAGCAGAATAAAGGGCAGTTAGAAGGTGTGAGTGAAAGCACGGCGCTAAATCACCTTCATAAATCATACTGTTTACCATTGATGACATATCGCATTCATCAGTCTGAATCCATCAGTTCATGTAAAATATGTCTGGGCCTGATGATGAATCTGCTGATGTCTGAGGGAACAATAACCTTGTGTTACTCAGTCTGAGTTAGTGCGGGGAGTTTTTGGACAGAGCTGTATACACAGATGGTTCCAGCTGATGTAAAGTAAGTTACTCCTTCCCAAACTACCATCTTAATTTAGACAAATGCATAGTTAACAAATGTTCATAAAGCTTATATAGAGCAGATGCACAATACATCGATTCTGGAGATTTGTTTTCTTTTTTAGGACTTTGGGGATTGAGTGCAACCAGCTGAAATTTTTATCAGAGATAGACTCTGTGGTGAAACAGATTTTCTTCAGCTATCGTGGAATTTATGCTATAAAATTCACTTTACTCTGCAGGATATCAGCTACTGAGTTATATTTGTGTTGCAAAGCTGGTGAAGAATATGTTGGATTTTTTCTCTCTGCATGTCTTGTCAAGAACTCAGGACATCAGCTATGGCTGTTGGTGACATCAGCAGATGGATGAGTAGCAACACGCAATGACAACACTTCTGTACCTTCTGTAAAGGCAAATGGTCCTACTGGATACTCAAATAGCTGACAGAAGATCATGAGTCAAACTCAGAGTTGAGTCAGCGTTGTAGCAAATGAATGGTCTTTCTCACTTTTTTGATATATTTGCATTTCCATATGGCTGACCAACAGCTTGGAAAGACAGCTGATTTTACACTTTGTCATTGTTTACTTTTAGTGTTGGCCTGAGCCAAAGCCTTGAGACTGCCAGTTATCTCTATTGGACAGACACAAGCATTGGTGATTCACATAGAGAGGGGTTTTCTAGTCCCATATTAAACTTGCAGGATATCACAGCCTCCATGCATGAACATGCACCTTCAGCGATTAAGTGCAAACCACTTATAGAGAAAATATTATAATATGTAATAGTTTTAAAATAAACATGCTCAAGTATTTGGCTTTATGCAGTAAGGTCATCATCCTTACACAGTGCCACGAAAAGATATTTCTGCACTTAAATGTTTCAGATCATCAAAGAAATTTTAATATTAGATAAAGACAGCCAGGGCAAATCCAAATACCTTCCCAGCCAACCAAAATTACTCCAAGAATACATCAACAGCTCATCCAGGGGGTCAAAAATAACTGAGAACAACATCTAAACAACTGTGGGCCTCATTGTCTCATTGGTCATGACTCAAGAATAAGAAAGAGACTGGACATAAACGCCATCCATGGGAGAGTACCAAAGAGAAAACCACTGCTGAGCAAAAAATAGACAAAGGCTCACCTTCGATGATGATTTCCAAACCTTCTGGGAAAGTATAAATTGTTTTTACAGCATTTCGTAAAAAGAACATCATAGTAACAGTTACTTTGCTGCTTCAGGACCTGGACAACGTTTTGTAATTCTGTTCTCTACCACAAAATCCTGAAGCCATCAGTTTGTGCCGTGAAGATCAAGCACACTTGGTTTATGCAGCAGAACCAAGTGTACCCCCCCCCCCCCCCCCCCCCAAAAGAAAAAAAAAGAAACAAATCGGAGGTGTTGGAGTGACCCAGTCAAGTCCGATGCTTTGGCATGACCTTAAACAGGCAATAAGGCTTGAAAACCCTCTGATGTGGCTGAATGAAAACAATTCTATAAAGACAAGTGAGAAAATTCCTCAACTGAGACATGAAAGACTCAGCGCCATTAACACAAACGCTTTATTGCAGTTCTTGGTGCCAAGCATGGCACAACCAGTTATTAGTTTTAGGGGGCAATTACGTTTTGACATAGGTCCAGGTAGGTTTGAAGAAGTTTTTGCCCTAACCAAATAAAATCCACATTTAAAAACTACATTTTGTATTTACTCAGAGTATCTTTGTCTAATATTAAAATTTGTTTGGTGATCTAAAACCTTTGTGTGACAAATACAGAAAAAAAACCAAGAAATCAGGCAAATACTTTTTCACAGCACTGTACAGCACTGCTTAATTTGCTACTATTTTTTCAGCCGTCTGGTTTCTGAACACATTGTGTTTTGCTGCCTCGTGCAAAAGATGTAAAAGAAAGTAAAAGAGCGAGAGAAGGAAAATGAAATCATGCAAAGTGATGCTCCAAGTTCCCCAGCTAATAACTGTGCTGCATGTGGTTTCTCCGGGGAGTCTTTCCAACCTTTACTCCTCCCTAAATAATAGCTACAACACCAGCTAAATTCAACTCTGTAATCTAAATATAATTGGAGGGGGAGCACCACTTCCTTAGCAGGGAATATGAGTCTCTATAGCTGGTATCTTCAAATTAAACCCTCCCTGCTGCGTATCTGATCAGTATCGCCTCAGATGCAGCGTATGCTCACAGGGCTCTGATAGTATCTGTGTGATCTTGTCACTTTACTCTGCTGTGGATAGACATAGCCAATTAACTTTCAGTAATATGCATTTTGAACATTTATGAATATGATATAGCTGGAATAGTTTTGCAGATGATATCAATGCACTACTACTATAAACACCAAATTTAAATGTCCATTTTTCTCACAAAATGGAGAGTGGTGCAGCATTTTACCTCATAATACAAGCTTCCTAATAACACTTTGTGTGTCTGTGTGTTGTTTTGTTTGGGGCTTTACTTGACAATTTAAAGCAGCGGTCCCCAACCCCCGGGCCATCAACCGGTACCAGTCCATGTTTGGTACCGGGCCACGAGAGTTGAGGCTTGGGTGTGAAATTTATGGTTTTCAGGGTTTTTAGCGTTATTTTTTATCGTTTTTGTCTTTAACACGGTTTCACTGGGTCTTTTGCCATGTGTTATGAATAAATCTTCTGTTTTTAGGTACCGGTGCTGGTTTTATTTTGTTGTATTTATCCGCAACACCTTAAAGGCTGGTCCGTGAAAATATTGTCAGACATAAACCGGTCCGTGGCACAAAGAAGGGGTCGCTGATTTAAAGCATTTCAGCATCCTAAATAACACTACCACAGTTTAAAAATGCAAACATGCTAGTGTATATTGCTCCATTATTCATATGAAGTATTGAAATTGCTGTTCCTCTGAACTAATGTATTAACAACTGTAATATTTAAATAGACAGTTTTGTCATTAAGGAGAGCTGAGATGTTGTAATTCTTTAACAACACAGGTGCAAATAATCACATTTTAAAATGACTCTTCCTTCCTAAAAATCTGATAGGCCAATTGAGATAACGCCCCTTAGTTGGACGACCTAACTCAAAAAGTTATGTGACTGTTGTATAATAAGAACACAACTTCTCCCCCTCATGCAGCAAGAGCTGTTTACAACTTTGTGAGCACTCTGTTGGCAGACCATAATGTGAGGAAATGAGGTAATACTTGTGTTTCTCTACTAGGAATTGCCAGTTTGCGCTTCTCTCTTTGAAGTCAAACCAACTCCATACGTATTCAAAATGTGCTTCCGTGCTAAGAATATCTCCTTCGTCGTAACGTTAGCCAAAGGTAAACTTGCTTGCAAAAAAGGAGGTTTGCTGAGCTGAGATTATTAAATATCAATAAACATATATATATAAAACTTGAATGATTGTAATAGCACAGTTGTTTGCACTAACTCCTTAAACATTTAAATATTCAGGTCTGAAATATCTCAGCCACGAGGGAATTAAGTCTAAGTATCATATGGTAAATTGCAACTGAGTCTCTTATTATTTTATCTTTTAACAACTGAAGGTCAGAGTAGTTTGACCGGCCCGCAGAGTAAACCAAAATATTCAAAACCAGAGAACACAGTGATTACTTGATTCAGTCCCACATATATCTACCCACATAAGCTCTGAATTCTCTCAACCAGTCTCCTCCTCGGTCTAGAATCAGCAGCTCTCATGCCTTTACTGTACACTGCTGTTAGCACTGACATTTGTTGGCCCTCAGTTCCTTTTTTCATTTTCTCTGGGGAGCTCACTGATGTATTACACAGAATGAGGTAAAAAAGACCAGATAAGGAGAGAGGGGTAGTGAAGAGAGATGGG
The DNA here is from genome assembly GCF_057382275.1 of Copadichromis virginalis. Taxonomy (NCBI): domain Eukaryota; kingdom Metazoa; phylum Chordata; class Actinopteri; order Cichliformes; family Cichlidae; genus Copadichromis; species Copadichromis virginalis. Next base: position 20,465,008 of record NC_140637.1, on the reverse strand, counting down.
AGACAAACTATTAATTGCAAAGAAATAAAATATCCTCTTCTTACCTGGATTTCCATGAGCCAGCAAAACAGAGGACAGACATGTAAGAGAAAACATTTCCATTAAAAGGATACTCTAAAGAGAAAAATACATTGCAAACCATGTATGTGTTGAAATTGCAGTCCCATTGAATTGCTTCAGCTTTGTTTTATTTGTTTTCTCTGTTGAAAATTACATTGGCAGCTGAACGTTGGCAACATCAATACTTATAGAGATCAAGCCCCGTGTTTCCAGTTTCTCTCTTTTCTCTGTTTGCTCTCTCTCACACTTTTCGTTTTCCTGTAATACTCTTTCATGAACAGATACTCGCACACTGCCAATGGTCTCACACCTCCCAAATATTCTTTAACAGATAACACTCTACAAAGGCTCTCCTCCAACAAAATATCTCCATGTTCCCTGGCACAAACCGCCGTGCACCAAAACAGCATAAAGTACTGATGTGAATAATTTATAATCAGCGACTGTAAAACTCCAGCACAGTGTATGTATTGTTACTTTCTATCATGACAGATTTTTGGGTTGTCCCATTAGCTGGCAGTGGACAAATTGTGATTTACATTGCCCAGCCATGCAGCAGTATTCTCAAGCCTGGACAGCGTGCTAATGGAGGCGCGCACACACACAGCTTTTATTAGCTGTGAAATCCAATGGCATCAAATATTAAACACTTCATTATGGAGCACTGCTTGTCTTGTTCCACAGAACAGCCACTTAAACCTACAGCCAGGAGAAAATAAAGAGAAAAGGAATATGCAATGACAGCAGTAATTATTGGAAATCTATTTTATAACGTGTTTGTCATGGCAAATTGCAGTGTGTTCCTGTGCATGTGTGTTTTATGTATGTATATGTACATTTTGTATCTCCCCTTTGCTTGTTTGATCAGATCAGCCTGCAAAAACCATAATGTTGTTAGTTAATAATTAATCTGGGGTTTTTTTTGAAAACACAATGGTTTTCCCAGTGGACAGGGGAGAGAGTGTGTTTAATTGAATGAAACGTCCCTATTATGTCTCACATCAGAAATTGCTCAAGTAGTTTACAGCAAATGTGCTGGACAGCGTGATGCTGCCGACAGTGAAAGAGCCAGAACTAGATGAGAGACGGGGTCTTCAAGAAAAGACAGAAGAAAAACACAAGCTTAAAAAAAGAAAGGAATGGACAAACAAATGCAAACCAAGACAGAAAATTGGAGAAGAACCAGCAGGCGGTCATCAGAGCGCATGATTGACAGCTTCACCGATGACCTCGGAATGATTTATCCCGGGATATGCTTCCGTCTATCAGAGCATCAGAGGCCATTAACATCTGAGCGTGTGGTGTGTGGGGACAGAGTGGAGCCTTAGCTCATCTGTCATTACTTAAAAGATGACCCTAAGGATGGAAAGAGTTCCCGGTCTACCAAAGCTTTGCTGTCTTCAAGCATATAGACCTACCTCAGAGGACCGGTTACTGAGTTAAAGGTCTACTTTTTCCCTCTATTTTTCTTAAATAAAAGAAGATCAAACCTTTGTGCTGCAAAACCTTAATCAATTTTAATCTTGTCCACCTTGACCACTGTATCACAGAGCCTACGGAGTGGTATTTGACTTTAAAAAGCACAGGCGTTCACTTGGGCACCCAAGTGTGATTGATATTCATAGTGGTTTCTTTGTAGCAGTTCTTATTTGTCTGCTACAGCAGGGGTCAAAACCCACTTATGAAAAAAAGAAGTACAAAGAGTTTTAACTCCCTCGCACCAGGAAGGAGCTAGGATGCAATTACCATGGCTGTTTTATTCATTAATAGACTTTATTTTATTGAAAATTATTTTACTTCGGTAAGCGCTTTGGCCTTTAGGCCTAGCAGTGCCAAGATTGAGATCGCAACCCCAGCAGCTTTGGAGCATACTTTTCTACGTACAGCTCACTTTTCTATAAATGTACAAAAGAACAAAAGTGAAAAAAAGAGCACAGCGTGATAGATGTGTTGTTTATTCTGATTTCAGCTTTGAGAAGGGACCCAGAACAGTTATGCTCATACATTTTTATCACCCAAATTCAGTGCTAACCGACCATTAAAACAGTAATAGGATAACAGCAATTAAGCCCTGGGCTATGGAAGAGATGGAGCCACTAGAGATAAAAATGATCATAGGAGGAAAGAAGAGAAGTACAGATGGGAGGAAAAGGGAGACAAATAAACAGAGAGACAAAAACATTATAGTTAATAACAGAGACTATGGCATAATGTTGTCTTGTCCTAGAAGCCCGAGTGTTAACCGATCCCTCCAGCAAAGGTGGGAGATATAAGGGTGGTGGAAATGAAAGACAAGGATAAGCAGAAGGAGCAAGTGTTTAGGATTCAATTAGCCTTGCCTCTCCTCGTTAGACCGGGCCAGGGCTGACAGCTCGAGCGGATGACAGGGAGGCCGACAGGCACATGCATCCTCTGCTGTGGCAGGTGACATCTCAGCCACTTGCACAATTGTCAGGTGGGAAACTGTAGACAATATCTACAGAGGCTTTCTGTATCACTGATTGAATTACTCGCCGCCAATGTGTATGCATCTCTTTGCACCTGAATGCATGTGCTGACAGACTTGAAACACATCATATCAACTAGCATAGTCACATAAAAGTTATCTCACTTCTCAGCATGTCACAGAATTTGTGTACACTTCAAGTCGTGGCCTTGAATGAAAGGATCAAACCGAAATGTCAGTTCACAGAAGTTGTTTTTCCTCCACCCGCAACAGATTCTGAAAGCTACTTTTCTGCTCTAAAGAGGCAAAACTTTCATCACCTGAACTTGGCTAGGGGATGTGGACATAAGGAAAAGGATGTTCATTATTGATGACAGAAGTAGTCCAAAAGGAGCTGCCAAAATGTGACTTTTTTCAGTTAATGGTAAAGTGAAAGAGGGACAATAAGAACTGACCTGCAAAGGCAGTGGATTATGATGGTGTACCTCAATGAATAATTTGGACAGAGCCAATAATGAAGTCATAAACAGGATCCATCCTCTGCCCTCAGATCAGTTAGGAGCAGGCAGAGATGGGAACCATTGATTTTCTCTATGGCCCTGGATGTTCTGTGGATCTTGTCTGCAGACTGCCAACTATGTGCATCAATACAGACGTGCCTTGCTTAGCCAATGGCAGCCTTCAAAAGGAAGAAGGGGGAGGGAGGGAAAGAAGGAAGGAAGGAAGCAGGGAGCCTGTTTGTGTCCAGGGGTCATCTCAGAAGACGTTATTTGCCCCGATTTAGAGTCGATGGGAATCTGTGTCTCCCGGCTGGGAATGACAACTGTGTGTCTACATAACATGCACTGTATTTGAGAAATGTGAGAGAAACAGACTGACAGCGCGGGAGACGCTAACCATTACTCTCATATAACAAAACTAAAGCACAGGTGTGGTAATTTAAAGGTACCCCATGTAACGACAGCTGGCAGAGATAGTATTAATTTAAGGCTTGCTATTAAGTAGTTGATTATCTATATGAAAAGGAGCTTCGAATGACTTAAGATCTCACCCCGTGACAAAAATGATCTAATTACAAATGTTTCATCTGACAAAAGATGCTAATCAGTTATCACCATGTGCTCAGTTATTACCATAAGAAAAGGAAATAAAATGAATATCTAGAATTCTGTGCTTGGAAAAACTAGATATTTTGATTGCAACTGGGTTTGCATATCCCAGATTTCCTAGTGTTTTTCCATTAATTAGGCTTGCCTTTCCAGGCTAGAGGTGGTTGTTGACGTGCATGTATGTTTGTAGATCTCAGATTTCAGCTTCAGTATCTCCAGCTGTGTCAATGAGAGACTGGACATCTTCCATTAGATCTCTAATAAAGATCAACAAGGTAAGAACACGCTGCCTAATCAACTCTGTCACTGCACACATCAGCACCAATGTTTATGTTTTCAATTAGGCTTCTCACTCACCCGTCGCTTTGTGTGTCTATGTGTGTGTGCCGACCAATCACTTGTTCAGGTTGCTGTGCACAACACTCAGCAGGTAATCATGGGACTGTCGGTGACATGCTATCTCTGATGGGCATTCCCCATTAATATTTATAATGCTGTGAATCAGCCCCACACTGAGCACTGTGACAGCAATCACCCCAGTTTTTTAATATCCCCATCCAGATCAATTCTGATTAGCATTTCAAGCGTTGGTGGAGCCACACAGTCTGCTGAACTTGTCCTTGTTCTCAAAGATGAATACAGAAAGAGAGAGGGACGCAGAAGAGCAAAACGCAGCTGACACCAAGTTAAACCAGAACTGAAATGTTTCCCATTGAAAAACCAAAGTGAAAAGAAACTGATGTCTTGTTTTTAAATGAAAAAATGCAGGTAACTGTGATGGGATTTGAAATATGAACAAAGACCTCCAGCACACAATAAAAAATATTCAGCCAGTGAAGCAGTCAGGTGGAGAGTCACATGTCAGCAGGATACGGAGATGTAAATTCATGCCTAAATCACCTGGGTAAGAATTTACGTGTTTTTATTGTTGATATGGGAAGTGACATTTTCTGGCATTAAAAGTAGGCTTTGAGGTCCCCTGTAAACTTAGTCTCTTCTCCACCGCCATGGTGCTGCCATTTTATAAACCTCTATGTGGAGTGAGCTGTCCCTTTTGTCTTCTCTAGAAGACAAACCAATCTGCTTATCTCCAAATCCAGAGGGAGCGAAGGCGTTTGTTTCTGCAGATAGAAATAATACGCAAGAGAGGATAGTAACCTTCTGAACAACTGAATGGGTGGAAGGAGGCGGATTGTGTGTCAATGTGTGTCTCTGCATCTGTGTTATTGAGCTTGTTTATGTGTAAGAGAAAGCCTTTGCTAGCCTTGAGGCACCCCTAGAGATGTTTATTTGTAGTGACAGCAAGGTTTGTTCTCTCTGTGTTCCTATTTATCACACTGAGCTGATTGCATGGCTACGGCCAGATCCCACAGAGAGGACACAATCACCGCCACGACAGATATGCATGAGTAAGCAATATGGCTCTATGAATTCGCAGACATAATCTATCGGCTTACATCAGCATCCCTCACAAAGAAAAATGAATATAAGCTAAGAGGGGCACCAGGCTATGTGCTGAATATGGAATGTTCCCTTATAAGAGATGCACTGAAAGGGTTGACGTAAATCTAAAAAGATTCACTGAGCCAGATTTGTGGAAAAGTCATCTGAAAAACAAACAAATGATAGACACTAGCTGGTATTCTAAATGATAGGAAGGGAGAAGAACAGGCAGGAGGGAGTGGGTAGCAGAGATTCCTTTGGGGAACAAAATGCTCTTTGTGGCTTTAGTGAAAATAATGACTCACCAAATGGAGCACTTTAAGGAAATTCACACTCAACTCTCCTGGCTCTATTCCTTTTCTATTCTCTCTCTTCTCTGCTTCCCTCTCGCTCTTTGCCTCACTGTTACATTGTCTTCTCGCCTCCCGTGAGGAATATCACAAGGCTCCCAAAAAGCACAAAGACACTCTCATCGCTTCCACTCTTGCCTCTGCTAGCACACGTACTCGTGTGCACCTACATACACATGCACACGTAGTATGGGTAGGTGGTATACACCTGCAAATTCCCAGTGTGAATCTTGACCTTTTCACATGAGTCATGTTTCCCATAAATATCTTCTTTTGTGTGCTTGCTTTCAATGTGTCTCTATGTGTGCTTGTCTGTCTCTATATCATATGTGTGTGTCTGTGTGTCTGTGTCTCTATCTCTGTGTTTCACTGCAGAGTTGACCTTTCCATCCCTGGTTTGTCCCAGATTAGAACTGACACTGCCCTCTGCTACAGACCAAACTGATACGCATACTGACACCAACACACAAACACACACACACACACAGACAAAGGACACGCGCGCAGATTAGAAACATGCATGCAGACAGATTCAAACTAATGTCGGATGAATACCTTGCATCACCAAAAAGTTTCTCTGGAAAGGACCACATTTAAAGCTTGAGTCGTTAATACATCCTAAAAGGACTTTATAAGACACTGGATAATTTCCTTGACCCAAAAAGAAGCGTGTAGTGGTTTAGCTTTGCCAAACATTACTAAAAGCCTCACTGACGGCTGATGTAATGTTGTGCAGTAAGCCAGTATATGTGTGCTCAAAATAGCAAAGATAGCAAGCTACATACCATATCTATCACATTCATGACCTAGCTGTAGCATATTGCCATGCTAATTAGCGCTAAACACAAAGTGCAGTTCTTCTTTCAACTGCTCCCCAGTCCTCCCCTAGCGCACCAACCTTCTCTGTGTCCTCCTTCACTACCGTCGATGAGCTGTATGCATCGTCCGTGTGATTGAATGGCAATAAAAAAAAGAATTTTAAAAAACAAAGTTTGGCAAAGAGCTACTACATGGGTTGTGACACAAGGATCACTTGCAATGCACTGCAATTACAACCATGCTAAATCCCATAGCCCCGAAAGTTGAAACAGAGTTATCTGAGTGAACTGGACTCTCTCACCCATAAGGATGAGGATCTATGTGGCGTTGTAGGTGGACTTGTTTCTGTCTCAGTGGGAGAGGGACCAGAGAATAAGGCTCTGACAGAGCTGAGCAACACTCTATTTCACTGATCGCTGAACAGTGTCTCAGCCTCTGCCACAGGGGGATAAGCTCACTTACCTGGCCTGTATGTGTGTTTCTGTGTGAGTGGGTATGATCATGTACATGTCTGTCTCTATGCATCCTTGGTTGACCCAGTGATGTTTTTTGAAATTATGCGCATATGTACATGAAATACATTTACTTTCAACACGCCAAATAAACAAGTTTCTCCCTACAGCCACAGCTACAGGGTCACTAGCTTGGACAATGGATTTTGAGCCTGGTCATTTAACCTGAGCATTGACCCTCATCATTCATTGCTCCAGTGACAGCAAGGGGAACATAGAAGTCAAAACCTTTGGATTTAAAAAAAAAGAAAAAAAGAAAGAAAATCAGGTCACAGTCTGACCCATGTGGCAGTCTGACGGATGTGTGTCTATGCCTTTACTAAAAATATGCACAAATACACAAAGAAGATGCAATGCTAACAAAATTCCACTTGCACAAACACACCTGTGTCCATTTCATTTCAGACACATGAGCTGGCCATTTTAATGCTGACCTTGGCTACATGATTCAAAAACGTCTGGGCTTATTTTTTCTCCATGCTCTGTTCATATAAAGTTTCATACAAGGACAAAATACTAAAGCAGTTTAATACCCACTATATATATGCCCCACTATGAAAATATAGACAATATTTTTGATACCATGTAATGAGTACAAAGTATCTGACAGAGACCCAGTAGTAAATAAGGATACTAATAAATAAGGATTTTGAGCTTGATAGTTAAGTGGGGGATTTTCACATTTTACCCAGTGTGAAAAGTTTATATGTTATCATATGTGTGAGATGTAACACAAACATCAGACATCAAAAAGTCCTTAACCTGTCTAAAGCCTGTGTAATGCCCAGTAATGTGACGGCACAGTAACAGTCAAGACAACTCAAGTGAACAAGTCAGTGTCATATGTCTTGCCTCCTGCACAATTTGTGCAGATAACACTCTTGCCCAAAGCAAACTGTGTATTTACCTTAGTGAGAATCCATCTGACATGGATTGTTTCCTCCTGTGTGCTATATGTGAGAAAAGGCAACCTCAGACATCGGGATATTGTCTGGATGTTAAAACACCTCATATTGGCTAAAAAAAAGCCTTGGACAACAAATAGCCCAGATTAAGGAGCTTAGATCCCAGCATTCACTGGATGAAAGGCTAGGAAATGCCATGAGAGGTTAAAAGTATAAAGACCACATTCATATTTACATTGACACCCATGGTTAAATTATGTGGATGTCTTTTATAAGAAAAAAAAAATGGACACGTGGAAACAACCTTTGCAGGACCATGATCGCCAGTCTGCTTGGACGATTGGATACTGGGATCGCATAAGCCTTCACAAAAACACACAGACTAAAACAAACAGGGAAGCAATGGGAAATAAATATACAAATATCTGCACATAAATAAAACTGCAGATGGCTATATCATAAAGGGACACCCTGTAGAGAGAGAAAGAGCTACCCTATAGCAGAAGAAGAACGAGCAGGGAATATTTAATATGTATGAAAATGAATCAAACACAAAGGATCACCATAGTGATGAGAGAGGAAAGGATAGAAGAGGGAGAGATCTGGGGCAATGAGGTGCGAGTGTCACAGTTAACAAGAGCCAACAATATACATACACACACACATATATATATATATATATGTACTACACAAGTATATATAGTAAAGATTAACACTAGACAAATCTAAAAGCAGCTGCATCCAGTGGCTTGTGCAAAACACACAGAAAACAGGAGGAGTAGAAGAAATAAACAGGTCATGAAGATGTTAAAAGTTGATACTACATGAATCCTGAAGGCCAGATGATTAACTTAATAGTGATCTGAGATCAGCCGGGACTTTTATTGGTTCTCATTCATTATGTCTATTTCTTATTTTAGAATCATGATATCACTACAACCTAAATCCCCCTGACAATATACTGAGTTCAGCTAATGACTGTTTAGTATCACTGTGTCAGGACACCATGAAGACAAAAAGCAGAGATTAAAAAGAAGGAAGAAAATGGTGTGGCTGATGAGGAGCTCTTATAAACATGCTGATTCATTCATCTGCTAGAGCTGGGAAGCACTTCCTCTGGGAAAGAGAGGTCAAACACATTAGCTCCCTGCATTGAGCGAGTGCAGTACTTTTACAGAACTGCTAGAGGTAGGCTGTCAGGAGAGCATCACCTTTGTCAGTGTCTCTCAGGATAAAGCGACAGACCTCCAGGGAGCATATTTGCAGAAAAATGCAAATTGAGCACTGTGTTTATTTCGCCTTTATTAAAAAAAACCTGCAAAGTCATAAATTCTATGAATGCATTCATATCCCCCCATGAACTATCACAGATCACATTGTTTAATAAGAGAACAAAGTAGAAATAATATCTAATCTATTTCCACAGGGTATAACTGCGCGTACGTGTGTGTGCATTCATGTGCGTGTGTGTGCGCGTGTTGGCTTTTTTTTCACATTAGCACTGGGTAATCACATGTTTGCTTTGCACAAAGATGTTTAGAGTTAATAAACTTTTCATATTACTTTTATGTTTAATGCAGTTGCAAGAATCCCCACAGCCTCTATTAAGACCCTATGATTCCTGGAGAATTTAATAATCAGACCTTAACTTTTTATTAACACATCAATAACAATACAAAACAACAGCATAGATTAACACAACATTACACTGCTGACACCAGTGATTTTGTGGTCTTGTATAATAAATGAAAAACACTATTTTTTTTTATGTGCATTCTCAATGGGATTCACACAGTCAATGGAATGTTCCCTGAGCAAGCAGCACAGTGTAATTAAGTCTGGACACTTGGACAGACAAACAGACACAAGGTTAAAAGATTGTTTTTACAATATTTTTCCAGATGTTTGCATTTTGTTTGTTTGTTTTAAAATACCAACATGTCAAAGCATTACTGAATGACAGGCAAGTTAATTATTTTTACAATTCTTCTTTGTTCATATCGAATTTAGTCGTCAGTAAAAAAAAAGGCCAATAACCAGCCAGACACTCCAATGAGAAGGAATAATGAGTGAAATGCACAGCAGACTGCCATGCCTCAGCATCAAGGCCTGAAGCAGAGCTAGGAAATGTGTCATTGGTTAAACAATTCCTTTGCCACATCCAAACGAGACAAGATCCCCTGTGCAAATATAGATCTCATTTATTACACCTCATTCAAATGCATCATTGCACCCAATGGGCAACTGTAGTTGTTTGGTGCTGGAACTACTATATAAATTTAAAGGCTAGATTGGATATTGCTTTTACAATGTTTCTCTGGAGTGGTGTTGAGGCCATTCCTGATGCAGAGGATTGATTGGAATGGCACATCTGTTTGTTCTTCTTTGCTTAATATTTACATGTTAGTGTGTTTATTTCTATTATATGCAAGTTTGTGCTATGCATTTATGCGTGTAAGGGTGGATAAGAGTTGAGGTGCACACCACTGAAAGAATTCAGAATAATGAACATTTTCATCACTGCATCTGTGAGCACATTAAAAAAAAAAACCACAGGCTCGCGCGAGGTCAGTAATGTGAACTTCATGTCACTTCCCATTTCCTGTTTAACAGGTCTGTGGGCAATGTTATCACAAGACGTCTTGAGCTCAAATGGACTTGCATAATCAGCTGACCAAAATGATTTTGGAAATTGCCTTTTATTATTAGAAACACTCCATTACATTCTAATATAAATACATTAACTGCACACTGCATGAAAGGTGTTAAAGCTACACCATCGTCACCTCCCAAACGCTCCCTCCACGAGCCAGAGCCTGAAAGAAATAGCATGCGTGCAAAATTTATTAGACGTGCTGACACCCCATGCTTTGGCTGGGTTGGTGGCTAAATGAAAAGGTATGAAATTAAACAATTTAATTCTCCTCTTTGACTGGCTGGCAACCTCAGTGCCTGTCACTGTTGCTTAATGTAACACTGGAGAGGATAGGACGAGATCTGTGGTGGAAAAGCCAAGCTTGAGCATCAACTGTCAAGCCTGGACATGACGCTCAGCAGGCCTGAGGGATACCAGCAGAGCAAAGATGGTTGAAGAGGAGAACCAGACAAGGAAGGAAGGGGCAAAAGCAGGGAAGGAAGATTGAATCATGAAAGAGGAGAATGAAGACGGAAAAAGAGACACAAGATGACAAAAAGAGAGAATATGAGTAACGGTAACAGTAATGGTGGGGATGCTAGCAGTGTGATGGCAGCGGGGTGGGGTGAGGGTTATTCAGAGTGTTAAAGCAGTTGAAATTTATTGCAAATAACTGTTCCTGATGCTCTGCCGTTTCAATTTCACACAGCGCAATTCCACAGCTCTGGAGCAAATGTGTCCCTGTCAGCATCACTTAGGCTTCTGTTGCTCTCTGCCTCACACCTCTGCCCCACCCTCTGCCTTCTCCTCCTCCTTTCCCACCTTTGCTCCTTCGTCTCTGTCTCTCAATTGCGCTTTGCCTTCTTATCCACTTTTTCTATCCATATCCCTGCCATCTCTTTTTCATGTTCTTTTTTAGATGATTACACCGCTGCAGACAAGTTAAGATGGATAGAGGTGGGAAATGGGCATTGAATAAGCAACGAAAGAGACAATAGACAATAAAAGAATGGAGGTAGTGGTCTAAAAGATGGGGGGAAGTAGAGGAAGCTATAGGACGTGTAGAAAAGTTAACTTATGAGAAAGTATTGTTGCAAACTTCATTGCTCAGAGAGAGAAAAGAAAGAAGACAAGAGAAAAGAAGAAGGGCTGCATCTTGATTGTACCAGGCAATATTTAAGCCAGTGTTCAGGCACAAATGAGATGTGCAGAACCAGAGGAAGCCTATTAAAGCGTTGGTAATAAAAGACTCACAGTTCATAGACTGACACCAAACTGTCCTTTATTCAAGGTTCTGATACAGAATGCTCACCCCAGTCCTCTTCCTACACCCTCACCTCAGTGGGCAAAGCAGGTTAGAGCGATGGAGAGATAAAGGGAAGCAAGTAGGGTTAAAAAGAATATTATTCATTTGGGCTGTGTTGTGAATAATTTATCTCTAGGATGAGGAGCAGCTCTGGATCCATAATGAGGCAGATGCCACTGTGAAAGACTTTCATCTTCCACAGTCTAAAGACCCCTTATCTTGGCATTATAATTGCCAAATAAAATCTTCTGTGTAACGTAACTGTCTCTTTATGTAATTCTATCACGATATGCATATTCACACAAACTGACTGACACTCTAGAACTCAGCTAAGTTGCAGCTGCACGGTTCCTGCCATTGCTACATGCTACAAACCACAGCTGGATTAGCACTGTATGCTTCAGCAGGATCATCACAAGCACCGGCAGCAGCATCTGAGTGGCAGGAAGAATCAGTCAGGGAATCAGCCTGAGAGACGAGTGCTGAGGCAGAGAGAGGAGCAGCAAAGACAAGGAGGCAGAGAACAGAGAAAGAGCAAAAAGAGACCGCTCCACTCAGTCTGCAGTGGATTGATAAGAGTTATTATTTCATTATCTCTCCCTGGGCCTCGTCCTGAGCTGGCATACACACGTACATGCACAAGCACACACATACTCATACATACATACATATGTGCTTATACACTTAAATGATAGAGAGAAGGAGAGAATGCAGATTAGGGAAATTTTAATGAAGGGCACAAGAGAGAAAAAAAAACACGGGCTATAGAGTACTTATCATAAGTTAGCAACAAAACTGCAAGGGAGACAGTTTTTCTACCTTTTTGCCAGTAGTCTGTTTAACTGAACATGTTTCATTAGTCACACATGGGCTGACAGGGATCGGAGCATGACATGTGTCTACAGTTCTTACAGGGAGGTGACTACATCCACCTTCATATCTGCTTAAAGCTGGACCAAAGATTAACTTGGATATACGTGATATGGATGTGATGGGCAAAAAATTAAGCATATTTATATTTTAATTTATTATATTTATTTATTTTATACACACACACACATATATATATATTAGGGGTGCAACGATACACAAAATTCATGGTTCGGTTCAATACTTTGGTGTCACGGTTCGATATTTTTTTGATACAAAAAATGTTCATGCCTTTTTAATTAGTCATTTATTAAAATTATAAATATATATTTTAACTCAAAGGTAGTTTTTAAATTTAATGTTGCTGAAACAACAAAATAATAATAAAAAATAATACATCTATCTGAACGAGAAATCACTCATCTTTGGAAAAGAGAGATTATTACAGAGAAATGTCTCTTTCCAAAATAAAAGCTATACTATACGCTTCTTCTGGGGTATACTCTCAGCAGCATATTAAACATATCAGGTCCCCATAAGGAGAATCATGTGCTAACGGCTGTCTAAATGACGCGGGTAAAGTTTGTAGCATGCGTGCTTGTTCTTTTTGTCTGCTTCCACTTGTCTTTGCACTAGGATGATGTAGACGTAAATGTGCAGTCATATTCGTTGTGTTCCCACTAGTGCTGTCAGCGTTAATCTAGTTAAAATGACATTAATGCCATAACGCGGCAAATCTCCGTTAACGAGTTACCGCCGATCGCCCCGTGTGTGAGGCTGGACGGCGTCAACACGTTAACAAGCAACGTACTAGTTCCCACCAACTGAGCATTGCGTGGCACATCCGACATACTGTTTTACTTTTGTCCATGAAGCGCTTACCATCAGGGTCATGCTTCACATGAAAACCAAGACAGTTCCAAACGCCAGATCTGAATGAGGGTGGGGGGGAGGGGTTCAATTTCGGGTAGCGTTGAGGTAGTTGCCATGTTGCAACGAGCTTAGCTTCTGTCTTGCTTCTGTCTGCACTCGACAGTGCATCCTAGGCGGAGTAGTCGAACGCAGATCCACTGAGCGCTCAACACAGACAGCATCGTCAGAAGAAAAGTTGATAAAATAAATAAAAAATGTTGTATTGTTCGATACATATGCGTACTGAACCGAAAGCACTGCATCTAACGGTTCAATATCAATACGAGTATTGTTGCACCCCTAATATATATATATATATATATATTTTAGTAGTTCCTTAAAAAATACACTAATTTTCATTTCTGTCAACCACTTTGAGAACATCTGGTCCGCTTTTCAGGCACCTATTAAAATTGTAGTTGGTTATTTGATGCTGGTCCCATGTTCTTTTTGAGACGTTAGTTGCCATTAGAGATTTGTTTGTGCTGCGGTCTGACATGGGCCAAGATTGAGGGTTATGGTTCCTTCGGCTACAAGTTACAGTGTATAAAATCTCACCAATAGATGTCAGCAATTTACAGACTGCAGTTAACTGAATTCAGTTTTCTTGCCCCTTCTAATTAAAGTCCATAATCACACCTACAGTGGCTGCTGCAGGACAAACAAGTCTGGTTGCTTTTCATGTGTAGTTGGTGTAAGCCATCAGCCTGCTGTTTACATCAGCTGGTGTCCGCATCTACTTACTCTCGAGCAGACTGTGAACCCCAGGGAATAGATTCCGACAGAAGTCCATGAGTTAGTGAAAGTCACTAACCCTCTTGCTTAAGCGCAGCTGTTTTTGCATCTGTTAGCTGCTGTTAGCTGGTATTTGGCAGCATTAGTGAAACTATCTTTGAAGTGGACCTAACACTGTTGGGCTCAGAAACTTAGTGAATACATTCTTATACTATGTGACTATTTATCAAAGGGAAAATGCAATTTTTAGGATACTCAAGTCAAACAATAGTTGGCATGACATTCACTTATAACCAGCTGCTGCTGTTTAGCTGAAAGCAGGGTAGCATATCTGATCTGCTGACTGTAATAGTCCTTTACCATTAGTACCTACTCGGTTCGGGTCAGCACAGTTATTAGGTGGTACTACCTTGTACCAGGTACTTTTGTTGTACCTCCTTTGCCGGGGTTCCAAACAATCCAAGGTGATTTGAAAATCTGACGCTGTCAGAAGGCATGCCACCAATTGATTAGTCAGTGGTGTCACTCAATGAGTCATGGATGAGAAGCATCTCCTTCATGAAAATCATTTATAAAACCCAGCAATGAGATAAATAACTATACAAAAAAACAACACTGTGGTGCCAGGGCCAGACAAAAAGCCATTCGCTGAGCAGCAGGTATACCATCGCCTCGATGTTCACCTTTGTTGTGGAGTTCGTGTTGCATAGATACAGGACGCTCGGCCACCTTGCTATAATGACTCCATGCACATTAGGTGGTACTCAATTGTAATGGAAAGCAAGTTTTGGCTCGATAGGTTGCACGGAGTTGCATAGAGCCAATCCGAGTAAGTACTAATGGTAAAAGGGCTCAAATAACTCTGTCAATATCAGGGATAAATAAACATGTTTATGCACGATTTAGTGTGTTAGACCCATACTTCAGTTAAGGAGATGATGCTTGCTGTGAAAAGGACAATATTTGTCCAGATGTCTGTCGCATTGTTGAAGGCGAACTTTCTCTTTAAAATTTGCCTCCACAGTACAAGAACACCAACCGGTTCTTGTCCCCTTTGTCTTTGACACACTATATATGTGGTCGGCTTCAAGCCACATACATAAAGCATCAACAGGCAGAATGGTGACACCATCTCGTCCACTGTATTTAAGATTGCAGGTCAACATGACAGCTGCTTTGCATTTTTAATGGCTTAATAAGACAAAATTAAAACATAATTACACACTAATCAGTGTTTATTTATGAGTACAATATCAATTTTTTTCCATTAAACAACCTTAGAAATAAAATGACTGTGCCTATAAAGCTAAAAACATTCCCGGCTAACAACAGTCAAACCTGGAGCAAACAACATATACAGTACAACTCCACTGTTACAAATATGCAACAATGTGATAGTTTTCAGTAAATTCATAATATATATGACTACTGAAAAGAGTTCACTGATAAATATTTAGATTATGCATTGATTAAGAAGTGTTTCTAAGAGATAAGATAAGATAAGATAAGATAAGATAAGACTTTATTGATCCCACAACGGGGAAATTTTTGCATCACCTCAGCTCAGGTACAGATATATGAAGGAAATACAAAAATACAAATAAGTACAATCAGTGAAAAAAAGTAAGATAATACACTATATACAATGGTAGCATACTACTTCTAGTTGGAACCTTCGACTATGGACCTGGTCAACATTACTTTTTTTTGCCAATGACAACAGATACTGGATATGTCTGACATACTTAAGTAAATAAGATTTCCCATTTTCATCTGTTTGCCTTTTATCATTTGTTAGGAAAGCACTATGCCACTTGTAATTGATGTTGAGCAAAGACAGTTTGGACCTGTTTTTTTTTCCCAATGCTGTGTGTGTGCTGACACAAAATGGCACAGGATGGTACAAATTCATGGTGCTCAACCTTGTCGATGTTCTAAAGAATCGGATGAGCATGCTCAAGTGCAAGTGTCATAATTGGCCTTCCGGGGTGCAACCTAAAAATAGCAAAGAGCTGTTCTAAGATGCATAAGAAGTGGGAAGAAAAATCAGCCAAATTTAAAACAGTGTTTTTTGATCACAGCATGCATGCCATAATACTGCCTTGCTTGAAAGACAAGGCAGTAGTGTAGTCTTGCCATATACAAAGACTTACGTGGATTCAAAAGTGAGCAAGCACTTATGAAGACTGGCAAGTTTAAATAACAGGCAAAGAGCTCAGCTGAGAGTAGGCTCTGTGAGTGATACTGTAATAGCTTTGACATTTTTGCAACGCCATTTTTATGTAGCGCCACAAAGTGCCAGGTACAAAGGGGTGACGAGCTGAGAAGGGAGAGGTCGAAGCTGTTAATACACACCTTGAATGACAACTGCAGCATAATTATGAAAATGCTCAGAACATGGAGAGTAATTGTTAAAATTGGAAAAAGTTTTTTTTCTTTAAACTCAGCAATTGCTTTCCTTTCTGTCTAGAGTGACCCATCTGTCTCCCTCTGTCCCTAGGGCAGGTGGAGCTCAGGCGTGGTGTTTGAGAGGAACCATGTGGCCATGCTCAGCCCTTCATACTTCATTAGTGTCTCCTGTTTGTTCCCTACCTTTTTCCCACCATTACGTCCCATCCACCACTGTCCCAACCTCATTTGTCGCCACAGTCTCCTGAGGAATTGGCCCTCCCTCTGGGACGTCCAGCAAAGGAAAAAGCATTAGTGTGTACGAGGAAAGGCGCAAGCGTCTGTGTGCTTATCCCATGCCCCTTAGCATGACAGCAGTAATGCACATTGCTTACATTTATACATGAGTTTGGGGGTTTTCCCTCAATAATACAGTACACATCTTCAGTTTCTCTTGTGCAGTATACCTTAAGTCTGAAGATGCATGAGCCACTGAAGTGTTAAACTGCTCACTCCGGTTCAAGCAGTCCACCTAACAATTATGGCAAATACTAATACACATATAAAAAAAGATACATGAGCATATGCAAGCGCAAAAGGTTTTGTTCAATGCGGATGCTTACAACCTGACCTACCTCTCCCTGAGAAAAGCCATATCTGCACACACACACACACACGCACACAACCCTATATATAAACCTGAAGATAAATGAATAACTGGGTATGCATTGGAGACAAGCCTATGTGACCCTGCACCACTGCCTCTTTCAACTGAAGACCTTCAGCTTCTAATTCTTTCTCTCAGCAACCTCATCCCTCATGCCAGCGTCGCAGAAATCTCTTCACTCACCAGACGTGTGTAGATGTGCATCCTAGTTGGACAAGTAAGACTAAGAGATAAAGGACGAGCACCACAGCTGGTGAAGTACTATATGTTTATGGGGTCAGGAAATTGCATGAGGAATGGATATAAATGTCCAAGAAATAGTCTCTTTTGAGAATTTGCTTTATAAATTGCAGGTAGTCTTGACCTGCTGATATTTCTATTCCACACTTAATTCTCTGGTTAAAGAAGTTCTTTAAGGTAAATTTAAAAAGGAAATATATCTCCACTAGGGGCATTATGTATCTATGTGTATATGGAAATCACATTTACACCAGCAAATTGGGTAGAAATTCATCTGCTATCTCACACTGATTGGATCTAATGTAACAGTTTTCCTGACCCAACGGAGCTTGAAAGGCTGATAATTGAATGAATTTACCTACTGCTCTCTCTACACTGGAGACAAAGGAAAGTATTCTCACAAAGACAGATAATACAGCAGTTGAAGCTTTTGCAATGAATGCACATATCTCACAAGACTCAATTTGAGCATACTTTTTTCCCCGAAACAAAGCAAGTCAAAGCTAAAACCACATCTCACTGTAGTAAAATGACAACTTGCACTGTTTCTCATGTGATTCTAACCATGGGAAGGTGCTAAATATGGTAACATTAAAAAAAATTCCCACTAGTTTGTCCCCATCTCCCAAGAGGATGTGGTCATATTGAATTCTTTATCATATCCACACAGTGCAAAACATTTCCCATGCTCCCTCAAAGAAAGCTGAACACCCACAACGTAATTACAGTGTATGTGAATGGTGAAAGAAAATGTTCAGGGCTGCATTACACTTTCCAAAACTATGAAACAGTAAGAACTGATTCAGTGAATGAGATAGCTTTTAACAGCTAGTATATACAATGTGGAGCTCAAGCCAAAGCTTTGTCATTGCAATACAGTTCTGTGATTACTGTATAAAATAGAACCAAGGAGGCTTTGCCCATGAGAGACAAAAGCAGATATGGAGGGAAGATCAAGGATGAGCGCAATAATGGAGAGGAGAGAGAGCACTGAGGAGGAGGGACAAACACGAAGGCGAACAGATTGAAAGTGTCAGTGCCCCACTTTACAGCAGATGGGGATATCACAATGCACAGCTCTCCTCTTGTTCTCTATTTACTATTCTTCCACTTAGGCTTAGCGAGATGCAACTCTTTAGTGAGACTGTCATGGCGCTTGTATAAACACATTCATATTCTGCTGCCCAAACCACAAACAAGTGCATGCCAAGATATGAATTCTTCTTCAGCAGTATAGAGTTACTTGTGTCTATTAGAATAAATAACAACAATCACACAGCCACGAAATATTCTCTTCAAGCCGAAAGAAGTATAGCAATGTTACTGAGTTAATATGCACACACATATATACAACCTGTCGTCTTCATCCTCCAAGACTGCTGTGGGTTCAGGCATAGAGCAACCAGCTTGGTAATGAGGGAGAAAACTAATATTTGGAGTGCATTAATATTGTTGATCTGAGGTGGCACTGAGGCTAAGCATACCAGCCAACGCTTGTTTGTGAAATATGCTGTTATTTGTTCACTAGAAATGCAGCAGTGGCTAGGCAGAGAACATCACTCAGCCATATGCTGGGCAACTGAACCTTACAGATGTACTCATGCGCACTTAATGGCAATCCATCCTCGACTTTTCATTACTCCTACTGTCTGCACACAGACGCCTATAGTGTGCACATTACAAGCAAACAAAAGTAAAACTAGGCGCTCACAGAATAAGAAAATAAAATTGTACTCATTTATATTTTGTTTTCCGGTGTTATGCCTATGCATTTGATAATAATCTCACAATAAAATTATATTAAAAATGCGGTGGTTTCCTTTTCTCATTCATAGTCGGAAAATTAAATACATATATGAATCAATATTAGATACAGTTGACCACAACCTTTTACAGAGATTAGAACACATCATTGGTATTAAAGGGACTACGCTGCAGTTGTTTGAATCATATCTATGTGGTTGATTCCAGTTTGTTTATTCAAATCATGAATTTTCCTCATACACAACAGTCAGTCACGGAGATCCACAGGGTTCTATGCTGGGACCTATACTTTTTACATTACATATCCGGTCCTAAAAATCTTAGAAACATGGTGTCTAACCAGGTATTTACTTAAGATCACACTATCTTGGCCTCCAGTAACACTGTGAAAAATCTTTTTGACAAGAATATTTCCTTCAGTGAGCACATTCAACAAATATGTAGAACTGCCTTCCTTCAGTTGCACAATATCACTGTATTATAAACACCCTGTCGAACAGTGATGCTTTGTTGGCTGCCAGATAAATTCAGCATTTAATTTCAAAATCCTTCTTCTTGCTTACAAAATCTTGAACAATCAGGTCTGCTAGGAGGCTACCCATGATGCACTGAGCATTTATTTTTCATTCATTCATATCATATCACTCCCTGTGTGCCTACACAACTATTGCATTTCATCATTAGTAATAATTTTTAGACTCTGACTTTCTCTCCTTTTGTACGTCTTTATTCCCATCTCACTCTGCTTTCTTCTTTTTGCCTCAACCTCAACTCATCATGGCAGATGGCTGCCCTTCCCTGAGCCCTTTTCCTGTTTCATGTTTCCTGTTAAAAGGGAGTTTTTCTTTCCCACTGTCACCAAGTACTTGTTCATAGTGGATAATGTGATTGTTGGGGTGCCTTTCTAATATTGTACGCTGTTTAGTTTACAATATAAAGCCCCTTGAGGTGACTGTTCTTTTGAATTTGTGACATAGAAATAAAACTGAATTGAATCAATATTTTTTTAAAGGCAAACATTCTGTGTATTTTCTAACTTTTTATATGATTGTTACTGATAATCCACAGCCTGAAGAGTTTTTCTTTTTTCTTTACTTTTTTCAGCTCAAGTTCTTAAGCATTTCCCAGTTGCTTTTGCAATGGCAACCCCTGTGTGAAGTATGGCTTCTCAGCAGGAGCTGTGGATAACATCAAAAGTGCTGCAGTGGTCAATTTTTAGATTTGGAGGTAGTTTTCTTCCATAACATGCCTTCTTTTAAGATTAATGTAAGACTAATGAGCAGAAAATGAATACTTTTTGTTTTTGTTTTACGGGGGTGGGGTAAGGGACATGGGAGTCAGGATGGAGTAACATTATTAAAATTATGCAAAATTTAATAAAGAAATGCTCAATTCGTACATTTAGACACATAATGTTAAAACAGTTTGTAATACACAAAAAATGCTAATGTTAACGTAAGTAGGCTAAACAGTTTCAACTATCTGTTTGGATTCGTTAAGCCTACAGTGATTCACCTCATCTTAGCTTCTTTGCAGCTTGAAGTTCCTGTGCTTATATGTTTACCCTGTGACAGACTGGCAACTTGTCCTGGGTGTACCCTACCTTTTGCTTTTTGACAGATGGAATAGACTCAATTTCTTGCTGAATGGATAAGCAGAAAAAATAGATACATAATTTATATATATTTTTGACCAATATGCATTTCTTATATTTTACTGTGGCACCGTCAAAGAATTCCAATTTAATGCATTAACAGGTATCTCAATCTGTTTTGGTACATAACAAACCAAATATGTGTGGTAATAACTGGAATTTTGGAAGTTTTCCAGCTATGACAGGCAACACTGTAGTGGAGGCACAGTGTGGCACCTCTGGCCTGAAATTTCTAAAGACATTGGATGAGTACACAGGGTATGATTTTTATTTATACCCGATTTCCTCCAGTGTGTTATGGTGAAAACAAAGTGTATGTTGGTCAATTTTTAACTTCAGCTTTTAGTACAATGACATAACTTCTAATGAATCAACAACAATTTCTACTGATGCTTTCTCATCAAACTGGAGTCCAGCAGTGACCTGCTGATACTATTTTCTCCTTGTCTCAATCACTCGTGTGTCACTGAGGCAAGTGCCAGGCCACACAGTCACAGCACACACACATTTGTCTTGTGTCTGTGCCAAAGCAAAGGTGACAGAGATGACACCATAACAAGGATGACTCACCCACTTGAACGTCATATAAAAACATCAACCATTTGCATTCGTCAGCCCTAGGCTAATTTGTTTTGACTGAAGACATTTTTTTTTAATGTGGCAAATCTGTAATTGCCCTGTTGATGTTTTATTTTTATTTTTTTACACAACTGCTGTGTTCTCCTTCTTTTTGTCCTCACTGTAGGACATCCAGTTCCTTGTGGACAGTGTGTGTCACTATTAATAACTGTTGAATATAGCTCTCTTACCTCACTGGACTGCCTGATTAAAAATGAAATGAAAACGCAAATGAATTAGCACCTCTCTGGTTAGCAAAATTCCTCCGAGTGCTAAAAAGGACAAATGTGTTTCAGTATCCGACCCCCTCTCCACTCCCCCACCAAGTCAAAGACAAATATAGTGGTAAAACAAATAATCACGACAGTGACTTTTGTGTCTCGTTTGGGCAGTGTTCTAAGTTTTATTTTTACCTACTAATTTACTTGTGTTTTCATTTGCTGGTTGGTAAAATTCAGGCTTTAAACCTATTACAGTTGGGTAAAATAAAACCTTAAAACAAACACATTAAAAACATTTACTAACTTTTCTATTGAGGTGATGAGTTCTGCCCCATCTAAAGCTGATGACACTAGCCCACACTTTATAGGCATGTATTCAAAGGACCACAGAGGAAAACCACAGACCAGGTTCATAAATGTACTGAAGGAGGACATGTAGAAGGTTGGTCTGACAGAAGAGGACCCTAGGGATCGGGTATGATCTGCTGTGGCTCCTTAGCTAAAGCGAGAAACTGAAAGAGGAAGAAAAAGATTTACGAACCACTACAGGTCACAGGTTACTTTTGAATATATAGGTTCCAATAATGTGCTTGCATAAAGAACCTGTGCGGTTACTTTTGGCAGGGAGCCCAATGCCTCTGTCTCAACAGAGCCACTGTAGATTTTTAGTACAGTGTCAAGCTGCATCAAGGCCAGGTGCAGGCATTAGCACATGTGGCAAACTAGGGAGGCTGCAGATTGAATTACGACTCAGCCTGATATGGGCAGAATGAGTAGAAACACATGTGTAGCTCTCGCTAATTTAATGAGCACATTAAGCACATCAGCAGACTCACCATAAAGCGTCTGCAAAGACATCTGCATGTTGTCGGAATCAGGAATCCTCTTACTCTATGCAAATTAAACCACTGCAATCACTTTTTTTTCTCTGTGAGAAGATGTCAGTTTAAGGTCAAAATCTCTCATAGAGATCAGTGCTAGATTTTCTAAAGAACAATTTTTCCAACACAGACTAAAACACACATGGAAAAAAATTGAATAAACATTTCTTGATATGGAAAAGGTGACCCTATGTGAAGCCAAAGGCAAACTGTTGGAAATAGGCATATTTTCAATTTCAGCCAGTTTCCCTTGGAAATGTCTATAAAAAACAAAGACCACAAAACAGACCACTGTCTACAGGGAGATAATAAGCAAGATATGAACTAGGCTTATGAACGTGATACACCACTACAGGAATTTTAGTATTTCCAAACAAACTCTGCAAAGCTCCAAATTGAACTTCTTCTAAGCTCTAACATGCACAAACAAATCAACAGGGACAAGAGACAAAGGGAACAGTTAACACAATAGAATCTCAGCTAGCGGGCTTCAGTTGGTCCAAATCAATAGTTATTTACTCCCTCCAACTGGCTTGGGACAAAAAGGAAAAAAGAGAAAGAAAAGGAATATGTGTGCGAGTAAAAGACAGATGCTGAGTAACAAGGCAATCAATTTCAGATGTAAAAGAAACCCAAGTCCAATGCTGCAAGGAAATGAGAAAATATCTGAACTAAAAAGCAACTAATGAATGGTGAACCATGTGTTCTCCTATAATCACTCCATCTATCTTGCTCTGCTTGCTGCATATGCTGTATGATATGTATGAATAGCCTGGTGAAAACCAATCAGGTAAAACCTGAGTTGAGACTTGGGTGATGTTTTCGCTTGATAGGCAGCTTTGCAGAAGTACCAATGTTTTTCTTTCGAGAGAGAGGACGAATGGGGAGGAAAGATTAAGTAGATGTGTGGGTATGAACCCAGTACATGTGTGCTTCCTTGCACATGTTTGAGTGTGCTCAAACACCTGCATGAAGAAGTGTGCAGGAGAAGTGAAGGGTTCTGCAAATGAGGGACTATAGAGGCAAGCTTGGACCGAGAGAGACTGCAATGGTGACAGCAGGGAGATAAGAGAGTCACAGAAAACACCAAGCCAGAACAAGTAATGGAAAAAGGAGGGGTTTAGGGAGCAAGAGAGAGAAAGAGAGTGAGTGGGATAAGCATAAATACCCAGGAAATTGTGTGGACTGTATAGCCCCGACATACAGTGCAAGAGTTGTGAAGCTGCTGTGAAGTTGCTCTGTCATTGTCAGCTGTAAAGGCTCAGCCAGAGACACCACGGATAGATATTAGAGGTCAAATCTCATCCTACAACACCAACTCTGTAATTGAATCTGAATTAAAACCAGTTCTAAAATAATCCATCCCACAGATCACTGCTGAGTGTGTTACAACGAATGACTGAGCTCTGCGCTGTACAGTACATTAAAACCCTTCATTACCATGAATAAATCGTCTAACAAGATATGAAGTGCCACTCCACATTGAGTTCTTCTCTGTACAAGGAGAGGCAATGTACCCTGGGACATAGAGGGAGATGGGGAAAGGAGGGTGGGAGGAGGCACATAAAGAGAGAAAGTGAGCAAAGCAAGATAGTCCAATCACTGTCAGCGAATATGAATTATTCATGAGTTGTAGTTTTAACACTGTCTGCTCACTCCCCCGCTTTGTCACTATTAAAAATTCACACCAACATCTTCGTAGGCCATTGTTAATTACTCATCACAACAACAAAAGGTCTCAGCCGGAAATTGCCAATGCCAACCTTCATTACAAAGTGTGTGAAGCTTACAGATAGCACTATCAGATCTAATGGGTGGTGGCACATCTTAGTTTTCCTTGACAGAGATTTTGTGCTAGCACATCATAGTAACCTCGGCACCTTGGACAGATCTACTAAACATTCCCCAGCTTGTGTAAAGTAGCCTCCTGTCAATCTGACATTGTTTTTTAAAGGTTTTATGCGCACCTTACTATTGACCCAAAACACAAAGCAGAGAGAGTGAGCACACTGGTAAACTGCGGTACTTGGCATTGGTGGAACTACTATGGGCAGAACAACATTCAAACAGGCCTCAAGAGATATGGAAGAAAGGATTGCAAAGGTTTTCTTGAAAAACTGAAGAGTCAAAGAGCATTCTCTACAGGACCTCACTAAAGTTGAGATGCCAGCAATAAGGATCAATGCTGGAAAAAAATATTGTATTTGGATTAAAGGATCACCTCAGAAATGTCTAAACATGGATTCAGTTCTAAGTAGAATGAGAAGCTGCACTGCCAAAATATGTTTTAGTATTCTCGCTTCAGCTAAAGGAAATATAATGCATTTGAATGACACCTAACAGCAAGACGGTTTGGGATTAAATCTTCTGGATGGCCAAGACCTTAATGTGTGGAGTTTTCATCTTCTCTCTGCTTCTGCTTTCGCAGGTTCGCTGTAGGTATTCTAGCTTTCTCTAACAGTCAAAAGCCTTGTTAAGTTAATTCATGGTTATAACTGCCAATGGATGCGATGTAGATAAGGTGCAGAGAATAAAGTGCTGTGTGTGGCTTGTGGTCTAAAGCACTTTAAGCAGTCAGTAAGCCAAGAAAAGCTCTAAACAAATGCCAAGAACCTTCCACTGACAAGCATTTTCCAGTGTATTACTAGTAAATCTTTGGTTTAATTGCCAGGTGAAATAAATTATGCACAACATACAGTCATAGTGTTACACAGCAAAATCTCTAGTGTTAAATTAACACTGGAGAGTGTCTATATGGGTCCACACCTCTGAGTGTTAAATACAACACTGTTGAGTGTTAAATTAACACTTTTCACAGTGTTATATGTTTAAAAGTAACCTAGTCAGTTTTGAAGATTAACAATGGCTAACACTGAGCAGTGCTGATTTTCTAACACTGGAATATTTCTAACATTTTGAGTTATTTTCCAGTGTTAGAAAATCAGCACTGCTCAGTGTTAGCCATTGTTAATCTTCAAAACTGACTAGGTTACTTTTAAACATATAACACTGTGAAAAGTGTTAATTTAACACTCAACAGTGTTGTATTTAACACTCAGAGGTGTGGACCCATATAGACACTCTCCAGTGTTAATTTAACACTGGAGATTTTGCTGTGTACAAACACGTTAACCAGAGGTTTTAGATCTTTGAATCACAAACTATATTTTCATCCAAGTTCTTCATATGCACTCCAACGTTTACATAAATTAGGTAAAATAAGATGAAAATACTATAAAACTGACAAACATACCAACACATTACAAGTAAATGAGCTGCTCAGCCATTGAATGTCATGCAGTGCATTTTTGTACTGATAGTGTCAGGGTCCCTGTGCCTACCCGGTCGGCTCAGTATGGCTACATATGTTTTTATTTTCTTTTTTTGTTCCTGCTCTCTCCCTTCCCCTCTTTCCCTCCTCCCTCTGCCTGGGCGGAGCTCACCTGGGGGCTCCTGCCCTTGGCCCACGCACCTGGTCGCGATCACGCACCTGTGGCTCATCACGAGAGTGTTCCAGCTCCTTTATAAGATGGCAGCTCTGTGTTTCTCGTCGCTGGACTGTTGACAACCCTCGTCAGTGTAACCCCAGCTCAGTTACCACTAGAGTGTTTTCTCAGCGATTTGTCTTTATAATCCCTTCGTGTCTCTGCGTACAGATTCCCTGGACCAACCCCTGTGTTACCTGAGTGATTGGAGTGTGAAGAGGAGCGTGAGGAGTGGATGGAGTGTGTGTGTGACTTTCGGCGTCTTTCCCGTTCATGTGTGGACCCCCGGAGCCCGGCTTTCCCCTCACCTTTGTAAATAGATTTCATTCATTCATTTCATTTCATTCATTTATTTGTTCATTTCCAGGCACAACAAATACCTATATTGAACATAAAATGCACAAAACAAAAAACAAAAATTGCCTGAAAAAGGAGTGGGACGAAGAAAACTTATTAAATCCCACCCCTATACTAGATCACCTGGTGTATTGTAATAAAGAGTCTTGTGCTTTCAAGACCTAGAGCCTGCGCGTGAGTTCGATCAGTCCCGCTGTGACAGATAGTAATGCCAGAAGAGGTTTGGACCTCTGCTCAGCAGAAAATTGGCGACGTTTATATAGTATGCACCTCAGAACTGTTTCTGTTCTCATGTAAGTTTTGTCCCATATTGGGGACCCAAATAATATAAAACAAAGCACAGACGCAAAAAATGTATGTCTACTAAAATGGGTAGAATTTCAGTGACTGGGTTTGTGGGGTTTGGTGTTTTTGTTTTTGTTTGTTTGTGGGGGGGTGTTACAGAAAAAAAATTCCCTCCTTTAGTCTATCTGGCAAAATCAGATGGCAGACACAGAAAACACCTGTGCAATGACAACCTTTATTTATTTATTTATTTATTTTTTCACCAGGGAAGAGAACAAAGTTGGCAGGAACAAGATTTCTTGCCCCAAGAAGCAGAAATTTATACCCTTTAATCCTAAACTACTGTAAGCACCAACACAAAGGAAGCACGGACTGTGTGGCTTTTCTCTGCTGGCCCAGCTAACAGGGCTGCAGGGACATGCTGGAAAGTCATGAGGCAGAAAGTGCAGCAATACCTCTTAGAAACACAATCTGTATTTTGTCACACTAAGTTCTGCAAGTGTATCTAGACATGTAAATTTGGATTTGCACAATTGCATGCTAATGTTTAACAGGCTACTAGTGTGGGTACATTTTTCGAGCCAGACACTGACCAAAGTGAGAGAATGTGTAAGTATGTGTGTGTGTTAAGGGGTTGGGGTGGGGATAGATGGTGTAAACACGCCAGCCTACATGGATTGGGCTAATATCCAGTTTGTTCTCTCTTGCCTCAGCTCCACGGTGGCTGCAACGCAATTTCTTCCAATTGACCTCCCTGCCACCGGCACAATCACTCTCCACCGGAGACACAACGGCCCCAGAATACGGAGCAGCCAGGAGCACTAGCTTGACGCTGGAGGAGTCAGCACTGAAAGGAGGCAGGGATTGAACCAACCATGAGGCGGAAATGAGATGAATTAGAGAGCGAGAAGGAGGAGGCACAGGGAGGTGAAAGAGTGAATTTATTCTGTGGTGTAGTGGCAGTGACAAAGCACAAGCATTTAGAGATCAGCTAAGGAGGAAATTAGAAACATTACAGCCAGCCTTGGTTGTTTCCGGGACTTCTTTCTTTTTGGCTTTTACTTGATTCTGTTTGAATGGCATTAATGAAACTGTAAAGCTACTGTACTCAGCAACTAATGAGAACAAATACATTAAATGTACCTGTTGGTTAAAAACCTATAGGTGAATGAGCATTATGACAATTTTAGAAGAGCTGGATTCACTTAGTATACAAATGTCTGCAAGTATCATTGCAATAACACAAACATGAGGGATTCACCAAAAGGCGAAGAACTAGATTTATGAGAGCAATAGCCCAGCCAAAGGCTAAAAGGCTTTATAACAGCAAAGGATTTCCAATAAAAGTGAGGTTGGAGCCCTCTAAGAGCAGCACTCTCAAGTAATAGGATTAGTAGAAGTCAAGAGCACGGCCATCTTAACTCTTTCTACTATAGAAATCGCTGAGAAGCATCTCTGCCACAACCAACGCAGCTTTGCTGATGGTGCAAGAAAACCCGCAATTCTGCTCCATGACACAGCAATCTGGCCCTCTGAACTCAAACACACAGATGTTGTACACATGTTGTTAGCCATGCAGAACAACAAGATGTGACTGCTCGGTTTTTGTAGTACTAGCCTGGATTGCGTCCAAGAGACCGGGGAGGAAGTAATGGACTAGAGTTCAAAATGTGTAAAGACATTGTAAAAAAAAATTAGCAGGGTGCAAAGTTTCCATTCTCACTCCATTCAACACAAACTGCTGACTCTGAAGTGCCCCCCCAGCTGACACCACCCCCGACCCCACACATTTCCACCTCACCCATGGCAGCTCTCTGGAACCTGTTCGTCTCTCTCTCTCTTTTTTTTCGTTAAATAAAATTAGCGCAATGCATCACTGGGTTCATTTTTCCCACTGAAAATCACTTGGTAATCGCCTCTGCACATGAAAGGAAGGCACCAGGGCACCTGAAGGTCGAACACATCTCTTCGCTCACCATGCACTTTCCTTTTTCAAACACGGGAGTAAAATCATTGAATTTTTTTGTCCATCTCCTCCTGCTGTATCACCCCAAACCTCCCCCATCCTCTTCCCACCCCTGCCCCCAGCAGACTTATTCCAGCATTCTTTATTTCTTTCAGTCTGGGTCTCGTTGCTGCTCAGCTGAATTTTTAAGTGTGGGCAGAGTGTTTGGCTCTCCATTAAACTCAGTGAGCCAGCAGATGACTAGGGCATCCTCACTGTTCTACTGTTAAAGTCTATGCGACTGTGGAAGCATGTTAGCATGCATTGGTGCACATAGGTTTGTTTGTCCACACGTGTCTGCGTATAAATCAGGAACTCTGCTTTCTTCTCTTTGTCCCATGACTATGCTTAAATGAAGCCTGCTTCTTTTCTCACACTCCCTAATGGGTTGATGGGCTTGCAGTTCTTAGATCTGGCTGTCTAAATCACCATTCAACAGTGTCTGTGTACCACTGCAAGAGTACCCCTTGGCTTTCTGGGAGACTTCACAGTGCTGACTGCTCTCTGTTTCTTTCCCCTACAGAGACAAACTCTGCTGCGGAAGCGGTAACCACCGCTGGGAAATGAGCTGCAGGAAGAAAAGCGTGGAAGAGCAAAGAGTGATAGAATTGGGCAGAGATTTAATTCACCTCTGAGGAGATGGCAGCTTAATGTACATAAAAGCACTATATGGAGAGGAATGAGGGAGGAAAAGCAGCTGTTACAAGGGGGGATCATTGTGGCGGTTTCAAAGCTAAGCAGCAGAGACATAATATAAGATAATTCAATACATTGCTAACCTAACATAAATGTACAGCCTCTAAGCAAAAGATGGCACACTCTGCCTTATTGTTTGCTGTTGCTGCAGGGGTCATAGCAGCAGATTTCATGTGACAGAAAGAAATAAGGAGATGAAAGTAAGGCAATTCGATCTGTGCTTTGTTAGAGCGATTATTTAGAAACTCAAAACAAAAGGCTTTGCTGAACACCATCTGTTGTATAATCTTCAACCCTGAGGCCAAGCGCTCTTCAATCAAAAAGTGCAACATAAAGGTGACATTTATGTCACGTGTCGCCATATATAACTTCACTCTTTTGGCTTAATTAACCAAAAACAATACAGCTTTCTACAGGTGATCATTCTACAGGTGAGAAACATTGTTTAGTTAAACACATTAAAGCAAATATACAGTTACTAAACTAGGACATCTCTTTCTATACATGTTTCCATCAAGTTACAGAGCAGTGAGTTACAGCAGTCAGACATTTACAAAGGTTTTATGCCTTTCATTATTTTTAAACAGAGCAATTAACAAAAAAAAAAAAAGGTATGGATACTCCTGCTCCACAATTAGCAATGTAGCTTGCCATCACCAGTGTGTGAATGTGTGTGTGAATGGGTGAATGACTGAATGTAGTGTGAAGCGCTTTGGGGTCCTTAGGGACTAGAAAAGCGCTATACAAATGCAGGCCATTTACCATTTATTTTACAATTAGAGGTCTTACTCTTTCTCAACTCCACTCACAGGACGAGGCACACCTCTTTCCTTTGCACTGTTTAGGGACCTGTAGTTTCCAGTAGGAAGTTTTTTACAGAAAAAAGTAAGCTAACTTTACCTTTGAGTCACACTGCTTGTAAATATAGCCAGAATGGCAGCACAGGAGTATTTTAAACACATGTGTCTGTGTGTTTGTGTCCATTTGGTGATTTAGTCATATGTCTGTCAATCTAGTCCTTAATGCAATGCCCAAATGGAGCTAATTGCTAACAGGCTAGTCTACCCTTGCCACCTAATGTCCTAACGTCTCTATTGACTGTCTCCTCCCTCTTTATGATGGCTACATCGAGTCAGGTATCATCCACACGATGCAGACAGCTAGCCACTGTCCCCATCTATTTGATTCCAAAGTGTCAGATCTGGGGCATGCTATGACACTCTGGGCTGGCTTTCTGTCCACCCTCACACACTAACACTTTGTTCACTGTCACACTCCACCAGGACGTGCTAAGAAAACAAAACTAAGGCTGTTCAGTCACTGCTCACCCAATGTGAAAACAGACACACGTATGTAGAAACAAATATATACGCTTTCATATATGGTGAAGCACACACAAATATCCTTCCTTCCAAGTATTCAGCGGAAATATAGTGTGTCAGCTATTGCTGAGTGGGAGAGGCGAAGGGGAAAAAAGGTGGTAAAAAGACAGAAAATAAGCTCAGACAAAGAACTGAATATGTAGGAGAGAATTCATAACGAAAGCAGGATGAAAGATGCCTGGCAACATGAAGGAATATAAAGAACAAGAACAGAGTGAGCGCTCAGAAATAGACAGAGACAGAACGATAGACAAGCAGAGCAGAAGAAAGGGAAAAATGTACAAAAAAGCTGAGCATCGGTGTTTGCTGGTCCATTTGGCATTCTTCTCGCTGTCCTGTCTGTGTCTTGTCCAGCTTCTCAACTGTGCAGCTAAGCTATTCAAAAGCCTCTCACATAGCCTTTCGAATTGGGCTCCAAAATTTTCTTCACTTCCTCCCACTGCATCTTACTCTCGCTGTCTCTGAGACTCTTAACCCCCTACAACCACCTCAGCTCCTCAGTGTGTCCCTGTCAAACAAAACTTTTGACACAGGGGAAAGTTTCTATATGTGTAACTGCTTTATATCCCCTCCCTTCTCCTTACCTTCAGTACCTCATCACAGTGATGTCTACCTCTCTAAAGTCTGTATAACAACTACATATCAATTTGCATATGATGGAATATATGAAAAATGTCTAATACTGTTGGCTTTACTAAATGCTAATCATTCAAAATACAGTATTCCTGTCCACCCATTATCTCTCAATCCCACTATAAACCATCTAACAACAACTAATGAAGTCAGGAAAGAACACTCCTGTGTTATTAAAGGCATGGGGTGAGTTTAATTAAACAATGCTAATGAGCAACTAATTAAAAGCTTTCCGATCAAAACAAGCCAGTAATTACCTGGAGCAGAGATGGATAATGAGCACACTACAATCACTGGCAGACAGGCAAACCCATGGAGACCTGAGTAGATCAATTCCCTTAGTATTAATGACCGCTCTTTTTTTCTCTGTCTTCTTTTCCACCATGTCTTCTCTGCTCCAGCTCTTTCAATATGTCAGTCCATAGAGAGGATGAGTGAGGGCTGACATGGAGCTTAGAAAGGAGCTCTTGAGGAAATACTGTAGCTTGAGAGTTGACAGATACATCAAACATGCTTTTTATGCCAATGGCACTCACTCACTCACTCTCTCTCTCTCTCTCTCTCTCTCTCTCTCTCTCTCTCTCTCTCTCTCTCTCTCTCTCACACACACACACACACACACACACACACACACACACACACACACACACACACACACACACACACTTCTTCTTCTATTGATCCTAATCTCCTGCTCTTCTTCTCTAGTGGTTTCACTGGTCTCTGATTTTCTCTCTGAATGGCAATTAGCTGTGTGGGGGGAAACCTCCTGGAGTAATTCTCTACAGTGACACAACAGTCTTTACTTCATGCTCATGCTAGCAGGTAAGAGTCTTTGCCTAGGTTCCCTTCTGGAACGTAGAAAAATACATGATATGGCTGATAAGGTCACTGCCACAGACATTGGAAAGGTCACTACATCTAAACCACAATAATGCCACAGGAAATGCATACCTTGTACTATACCCCATCTAGGACAACCTGTAAGTAAGAGGGGAGAAAGCAAGTAGGGATGTCAGGTAAGAGGAAAAAAGACCAGGAATGATACTGCATGACAATGAAATTCTACTGACAGACAAAGAAGCCCAGAGGCCTGTTTGACAAGACAGGAAGACAGGAGATAGGGATGAAAAGAAGAAGGGAGTGAGATGGGAAGACGAAAGAGAAAGGAAGTGATGAGAATGCAGTTGGACACGGAAATATGATGAATGGCCAGAAAGAATAAGGCAGGACAAGTGGGAAATGCAGAGATAGATTCAGCGACAGGGAAGAAAGAGAGACAAATAGATGGATAGATAGCAATGCCCTCTCGGCATTTTTCTTCCTTTTGATCCTCTCCTCACAACTAAAAAGATTATCAGTTTCTCAGAAATGCCTCAGTCAACAGGGAAAATTCTGCATCATCTGTTTCTTCTTGTCTCTCTTTCCTCTCAAGCAACTAAACTCAAGGTATTTTCTTACACTACTGTAGACTGCAACAAACATGTGGGGACAGGTGTATGTGACAATACTTATATTTCATGCTAAGGAATATTACAGCAAATATAACTGAATGAAACAGAAGATTTTAATGGAAAGATCAGCCATGTCCTGTGCAAAACATACAGACTTCATTGCCTTATCCTGCTTGCCCTCTTCATTCTGGATCCATGTAGCATTTAACCACATGGATAGAAATCTGTATAATAAACAGCAAAAATGTACTTTATGGATGAACTCTATAAACAATCCAAGGTCCAAATAGAGGTCCATCTTCTTTAAGTAGCACTAAAAGTTTTCCATTATAGAGCAACTGGTTTATTACTGGTGAAATTTAAAAAATCCAAAACGGCTCCCTTTAGGGGTCACCACAGTCATCTATAAGTCATCTGTCTCTGTCTCGGCCTATCCCTAGCATCCTCATCTCTCGCACCAACCCTCTGCATGTCCTCCTTCACTACATCCATAAATCTTTTCTGCGGTCTTTTCCTCCTCCTGGCAGCTCCATCTTCAACATCCTTTCTCCAAGATATTCCCTATCCCTCCACTGCACGTCCAAACCTCAGCCTTGCCTCTCTAACTTTGTCTCCAAATCATTCAACCTGAGCTGTCCATCCAATATACTAATCTTGTCCATGATGGTCATTCCCAATGAAAATCTTAGCATTTTCAACTCTGCCACCTCCAGCTCTGGTTCCAGCTATATTCAGAATATCATGCATGATATTCTGAATTCTACAATGAGTAGTTAATCAGCAGCTTCCCTGAACCATCATGTGCTTTTGTACCAATGCCAGTACGGATGTGGAGGGAGATACTTGTCCAGTCTAGAGGTTGATTAAATTCTTTTATAGGAAGTAAATTGACAATCATATCATTTATCATAACTTCATGTTAAAACTAGACACGAAAACAAGTACATGTGGTGTAAGTGGTTTGTCCTTCCTCATTGTCTTATATTACACTTTTCTACCGGTGCTGATGCAACATCTGCTTCACAGCTTTAAAAGGCAAAAAAGGGCAATCTATTCTCAGCTTGTTACAGTGTGGGTTGTAGAGTACACTTTCATTTAACCACGCTCAGCTCAGATTTGAACTGAACAAATAATAATCGTTGTGTCCTTCCCTTCCTTCCATCTCCTCCAAAAGGATGCATGAACAAATTAGGAATGGTTTCAAAAACAGTTCATCAACATGACAGATGTTCACTTGGGCTGATGTGTGGGCAGCAAGCACTTTTCCTTTTCACTGTAGTGTTTTGTTTGTTTTTGTTTGGTTTTTTATACATTTAAACTGGCTACTTTATAAAAAGGCCACCCAAAGTCAAGATCCAAAATTTACAACAAATGCATAAACATGTGTTGTAAAGTTCATCCCCCTCTCAACAGCTAATCATTTTCAATAAAGTCTAATGGAGATTTTCTTGTATGTCACTGTGCTCGCTATATACTGGTGACCCAGATTAGTCCATAAGGGATTTCGAGTGTGGGCCGCAGTCTGCAGGACAAAGCACCAGATTCCGGTAGACAGCTGCAGCTCAGATCACACTGCATGTATCTACCTCCTCTCTCAACTACTCTCATCTCCTGTCCTCGCTTTTCCACTTTTCTGGTCTTGTGTGCTTAAGGTAGAGGGAAGGCAGATAAGGCGACTTCCTTAGAAATTACCTATCACAGCTTGGCAATGTGTCCGGGCATTTCTGGCTGAGAAATGTTGAATTTGTCAATCCAGTGAATGCTCAAAAGTATTATGCGAGCTCAATTTTAGCTGTTATTTTAAATGAGTCAAGCACTGTAGGTGTATGAATATCAGAGTGCAGGCTGCAGATCTATAAAAGGAAACAAATGTGCTGTAGCTTTTATTCACATTTCTTTACACTTAGATTAACCCAAAGTGAAGACCTTCGCAACCAATGATAAGAGCACATCCGTCAGCAGCAGCAAAAGGAGGCCAGTCTTGTATTAAGGTAAGAATGCCCCCTTCAGCTGTATGACGGTCCGTCTCAGCTACCCACCGCAGTAGATAAATAACTGCTAGCTCTCGCTGGTTGTGCTGTGAGAGAACATCATAAATTCTAATCCAAAAGCACGTCAAGATCGATTGCTCTTATTACCGAATCTGTAGTTATAAAAAACAAAAGTAATTATTGGTAATGCGCATGTATTACTTAACCTACTGCGTGATTATTTATCACGCACTTGCACTTATTTGTGCATTCATGTATTGATTTGATTTGATTTTTTTCCTTAAGCGAATCTTCGGCCTTTAGGGGCCCGCTGTTAGCAAAGCCAATTTCTAAGATGTTCAGAGGCTGCAGTCACTCCTGTCCTGCATAGCCTTTACTTTGGTTGACTAAGTGTTTATAAGGACATCCACTCTGTCGCTGTGTATGCCTGGGAGAGATGTAGCACTGCAGTGTTGCGCTGATGTTTTATGCTCTATCTGGGACGCATCTCTTAGTAACATGCCACAGCCTAACTGGATCACAGATAAAGTGATATGATTGGAACAGATGGTTCGAGGTTCTCTCACTACCACTCAGGTTTCCTGTATAGGCACAGAAAAGACTTCAGAGGACAAACCTGCCATAAGGTGAAAATTGCTTTAGTGTCAGCTGTTAGAATGGAGACATCCATGTGAGTCGCTTAAAGCTTGATGTTTCAAACATCCGATGCACTGCCCAGCTTTAGGTAGTCCTTAATATCTCTCAGCTACCTCAACTTTAGAGTCTGTCGTCCTGTGGTCAGACAGGCTTCAATGCCACCTCTTTTTACTGCTGCTAGTGACAACTGTCTTCACAGTGCTCTAAAGTAGCAGTAGCAGGTGGAGAACCTCCACCTCCACGAATTAGGGGGAAAACAGTATTGTTATTCTGATTAAAGCTTCTATTGTGAGCAACTGGACTGACTGGGAATTGAGATTGCAACTTAGATTTGAGTGCTGGCTGAACAGAGTGGACAGAGTGAATATAACATCTGGTATTACAGAACTCATTGTGATACCTAGGAAAAGGGCTGCGTTATGCACACTGCATCTCTCCAATCAAGAAGACATTCCACTCATCACACAAGTGAAATACAATTCTACATTATTACCCAGCAGCATCCTAAATGTCAAGCCTGATTTGTAAATGATATGCTACCCCTAATTACATTGATATTTTCAGGAGCAAAACAAACCTCTCCTTCACTCTCTCCATTTCTTCCCTTCTACCCCTTTTTTCTCTTTTTTTATATTATAGATTTTACTGCCGTTTTGGGAGAAGAGCAATTCTATTGGTACAGTGAAGATCTAACATTTATGAACTCTCTGATAACAGCTGTCCTTTCACCATCTGGGCCACTAATGTCCTGAAGGTTAGGACAGCCATCTATAAGAATCTGACAGCCACTGTCTAAAAATGAGGAGCGAAAAACACACTGCTCCCTGAACCTGAGCAAAGCAGTAAAGCTCGAGTTGTACTGCAACCAAATGTTAGCTGCTAAATGTTAATGTTTGTTGTTACCCTAACATATACATTACAGCACAGCAACAGTAAGACTAATCCCTCAGGTGAAGGTCCGCAAGGTGTGGAATTCGTCTACAACACTGAAAAGCACGATGATTCAAAAATGAATCCCAAAATCTTGTATCACATCTGATTTATATGCACGCTCAAGTTGCGTGGGGAAACTTTGGCCACATCCTTTACCCTACAGTGTCAAAATGTCAGTGGGAGAGCAGTACTTAAGGACTTTGAGATGATATAGTATTCTGAGAATGTGCAGCAGTGATATATGAGTATACCACAGGGGTTAGGACAGCCTTTGAGCTATGTCAAATGAGTCTTCTGGCTCCAATAGGCAGCATTGCCCCTTAGGGCCAAAGAAAGGGTCATGCTAAGACTTTTCACAGGAAAGATCATTCCAACATCTTAACCCACTGGGTATCACTATCATCATTAGAGATGTTTTCGCAACATAGCCTTGGGACAGAATAAATGAACCTTTAGACAGAATAAATGGCCGGTCTGTAGAATGACTTGCTTTACCACTTTGAGGGCAGAGCTCCATAAGTCCCCGGCTTCCATTAGGAGAGACAATGTGATTCTCTTTTGCAGCCTCCCCATGGCCCTCTCTCAGTGTGAAATGAGTAAAGTCTTCAGGTGCATCCACCAGTGAGACGGACAGACTGCCCTCAGCTACTACTGATCAGACATGGAGACTGACTGAGAAAGTTGGCACAAAAAAAAGACGAAGCGTCTGAAGAGAGAGCGCACTGGGTCTCCAGACGGTCTGAGAAGAGGAGCGTGGGCTAGTCAGTGCTGATCTGAGAATCCCGACAATCAGCCAGAAAACGCAAGGCAGACACAAGCATCCCATTAGCCTTTGAATTTAAATGTCAGTCTCCACTGGCCTAGTTCAGCAGGCTATTCCCCTCTCCCCCCAGAGAACAACAGTGCAAAACTACAAACAAAAGCACAAAAAAATAAGTCAAATGTCATGTGAGACTATTACAATGCAGTACAGGCTTTGTTTCATTTAAGCCTTCTGCTGATCCTGCAAATATGGTCTTAAAGCAACGCTTGCTGTCTAATGAAAAAAAAAGGTCAACAGTAAGCTGTATTGACATATTAAAGTAAGAATAAGCAGAAAGAACTCAAGAAAGAAACATAACATAAAAGAGCCTTTTATTTTTTATCTTCCAAGAACTGATAGGACCTTCACAGTTATTTGTAATGTTTTCATACTAAAACAAACATTTTAAGAACTAAGAATCATGCTTTCAGATAGAGTTTGTAGTTTTTACATGATAAAGATTCAAGGTGTCGACATTTTGGTATTTCTGTACTATGTTCAATTTGGTTGCGGAAGCCTAGGGGCCTGCCCTGAGTATGGCCCTTGATGACTGAGTGCTCTGTGTGACATTTCCTGGTAAAGGCCATGGTCAGCAAAAATATCTCCACAAGGAGTACCGGCACAATTTCTCTATCTCCCTTTACGATATGATAACATTAGCCTCATTTCCTGTTTGAATATCTGGTTTTGCAAAACAATAAAACCTCTTCGCCCCTTCTTGAGAGAAGTGCAGAGCTAAGATCCTCAGCCTTGTATTACTTCTCTTGTAAATTCCATTCTCAGTATCAACTGGTCACTGGCTGTTTCAGACATTATGCATACTTGAGGTTAAATAGACCATTAAAAGAGAAAAAAATCCCCTGACTTAAGTAAACTTCCTTAAAAGTAGCTTTTAAAGATAAATGTCACAGTTGGTCTATTAAGGAGCCATAACAATGGAAACAAATGGACACTCAGGAGGACAGTTTGCAAGCCAACACAGAACTGTGGACCAATTTATACACTCTAAACATGGCAAAAGCAAGCTAACTGGTGCCAAAATACTCACACAGTATGCAACTGGCATGCAAAGCACTCGCTCTCCCTCTCTCTTTCCGCACTAATTGCGTGTGTAGTTTAAGCGGG
This sequence comes from Copadichromis virginalis, assembly GCF_057382275.1. Lineage (NCBI taxonomy): Eukaryota > Metazoa > Chordata > Actinopteri > Cichliformes > Cichlidae > Copadichromis > Copadichromis virginalis. Next base: position 20,426,689 of record NC_140637.1, on the reverse strand, counting down.
TATAAGTACACTCCATTGAACAATGGAATTAAGTTAACAACATCTGCATCCTTTCACTGTGACACTCTCCACCTTCCATCTTCACTAGTAGAAAATACTGGTTTCAATTATAATGGCCCAATTATCTCTTTGCTTTGGTTAATATATTATTGTATATACTAAACAATATCATCTCTACTCTCCTTAACTCGTTCATGCATTTGTTAACTAATGACCTATTCTTGAGACAGGTATACTGTTAATAAAGGAAAACATCGGATTAATTAATGATTAGTGTTACCTTGTGTTTTTGCCACGGCAACATATCACTCGCTGAGTTTTCCGCACTCAGAAAAAAACCTTCCATCCCAGTACTGAGTGGCCATACATCGCATAGCATCTTATCTCATCCCATCCCAAACAGCAATTAGCTAACCAGAGCCACCGCAGTCTAAATCACATCCAGCATCTCACTGTGGCCAGAGTTCATCATCCTATTACACACATTCCATGCAACTAACCTCCTTTTTAAGATCTGCTCTCCCGCATGCATACACACTCCACCGAATGGGTATGAGGCTGACCTATTTGCCATCACATGCGTTGCAATGTGAAGATTAAATACGAGCACGACTATGGAATCGAGAACAAATGGCAATTTGCCAATTAAAAAAAAGGAGAAAAAAACCCACCACTGTGGCCACAGTGGTTTAAAATGGTAAATTTAAGCGTAACATTTTCTCTCCATTTCAGCCAAAAACAGTTACTCTTTAACAGATACAAAACTGGGTGCTAGCATTTTATATTTGCAAAGAAATATTACACTGAATGCTAAAACTGCACTTTAGAAAACAATGCAGTTTTACTGAGTTGTCCTCTGGCTGTTGTTTTAGAAATCAGATTAAGCTGCTGTTATCAATTTTAAATAGATTTAAAGTGCATGATTCAAATTAAATACAGAAATACATACATGGAAAAAAAACACACTCTTTAGCCCAATTACCCCTGGGAATGAGAAGAGGAAATAATAAACACATAAACACACACACACCGAGAGTCAGCGGCACACACAGAGAGAAAGAGAGACAAACACCAAACTGAGACACATTGAGAATGATAAAAAATGCAGGAAGCTGGTTTAGTAGTGACTGCGATGTCACCAGGGAATTCACACAATTGTTGACTTCCATGTAGAGAGAGACAATGAGTTCAGCTTCATTGACTTCTACAGATGCAGTGAAGCACAGTAATTACCATGGCTCAGACAGAGGAGGCGCTACTACCACAAACACTCAGCACTATGGAAGGCAACACACACACATGCACGCCAACAGAAACACATGTGTTAACCTTAACTGCATTTTTAACTAGTGCGCACAGGCAAACAAGGAAGACGTACAATAAGAAGTCTGAGATTATTCTCCAGTCAAAAGGAGAGAAGACGAGGCAAACTGTTGCAAGTGTAAATGATAGAGGTGGCTAAACAATATCAAAGGCGTAGGAATGTGCAACAGAAAAGAAACACATAGACTCAAAAGTATGAAAAAATGAGAAATGAGAATCCCCAAACAATCTAATCTGTCCTTGAGTGCCCTCCTACTGCAGCATTGTTCTGTCAGAGCCAGATAAGTTGGGAGGCGCTGCAGTGAGTGAACAGAGGCGAGGAGAGAAAAGAGAAAATCAATGATAACAGTCTCCACTTGCCACAGTAAAGGACTGGTATGTGTGTGTGTGTGTGTGTGTGTGTGTGTCTGTGCGTGTGTGTGTGTGTTGAATGAGGGTATCAGACTTGCACTGACATTCTGGTGTGGATATAGGGGCATTGTTGTATTTGTGCAACAATTATTAACAATCCAAAAATAATAATAACACCACCATACAAGGTCCAATTTTACAAACACTTTTTCACTTTCCTTAGTATCCACAGGAAGCTTGCTCTGTGGTCAAATACTAGATGACAGACACAAAAGGAGCCAGTTCTTTCAAGTTCATATTCAAATCCCTTTTCCCATGATGATGGTATGAGAATATTTTATGCTTAATGTGCAGACGTCCCATCAGATGGATGTAATATATACAACCTCTTTGTCTTCCACCTTAGGTCACTCATCCAAGGCCCGCTTAATTCATTAAACACTATCTTAAGTGGCCAAACTGATGGACTTCCATTATTCAAAAAGTTTCATAGCAAGTCCTGCAATACAATTACCTCTGAGAACTGGTATCTAAATTAAAGTTAAATATTTAGAAAGTCTTCCTAAAGCTGCTAGGGGGATCGAGCTGGATGTTTTATGTGTTCATTTCCAAGATAAATCTGACTGCAAACAGATGAAGAAGAACATAATTTGCTGTGTGTGTTCTGAATTTCCTCAGCGCTGCGGTGTTCTCTGTCTAAACACTCAGTGGTTAAAAAGCATGATTGTGCTTGTCCACATTCAAATTCTGACACACACACTCAGACTTGATGGTGGATTTACAACTGACCACATCCATCTTTAACCATTTCACAAGAAAATGTGAAGCTGATCCATTTGTTACATTTGTATTTGTATGCAACAGGAACTAGACTAAGACTAGTCACAATGAGCTGATGAAAGAAACCAATTCTGTTAATGAGAAGAAACTAAAACCACCTGAAATAGAGGCAATAGTAAAAAAGAATAATAGAAAACTGACAGGATACTGAGGACAATCAGTCAATGATTCATTCCATCAATGATGATAATTGCCATCCACTCCATTACTTTAGTCAGCTGGATGTTGATAGCCTCACAAGTGTGAGTTCACAAATTTTGATTCATTCATTACGGTCACACAAGGAATTTTTTCAGGGTCCTGTGAGGGCAAACCAAAATTATTCTGAAGGCAATAAGGGCAAACCTTAGCCCAGCAACAGTGCTTTGTTTGATTGTAAAAATGCTTAACCACCTTCGCTGGTTTTTGACTTTGTTTCAGCTTTTTGAGGTAGAAAAAGAATCCACCAAATCACTCCCTGAAGCTTATTAGCCTGGTTGCTCCTGACAGGGTTCATTCTGCATATATTACAAAGTGCATGAGTATGAAATTTACCAATACGTGTAGTCATATGTGTACATATTACAAATTACTTGAAGAACTAGTTTATAGAACAGTTCTGTATCCATCTATCTGTACATCTATCTATCTTAATATACACAATGAGAGCTACGTGTTCTGTTAAGTGCAAAGAGTTCCTTTGTTTTTGGCATAGATTAGTGCTTCAGCTGTGAGGAAAGGACAGCCCAATTTGTCAAGAGAGTGCATGGAGCTAATCACATCAAAAGAACTGCTACCCAGTATAATATCAGCCCATGAGCAGGATGCCTAATTCATTAGTCTGCATTTGCAGGACAAATCACTTCTATGCTGACATACAAAAGTACCACACACACAAGCGAGATGAGGCAGTAAACTTGTAGCGGCCTACTGGCATGAAATAAATGACAATGAAAATATCTGATTTGATGATATTTTCCGTGCAGTGGCTCTCGCCGTAAATCTCATGCAAGGTAAACTGATGCTGCAATGCATACTGCAGCAGTCATGTTTATGCAAATGTGTGTGCTTCAAAGAAAAATGACCTTTTCTCTATGGCACATTGATTTAGAGCACCTTACCCTATAGCTGCTTGAGAAGAATTATGGATCCAATGGATGAAAGATGTGTCTTCCTCTAAGAAGAAGCATTTACAGTATGACGAATACTCTACCTTCTTAGCTAAAACAGAAATGAGCTGTGCCCTTCAAATCAGTGTCATTTATCTCCATTTTCTCTGGCCACTGGGTATCATATCCGAGTCAGCATTTCTGCCCACCTTCCCCTGTGAAGACAAGCCCTCCTCCGAGGTTTTTCTGGCCAGAGACGAGATTACTGTTAAGGTGGTAGACCACAGTTATTTAAATTCCTGGATCAAAATCTTGCCAGCTGGTAGGTGTGAACCACAGCGCTAAGATATTTATTGACTAAACAGAGTCATTAAACTGCAGCATGCAAAGCACACACACTTTACAGCCAAAGCTAGCAAGTAGCTAGAGAAACGCTTTCTTTTTTTATCTTGACTTTTTAAAAAAACGCAACAGCTATGATTTAGTGATCTTATAGGAAACCTGTATTGAGTGTACATTTTACATATTTAATAAGGTAGATATCATAAAAGCCCTTAGATGCTGCCTGTCACATGGTGTGACTACACTGTTCCATAAATCCTTTTCCTCAGTGTTGTTGTTGTGAATACTGTAGCATGATGAAGCCAAGTCTTTTATCAGCATCCCCATCAACGTCTTTATTCTGCATTATTGTTCGATTTTATCCTGTTCATCTCATTCAGAGGAAGAGAAAACTTTCTCAAGTCTTCATCAGCTGGCACACACAATTACACACGGCTTTGCACTTGCACCAGTTTTCCCATAAATAAACGCACACGCTTATGCGAAAACAAACAAAGAACAAATTCCTGATTCCAAAGCCATTTTCTTAAAAACACAACGGGAACTGTCAGATTGCTGTCGCGAAACTTTGTGATTTACCAAACTATGAATAATTTGTGCATAAATTAAGTGAAGGGATAATGAGAAATGCCACGCTTCTGTGATGAGAGGAAATGGAACGCAGCAGTGGCCAATCAACTCGTGAAGATTGGAAATAGAATTAACAACTTCACCTGACATAAGAAACATGCAGGGATGAAAAACCTGACTGGAGAGTCAATAAGCTTTCATGCTCTGGTGTCTGACCAGCTGTAAATGAAGGGGCAGGAGCTTCTGTGTTCACATGCGGAGATGAGCTGCTAAAGATAAGATGCACTGCCTCCTTAGCTGTCTTTCCTAGCTGCAGGGGATTCTGTTTCTCTGTTCTCTCCCGAGCTTTGAAGCTCTAATGCCTCTGATCTGTCATCTATCTCTTGCCTCCCATGCTGTCCGGTGCGTGTCTGCTCATGAGCACGACGATATGACAGCACTGCAGCCAACACACAGCGAGTCAGGTGGCCAAACCCTTCTTTTAGAACAGACAGTCTCTGCTAATGTAAATTTATTAAAGATCCTGGCACTAATGAAAGTGTATGCATTTATAACCAACGGAAATCAGATGTTTCTCAGCGGGGTGTGCTAGTGTGCTGATGTTTTCAATTACAGCCATGCTCAGCTACCGACTACTTGATTATACGGAAGGCCCTGGCCACCAGTGTAGAGCTGAAAAACCAACGTGTCTGGCAGTTCAGTGGATCCAGATTTTTTTTTTCCCTTTTTGCTAGTACTGGTGGGTGATCTGCACTATGTGAGGAACCCTGACAATACCCCCCCCCAACAAAACTAAAAAAAATCCTTCTTGCTCTCCCACAACCTGGGGGTGTCTGGCTGGGAGGCATGTCAGCATGTATCTCCCTACAGTCTGTCTCTTTGCCACCGTGGCAAATCAATTCTTAATAAACCATCTGAAAGCTTCCTCTGCTATACCTTTCATTTCCCCTCCTCAAAGCTGCAGGGCAAATTAGCCTGCCAAGAGGATGATAGGGAGCAAGCGGCAGAAGAAAGCAACCGAGAGGGGGATGAAAAAAACGACCCAACACCTACAATTAAATTAACAAATCACTGTTCTTAATTAATCGGGGAATTACAAGCAGAACTGTGGGTTTGAGACGTGACTGACATGGCTAGCACTCCCTGCATCTGCTTTTGTTAGTGCTGCTGGGGTGGGGAAGAGGAGAGAGGTAAAGGGGGAGAGGAAAGGCAGATGAAAGCTTAATAAAAACTCTCCGCAGAGCCCCCTGAACAGAATAGCGAGAACGTTACCTCTACTCCTCCCCTTCTTTTCTTTGGTTTCCTTTTGCTCCCACTCTCTTATCCTTGTCATTCCTCCCTTACTTACGTCTTCTCCTCTCCCACTCTAACTAGCTATTTCCTTTCCCTTTTCCCCCTTACCTTCTCCCTGCCCCGTTCTCCCCCGCTTTGCTTTTACTGGTTCTCAAACCCATGCTTGCTAATGAGGTGTGGAATTGACAGCTGGATTACACCATCGCTTTGTAATCCTTTCATTTCTCTATGTAGGATAATCACACCGCAGACCGGGGCCTTACCTCCTGCCTCTAGGGGCAATCAACAATGTGTGTGTTTACATAAAAGCAGATGCATGTGTAATATTCAGTTAACTGTGAGTAAAATGTCCTGAGGTTAATGCAACTTTCGTTATCTTGACTGCACACCGGCTCAGAGTATGTCAATCGTCAAGCAAGACCACCAGAATTTTGCGACGTAGCCTACGAATGAATGAGTATTTATATATTATCGTGTCCATGCTTCAAGCAGCAAAAGTAGTCCATCTGCTTGCCTTCCAGCCTGTCTACATCTTCTCATCCCTTCTCCCTCAGAGATGAGCAAATATTGTCTTCCCTTTAACATAGCTGCTCCTTTAGCCCTTCTTCCTCTCTACCATTTCTCCTCCCTTCGTCCCCATCCCTTCTTTACCCCAACTCCCTCACAGGAGCTTGTTCCCTATGCGGCCACAGGATTCACTTTGTTTTTGATCATTCTCAGACTCAGAGCTAGACAACTTATCTGCTACTCTACATTCTCCCGGGCCCAGAGGAGAAAAGCAGGGCCTTTTATTACCCTCGCTCTTTGCCTCTTCCTCTGATGTGCAGAAAGAGACAACAGTCAGATAGGGAGAAGAAGCAGAAAGAGATTCAGGCCAGTGTGCTTTTAAAAACGTGTTGGTCCCAAGGCTTGAAATGGCTGTCTCATAGAGTTTGACCAACAGTATCACAGGGCTTTTAAAGTCTTACAAGCAAAAATGCTACATTGTCACAAACCAGTATTTGCCATTATACTCAGGGCTCAAAGTAACAGTTCTCCACAGCAATCATCCACTGTATTCTAGGATAAGCATGTGACCTTGATGTTGGAATCAACTGCAGGTTCAACAAATTAATATTCTTCATGGTTGTGGGTTGGGGTTTTTTTTTTTTTGATTAAGTAAGAGAATAATGTGAACATGAATGCAACAAACAAATCCTGATTGTAAAAAACTGAGCTGAATGTTTTTAAAGCACAGTGCTAGACTAGTGGCCACTGCAGAAATCCACAAGAGATTCACTACATCCTTGTGAATTGCACTATAACCCTTTATCCAACAACCTTCATCTGTTTATAAGGTTCATTGTTTAGTGCTGTGCAAATGTTGACTGAGTAACTGACTGTGTCCCAGTTATTAACACTCAACGAGAGCAGTTGCCACTATAATGATCTGTCTGACAGAATTTTGAACGCATTTGAATTTTATAGGGAAAGAGGAACAACACTGAGTTTCGCAATACTATGCGATTTCTACTATGTTATCACAGAATTTAAAAATCATTTTTAGGAAAATCATATTCTGGAAAAAAGCAAACAGTTTCCTTTTCCTGCAGATCTCAAACCTCAAATTTACTGCCTGTCTTGGACTTTGTGAGCAACGTGCACGGGGTTTTAACTGTGTTAACTTTGACACACTAGAATACCACAAGGAAGTATATGAATGCCAACATGGATGTGGAAACCTATTAAATTATTCACACCAATATCTAACATTTTAAGGCCATGTACGATAGATTAAAGCTGAGGTACGCATCAGATTTTCAAGATCAGAGATGACTTATTCTGCTTCACACTTCACACTTCTGCATTATTTTAGTATTGTTATTGTTTAGAATCAGAACTGCAGTTTTGACAGAAGAAGTGGCTTAATAAGTAACTGTCTCAAATTAAATCAAATCAAATCAAATCACTTTTATTGTCACATCACATGTGCAGGTACATTGGTACAGCACATGTGAGTGAAATTAGTGTTCATTAGTGAGAAAGGTGTAAAGCAAATGCTTACTGGCTCTTCTCATAGTTGTAGTTTTTCTTAAGATATCAGTTCTCATTATAGTTTAATTTTGGACTGAAATTTGTAACAATTTACATTTAATAATTGGAAAATAATAATAGCTGACAGATAAGGATTTGTGTAAACTGCCCACAATAGTAAAACAATTTAACATTTGAAAACAACCTCAAAGAAATTTCTACCAGCTAACACAGCCCCATACTACTGAGAGAAATGGGAATTCCCCTTTTGGGGAAATCAATAAAGTCTGTCAAAAAGCCAACATCTATCTTGACATGAATCAACAGAAACTGTTTGCAAAGACCTGGGCTCCTCTGAAAGCGCCTTTGTGAGCCCCTTATTAGCTTTTAGCCTGTCGAATAGCGTAGGACCAGACACCATGGGACTCATCATTGTTTTCTGATTAATTAACATTACTGGCACTGTGTTTGTCGACCCCCAGCTCCCCAGCTATCCTTTTCTTCCTCTGTCCCCTGTGTTCCCGCATAGTTTTCTTGTTCAGAGGCAATGATTCGCCTATGTGCTGAACTTAAGAACTTAATGGAGAACGTTCGCAAGAAGAGCAAGACACAATTAATGATTATCAGGCGGCCATGTCTTCTGAGGACTTCCATCCTTAGTTTAACCAAAAACAAGGGATCTTTAAGCAAAGGGAATGGGATATAAGATTTTAATGCTCTTGGATTTGCCCTGCCCACAAAGAGATCATAGAAATCTACTCTTGATTAGAAAAGGGTGCGAAATGGACAAAAGTCCATTAATTAAAAATAATGATCTCAGTTTGGGGAAACTAGGCAAACTGACCAGATAGGTGAGAATATTGTTTTCATACCGCTGTTATGAAATATTTTCACACAATAGTCCTAAATGAGATTTTACTATTTTAAATTTAATTATGTTTTGTTATAAGAAACTCAAGTTTAACAAAATTGAGGAGAGACAAATCATCCAAAGTGAGCTCATGCATATTTAATTATCTCAGTGCTAAAACAGTAATAGAAATTAAATTGGAAGCAGTACATCAAAAGAATCCTCAACTAGAAAATGGTAGTTGTGTCTTTCAACAACATTGCTTTCCCATAAAAAAATTGAGAATGTGATAAAGGTGTGGCAGCTGGATCATCATTTTTTGGGTTGCTTTCAGAGTGACTTGATTTCCAAGTGAATCAATTAGGATCTAATTAAAATCCTGCCATAGACAAACTGAGGAATTAAGAATGAGTGGGCAGGATTAGACCACAACAGTGTCTGGGTGTAGGCCAGAGCTACAGAGTAGTGGGCAGCCTCAAAGTATCATAATGTGTTGCTGTTTTTCCTTTTGTGTCTTTTCATAATGAACAGCATAAAATAGCACCATAAATGCTAAAATGCTGGCTGTTTCAGGGAACAGAGCCTTATCGTATACTTCCTTTTCAACCCTGATCAGAGGAAAGTGTCTGTCCTTCTGTACCCCACCCTTTATTTCACTCTCCTCTCTGGCAGTAGCCTAGCTTAAAGACATGGTCACTGTGACTCTTGAGGAAAGAGAAAACAGTCTTGTAAGCTTATCATTATCCTGCTGGTGTAATCCCTGTCCACCACATTGCAGCAAAAGAGCAGCCCTGGGAGTGCCTTGCATTCCTCTTGCTCCTTGTGAAAAAACTATTTCACCAAAGACAACAGGGACACCTTACAACAGCTCCTCCGCAGTCTTAGACTTTATGCTGCAAAAAAGAAAAGAAAAGGGGGAAAAAATAATCTTTTTAACCTTAGACAAAATGTGCATGTGTGTAAGACAGAGGGAGGGCAAGAGACAGAGCCCTAGTAGTGTCCCCTTGTCATCTTACAGCCTTCAGAGCCCATGCAGACCATCTGTGCATTAAAGAGGTAGAGCCCAAGCAAAGTATTTAAATGGGTTTAATGTCTTCAAGAGGGCCATAACCTTGGTCCTGTAGAAGCCCAGAAGACCCATCATACCAAGGCAGGAGGTCTCTTAATGTACAAAGCAGATGACAAGGATACAGAGTTCACACACACCACCGAGTAACTCAATCTGCAGGAAGTCTCTCACATTTTTTCATTCATTCTCGTTTTCCCTTTTACCCCCGTCACCCTTGTCCCTCCTCCCCAAACAAAAGGAGAGGATGTCAAAAAATCCCATTAAAAAATAATGGCCTCCACCTGCTTTCTTTCTTTTCTCATTCCCTCCTGCTTGCCTTTCTAATGACCAGCTTGGAAAAATCTGGAGGTTTCCTGCTATGCACAGATCACCAGTCAACCACCCCAGTGCACAGTACATTCGGCGACAAAATGCACACACCGAGCATGCAAAAGCACATAACCACTCCGCCGCATGATTTCCCAAGCCTTATAGTATTCATCAAAGGGCAGGTTTGCAGGTGTACCCCTCATCCCACCAACGCTCCTCATTAATCTCATAAACCACTTGCGTCTAGACTTTAACAGGGGAAGAAATGTTCAACCATGTGGTTAAGTCATCTATATGAACCTCTCTGAAAAATCCACACAAAATTCTCTGAAACAGCTATAAATCACACATGAGGTTGCAAATTAAGTAAATAAATGTCAACTGGATATTTGTAAGAGCTCCCTGAGGTCAGATTAGTCTTTGGTCTGACGGTCATAAACCAGCACCTGAAGTGTCTTCACTGCTTTACAAAACGTCCAACAAATGTCAGCCCTGTGCTTTTCTGCAATCAATAACCACTGAAAACAGGACTGTGTGATCTTTTCTCAATGGCTGAATATCCTTACAAAATTACCCATAAACCATGTAATGATTGAAACAGATGGTGTGGACAGAATAAAGATTTGTGTGGTATTTTGCACCATAAGAAAGATTTGATAGTTTTATGGGAGAGCGCAGCACTGATTCTTCTTAACGCTACAACTGATGAGATATTCCTGCAGTGTATGTTTTAACTGTTAGACAATAGTTCAAAAAACAAAAGCTCTTTTCCTTCTTTAGATTTACATATTCACATAACAAAATGTGGTGGGCCTTGAATGATTACAGGATATGAGGAAAACTGTTGGCAGTAGCTGATTAAACCAAAGGATTACTCAAAAGAATATTGTGAGATACAATGAATAAAAACTAGTAACAAAGGAAAGAAAACAATGTGCATGATTTAAGAAGATGACTACTGCATCAACTATTCCAATTTGACCTGTACAATATATCAGTTGACCAAAATCACATAGTTTCTCCAGCAGCTCCAACTTCACTGTTTGAAATAGTCACTTCATTATCTGCAGCACAGCATGCATCACAGCAGAGTAGATGGTACTGTAGAGTTCAGCAATGTTTTACTGTAAGTTATTCACTAGTTTTGGAGCAACTATGCTGTAAAGTTAATAAATAATGAACCAATCATGAAGCATTTGATATCCACGTCTTTTTTTTTTAACTTCTTAAAGTCTGCATCAGCATTGGCTGCAAAATCTAATCTCCATGAGGACACCTGTCTGCTATCGATCCAGATAAAACTACAGGCTGTTTGTCAAGAGATTTGGGGCAAAACAGGTCATCAAAAGCATCTAACTGTGTTTGAGGGTGTAGGGATAGAAAACAAAATGGTGCAGGAAGGGCAGGAAATGTTACCCTAATTCATGGCATATTATTAAAACCTGTAAGGCACAGCATCTGTTAGTGTATTTGTAATGGCGTGCCATTTTTTTTCATATGGAAATAGTTCTGTGCATTAAACTGGGGGTGAAATTGATACTTACTGTATATCAACTTCTGAGCTTCAAGTTGAAAAATGATGTTAAGAATGCAAAGCCTATAGCAATAACAGCCCAGCTATTGGATTTTGAAAAATCACCTTAAGTCTCATAGGAAAGCCTCACTAACCAAGGCATGTGAGACTCATCACCCAGGGCCTGCTGGGAGAGATTTTCGGGAAATAATATCCTGGAAAAAAATTACAGCTCTTAACGTTTTGTTTTATTCAGAATTCAAAGTTCTCTGTTGTATATTTGCTCGTATTAGGGCATTCTCAAAATGAGCAAAACTCAGAGTATGCTAGAAAATACTATAAATGTGACAAGAAAAAAGTGGCACTGAGGGGAGAGAGAAAGGATGTGGGTCAGAGAGGCAAGTCATAGATTTATACGGCATCAACTGAAGTTGGAATTTCTACTGAATGGTAGCATCCCTGTCTAAGGTGAGAGCTGGTGTATATTTATGTGTGCGCATGGGAGGGAGCGGAAGAGAGAGAGCGAGTATGAGATATAGAGAAAGAATGCTTTGTGGATCAGAAAACATGTTTATGAGTCGGGACAAAGGAAAACCATTCTATTAAAAACAGAACTGGTCACCTTAATAGAGACATTCAGACGCTCTGGCTGATATCACTGGAGGGGTCTCGTTTTCAGCACGAATCTGAGCATCAGTGGAGGTTCTAAAAACAGTGACAACTGCAGGAAAAATCTACAGTTCTTTCTGAGAAGCTGCACCGTGGATGTCAGCATCCTTAAAGCTCAGGTACTGACATGTCAAAAAAGAAGGACCTCGCAGAATTCATCAACTATGTCCCCATGTTCTCTCTCTCCCTCTCCTCTCTCACTAAACTCAGACAAATACCACCACAGTCGCAAACACAGAAAGTGAGGGCTGCCCAAAACCACCAGTAACCCAAACAAAGTCCAAGGTCAGCAGAGTGGGCTCACTGAGCTGAAACCACCAACCCTGGCTTTCATTACCAGGAACAGAATCAGCAAAGGGATGCAGGGACACATGGGATGAGGTTACATTCACCAGCTCTGTTTATCTCTATTGGGTTGGCTTGAGTCCAACTCATAGCTTCTCTCTCATTTGCGAGATACAAAAACTCCAAATGTGTTGATCCAAGCATCAACACTTTAAATTATTGTACAACTCACTGTTTGTCTGCAGAAACAGAGAAGAAATAGGACCTTTCTCTGAGTTGTGTTTACTTGTGTTATACTGATTTTACAAGTAATTATTCAGTGTTAAAGGTCTTGGAATAATGTGCTAGGAGAAGCTGTCATAGGTCTGATCAAAACATGGCATAAAAAACGGGACATCGTTAGCACTCGATGTGTCATGCATACATATACTAACAATATTAGGAAAAAGCACACACAGAGACTGAAAAAGACCTCGCATTTTTTAAAGACGTTAACTCACCCTCTTAAACCCCTCCTATAACTATAAAGACAAACATGGCATTTGCCATTATCAATACTGAGTGTGCTGCTAATATGTGCATGTTAAAAGTATAACAATCCTCAAAAGTGTTGCATTTAGAGCAGCCTTATAATCAATCAGAATCCATTATGCAGTGTGCTGTTTAATGTGTGTTTCAGCTATTAACTTTGGAACTGGCATGGGTTTCCAGATAAATAAAGAGCAGATCAATTCCCACAGCCAGAACAATGCAGCGTGCAGAATTAATTCTTTTTAATGTTTATTGGATAGATTGTGCTTGTCAGCGAAACAGTTGGCCACAATGCACAGAACATTTAGAGGATGATCTAAATGAGCACCATTGTTCCAAAAAGACCAAGAACAATATTACTAATAATAATAATAATAATAATAATATGAAGAAGACAAAGAAGAGGACTGAGAATCTCTAAGTGACCAAACTAACACCACCCAAAAGAAAGAAAATATAAATGGCTGATGGCTGACTATAAACATGCCAATAACGTTTTTCTTGTCAAATGTAAACCACAATATAAAAATTTAATAAATAAATAACATTCCACAAACTTTGGAATATTGGGGTTCCATACAAATTTCATTTTGACTTTACAAAGAGATTTCACTGTGGCCTTGAACATTATTTTAGGAAATTTTGGTCATCAGAGTAACTGAAAATTATAAAATGTGAACTGTAAAACCTTCCATCTCCGGTTACTGACCTGCTCTGTGGGCTCAGGCATTTTACCCATCATGGTCAAGGTCCCAGTTCTGTCCTCCCCATTAGTCTCCCCAGTGAGATTAGACTCCCACACAAGCACACACATACACAAATTATTTATTTATATATATATATATATATATATATATATATATATATAGACATACATATATATGTGTGTGTGTCTGTGTGCACGCATGTGTGCCTGAGTGGGTGTCATTACTTCTGCCCCTATCTGACGGTTTTGGGTTAAATAATGTTATTATTAAAGTTTTTCCAGAGCTGCTCCCTTGCCTTCCTCCAGTGACACCCTTACCAGCTATAAATCAGCTGCCTGAGTCCTGCAAATCACATGGAGTGAGTGTGTGCTTGTCTAAATGTGTGTGTGTGTCTGCTTGACCACTGCAGCTGTATTCTCAAACACACATGAAGATGACACTGCAGCTGTGAACATTTCAAGCAACGCCGATGAAAACTATTGAATGCGAAACTTTAAGAATGTGCTTTCCGTGTGACTTGAAAGTAACCTCGCAAATAAACTATAAATCTGATTTATGAGCAGATATCATGATGGGTTTGCTGTGATCGTGTGAACCTGACTTTAGTATGGTTTACATTAGGAGGGAAAGTGCCATGAAAATGATGCTTAGGCCTCTGTTGTTAGTGGTAAAATGAATTCCTAACACTGAAAGCAACCATGTTAGACCACTAAAGATTAGTTTATGTGTAGAGTGAGAAAGAGAGACAATTTCATCTACCTGAGACCAAACTAGATAAAGAATGCTCTGTGAAATAAATGGCTTCTGTGCAGCAGTGATGGCTCATTCCGTGATTGTTTGTGATTGTGTTGACACCCCCTGCTGGGCTGAAGACATCACTACCACACTGAGAGCAAGTTCACTGCCAGTGACAATGTCCCGCATCCAATCCCACTCCCAGCCAAGATATAATATGCTGAAGTTAATGAAACACTAAAATCAAGCTGATATCTTCTTTCACTCTTATATCACTCCAGCAATGAACACAGACAGATAACATAAAACAAGCAAAAAAATAATGTACTGTATCATTTTATATATCCTTAAATCAAAATTTCACTGGTGTATGTGTGCGTGCGTTTGTGCACGCGCACACTCAGGAAAAAGAGTCTAGACAGCTGTATCCCCGGCAGGTCTCTCACAGCTAAGGAGAGTGAGAAATATATACCGCGCAGCTGCCGAAGACACAGTCGACCCACAAAAGAGCTATTGTGCGCCCACAGCAAAACAATACAGCTTAGCTGAGCTATGAGAAAAAAAACCATTGGAATCAATAGAGAATTGCAATTAGCCCACATTGGCAGGAGCAGTGCCAGATTAGACACAGGATGTCGATTCCATTTCCTGCACTATAGGGCCCTCAAACTTGGTTGGCTCATTGTGTAATTGGAACAATACAAATACATTTAGGAAAGATGGAGTGTGAAGGTGATAGTGCTAAAAATTACTGTAATGAAGATAAAGATGATGATAATACTCTTAAGAGACTGAACAAGGTCAAAAACACAAAAATAAATGCAAGCGGGTATAACCCAAAAGTAACAGGCAAACATTTACAGCATCATTGCATAGAATATAAACAAATGCATGGATGCGTGTTACTACATGAGTTATATTTTTACAACATCACACTGCAACAACAGACCACGGTAATTACGAGCACAAAATTGCTCCAGTTTGCAATTTCTGACATCACACGAGCTTCACATGTACATACCCATGTGACTAAAATGATTATTTTTACATTTCCACTTTTACGACAATTTTCCAAATGCACAAGTGGTGCTTTGGTAATCTTAAAAGCAACGTGGCCAAGCACTGAAAGAAAACACATCACCATACACACCTCCTTTTACTTCCTTCAGTGCAAACAATGAGGTCTTTTGCTCACCCTCTCTCTAGCCTTGACAGAATGCAAAATAACTGACTTGCTAATTAAAGGGCTTACCTTTAAGTATGCCCTGACCTTGCAGTACATCCCTTGAAATCAGCACAGAGTAGAAGCTTTGTGAGAAGCCAGGTTGGCAGGGACCTTTGGAAGCGTGCACCCCATTATTCCTCTGGAAGAAAAAAAAAAACATTGAAAGACATCGATAAACATGGATTCCATTGATTTCTTTCCTCATTTTTGGCTCCAAGCTTTGGAGAAAAGCAGCATAAAGAACAGTTAGCAGAAATAAATTCAACAAGTTTATCAACTCTTTCTGCTTGTGGCTAGATGTGATGCTGATTAAATGGTCACACAGTCCAATGTCAGTGATAAAATGTGCTGTGTTAGTCGCTCCATGAAGAAACCACCCCAGACAAAATGAGGACAGATGTAGTTAAAAGTATTGTACTCAGGCTTAAGTGACACGCGCGCGCGCACACAGGCAGCACGCGCACAGAGGAAACCTGCATGAATGCAGAATAATTGTCTCCCTGCTTATTGTGGGTCTTGTACTAACGGAGAGGTCCAGGGATATGAGGGGGGAGCAGCACGCCTGTGCGCACTAATCAAACGGTCTGCAGTCAACTTTGCACCCAGCATTTAGCGCTCACTGTTGTTTAAATTAAACGATCTGACCCACTACAGCCATGGCACACAAGCAAATGCACGCGCCCGCACACACGCACGCACACACACACTAGCAAGATTGGCTGGACAGGAATGGAGGTTCAACACACTGCGGGGGCATACCGCAGGAGCACAACATTTTTTCAGTCTTTTTCCGATATCCATATAGCAGGAGAGCAATTGCCTCCGTCTGAGGCGGCGGAGAGAGAAAGATTTAGGAGCTACTCCGAGCTCCGTTAATAGTCCACTGGCGCCGACTTAATTCTGGATTCATGAAATGACGAAAAAGGCTGAAAAACACTACATAACTTTAAAGTTAACTTTTGCAAAGGCATCGCTTTTTTGACAAGTGAAACTTAAGGGGATGGTGGGCTGTAGCTTAAATAAGCGACATGACCAAGTCAGTTTGAGAAAAGAATAAAGGTATCACCTTGGGTGAATAACTTGTGCCGTGATTTAAGTTGTGTATGACAAATGATGATGACCTGCCAGCGATTTAGAGAAATACTGACAAGGCTTATACGGAGCGGACCTCGAGACTTACTTTTTTTCTTTTTATACACTGAAATTCATTAGGGAACCAATTAGCGTGCCTACTTGTAGGGGGATAACGGCGAGCCCCGCGTTGCTGTACCAACACACACCACGGCTTCCTTCTGGCTGCATGACTTTATTCGAGCTTATGTGCTGTATCAGAAGCTTTAGTAAAAAAATGAGAAATCTCACCCAGAATGTGTCAAGAAGAAGGGCTGCTGTCAGGACCAGAGCGAAGTCAGTTCTCATCGTGGCGAGGAAGCGACTCAATGCTGCCCGGACAAAAGAACCAGAAAGAGGGTCGGTTCGTATTTTTCTTTTCCAAAAATTATTCCCCCTTTCTCGGTCAGACTGTTAGTTACGTCCCTCTGCGCGCTTAGTGAGTGTGCTGCCCCGAGTTTCCCCGGCTCTCTCATCTGCAGGTGAGCGCTCCGCTCAGCACCAAGGCGCAGCCAGCGTCACTCTCCAACCCCTCCTATCACTCGGTGCAGGAAAACTCCACACACGCACTTAAAGAAACACTCGTTGGCGCTTTGGATCAAACAGACGCACTGCTAACGTCTTTCCGAGGACCCCGACATTTCAAATCCATGTCCTATTGCGAAGGCGTCGCAGTTTTATGGTCGGATGAAATATGCCCAAACATATGGCAAACTCGTCAAACATCAGCCATCAAACTTCCAGCATTGCTTTACAAGCATGTAGCTTTAACATATGTTCATTAATAGATTTCTCCAGTTAACCAGTTGCACGAATGTGCGTAGTTTGAGTAAACGGAGTAGGTCAGGGTTGGTTAAAACAAGGTAGCATGTGCGACATATTGGCGACTTAAAGCTCAGGTGACCGGGACAAGTATTAAGAAAAGTGTGTTAAGAAAAAAAGAAATGAAAAACGAAGCGACTATTTTTTTAACATGACTCAACAGATGGTGTTTTAATAGCAAAATACTTTCCATTTATATTAATACACCATTAGTCATGCATTTTGCTGATTACTTTGAATAGTATCGAGGTTTGTGGTATGTCTTAACAGATGTACATTGAATTTTTTTTTTCTTTGTGATAATCTGAAGCAAAGTCTTCATCTGCCACAGTGAGGCCTGGAGGGGTTTAAATCCTTTATGTGGGTACAGAAGTTCAAAGATGTTAAACAGAACTTTTCATTTTGTTGACATGTGGAGTTACGGGATGAGACTGAGGCTCACACAATTTCAATACTGGCTGGCATTTGGCAAACTCACCAGAAA
Organism: Copadichromis virginalis; assembly: GCF_057382275.1. Taxonomy (NCBI): domain Eukaryota; kingdom Metazoa; phylum Chordata; class Actinopteri; order Cichliformes; family Cichlidae; genus Copadichromis; species Copadichromis virginalis. Next base: position 20,408,560 of record NC_140637.1, on the reverse strand, counting down.
TGTAGCCTTTGTTTTCAGCCAATCTAGTACGTTTTCTGAGACTATAAAAGAGAAAATTCACCAAAAGAAAAGTCTAGGTTAATGTTAATCAAATGTTAATTCAAAAGGTTTTTAGTGTGAATCAAAATGTCTGACAAAAGCTGAACTTAGCTTCTTTTTTCTTCAACTGCGCTGCCCCCCACCTGCTCCCCAAAAAGGTCTCCTAGCTAAAAAGGGCAGACAAGCCTATGTCCAAGAACTGGACCTTGCATCCCCATTAATCTGGGTCAACGTATTGCCTGCAGCCTATTAGTATAAGCAGGACATGTACCCAACCAGTTTCTTGTGGCTACAGAAAACCTTTCTGAACAAAAAAAAACATCATATTACAGAGGACGGACTGCCTTTCTGGCCTTTTGAGCTGCTAATGACCTTTATATTCTGGTGTCTGTAATTGGCAGACTGGTCTCCATATCTGCTTAGTGGACCAATAGGTTCTAACCTTGTGGAAAACTGTACAAGAGTGTATTCAACAAATTCCCTCTGTGCAAAATGTAGGCATTTTACCACCTCTCTCATCCCAGTCCCTTTGTCACAAAGATGAACATTCATACCCACAGTCCTTTATATTCCTCGTGGCTCTTGTAATATGCTGAAGGTTTCTGTCTGTCTGGTATGCTGTGACTGGCAGGTCTCACTTTCTCTTTATCTCTCTGTGTTGTTTTTGTGTCCAAGAGAGGGATTTAGTATATGTGCATTAGAACAACACAGAACTCTGAGGTTTTGTAGTAATGCAATGTAAACTATGATTAATGCAGTGTTAAGATATGGATAAGCTTTATACACAGTTCTAACAATATTCAGCATCCATTCAGACAGTTTTGAAAGAAATGAGTCATGCTAGTATGGTGCAGGACAGCAGGTAGAAGGCCTCTCTGCAATATTTAAAATGAATCAGCTAAAGCAAAATGCAATATAGCCACATCTTATTGTGTGCACCACTTTTTATTAAAGAATAGCACCACTGGCAAGCCTACTGCTGGTTCACCGATGCCGAGGGCAAACAGCAGGAACTGTTCGGTTTGCATTTGCAAAAAGTTCTGATATAGCTTTAAAACAATTGATAAATAAACTCAATACTTCAAATTGACATTCAGTTATAAACTATTAAAAGACTTGGGAGTAAAACACAGAGTAGATTTTGAAACTGCACTTTCTCTCTAGTCACCAGCATGGCAACATGTCACATGTCAGGTAGGGTGTTGCAGGATGTATTCGCAGCTCGGCCCAGGAGGTCACAATTACAGGCTAAACACTGCCTGTGGAAACACAGCACTTGTTGATCTGAGTTTTCTCTCCCGTGAAAGTCACGCTACATGCCCACTCAACACAGTGACCTCCACTTACTTACTTTCTACTTTTAGAGGACACACTACTTTTTGAATCGTTGCTGAATGTTGGCATTAGATTTTAATGGTGTGCTGCAGAACTGCTCACTATGAAAACAATTCATCAGGACACTGCTCTGTTAGTCTGGGAGACCTTAACATTTTAGTCAGAGGACACCGGTGAAACAATCAAACTTGCTGTAAAGATATTTAAAATATACTTTAAAAATATCTTAATTGTTTTATGATTATTAAGCTGATAATGATGATGGTTGTTGTTGTTATTTTTAAGGTAGTTTCTAGGAAACAATGTGAGAAAACTGTGCAGTTTTGTTGGTATATTATTATACCTGCTTAATATGGTTTGCTGTCAAAACAGTATCACTTTTTTTTCCTGGTGTGTCACAACTGGATATTTGAAGTGGATCCCCTGGGACCTGGGTTTTGAGCTGTGTGCATTAGGTTTGTTACCACACTTGGTTGTTATCACACTTGGTTGGATTTGGATCTGAGGAGGCTGAAGACATGGCCAGTACCTGCATGTTCTCAGAGCTTTTCCTGAGCATTTTTCATTGTGTGGCAGAGTGCAGAGTGCTGTTGGGGATCAGTGGGTGTTGTTGTTGTCATTCCTTGGTGTTCTTGGTCTACTAGAATGTTTATGTGGATAGCATATATCAAACTAATATCAATATGAATGCCAGGACCCAGGGTTGCCCAAAAGAACTTTGCATTTTAGAGAATCAAAGTTTGTCTGTCAGTCATTTTAATATGGAGGCTGTCTTCTTTTCTGGTTTTTTATTACATTATTTAAGAATTCTATATGAATATTATCTAATGGTTTTTGGCTTTTTTAGTGAGCTTTGACCTAATTTCATTGTGATGCTATGAACAATGGTATAATGACAATAAAGTATCTGATGTCCTATATTTGATCTACAGTTTTGATCAGTTATTTATTTATGTCGGAATTAAGCGATAGTTCTCTACGCTTTCTCAGGATATTTCAGAGTTTTCTCATGAAACGATGAATCCAAGATTGAAATTTGTCAATCATATGTATGGATGTGGTTGACATTTACAGAATTTACAGAGGAGGTCTGGAGAAAGTTTTAACAGTGAGGGTCCACAGTTATCTGTAAAACATGGTGGAGGTTAAGTCATTGTTTGGGGCTGCATTGCAGCCAGTGGTGTTGGGGATGCAACAATGATCCCAAATACACTACCACTGGAGTAAAAGCATAGCTGGATAGAAATACACTATAAGTCATTGATTGGTCTGTGCAGAGCCTGGACATAAACATTACTGAAGCAGTGTGGGATCATCTTGACTGAGACAAACAAAAGGCATCCAGCATCCAAAGAAGAGAGAACTATTTCTGAAGACTACTGAAAGGAAATGCAAAAAGCGTGCCTAAGAGAGTTAAGGGTGTGTTGGACAATAAAAGTGATCATACCAAACATTCATGATCATCAGACCTGTACAAATTCAAACTCACCTTATATACTTTATTTTTATTTTTTGGTATGTTTCAATAAGTCATTGCTCCTATTTCCCATTTTCCTTGAAAAATTTAAAGAAATTAGCGGGTTACTCAATACGTTTGCACTGTAATATAAATAAGTTATGTTATTATGTTATAAGATTTTCATACATTCCATGCTAAACAACTTCTCATCCTCTAAAAAGAAGTGTGGTGGAGAGTGATTCTTTTCCCCCTTTATTTTCTTTGTGTTCTTTGTTTATTTCAAGTTTTGGGAAGACTGCTCAGAAGAAAGGCATTTAAACCAAACAAAATTATTCTTTGGGTGCAAATTGTATATTTACTTTTTCTCCCTCTTCTTTTTTCTTCCAGTAGGCAAGAACAAGAATGTTATTAAAAAAGGATTTCATTAAAGCACTCATGTAGGTGATGTATTCCCCCTTCCCAAAAAGACCAGCCACAACCGATCTTTTGCTGATGATGATATCCATGTGTTGGAATCTTTAACTGTGGTTTTCCAGTCTAAATTTTCTAGTAAGTAACGCCTAAAGGAATTGCACATGGATTTTGTTTACACCAATAGTATTTTAAAAAAATATATCAACAGCATGATCTTTTATTGCAGACTTTACACACATGAATATTAACTTTCTTTACTTGCTTTGAAATATCTGATGTATTTCCTTATTTTTTTTGTGGGATTTTTAAAAAGAAATAACAATGAATGTAGGCGTGGATGGCCTGGAGTAAAAAAGTTGAACTTCACTACTTAAACACACTGTTAAAATAGTATTGGAGATGGCATACTGCATTTTTCAGCTTTATCTCAATGGTCCAATTTATATAAAAAGAAAAAAGTCAGACAGGTCAATGTTTAGCTATTAAAGTGAATTTGATATCATGTCAATAAACTTGAAAGTGTGTGACAAATATTGATTTTGCTAGTTAATGTGTGCCTCTGTCTGGGCATGACACTCCAATCATTCTACTTCAGTCGGTTCAGCTTCTGAGAAGTATTTGCTAACTGAGGTGCTGTGCCTTAGCTTTTTATTTTTTGCCAGATTGTTCAGTTTTCCTACCTTCTACTAAGCCTATGCTGACTTCTTATTCAGTTAAGTTCATTCGTAGTGTAATTTGCCCATTCGAAATAACTCCTCGTCTCCCTGTGCTTCAGGCCCACAACCTCTTCACCAGCTACCTGTCTGCCTCGCTTAGCTCCACACTCACTCTGTCACCAGCAGCCTTGATTGTCTGTACTGCTTTAAGCTTTACGCCATCAGCTTGCCCCGCTGCCTGCCACATTCTTTACTCGGCCCATCTACAACCAGGCCCAGTCATCTGCCAGCCAACGCTTAGCAACATTAAAGCTCCTGTCCACAAGTTGCAGTAAATGTTGTTTAACTTCTACATCGTTTATATCTGTGTCCATCATGTGCGTCCACATAGACTCAGTTCCTTAATAGGGTCTATGCTTAAAGCTCTTGGCACAGATAGAGCATTGTATTACTCCACACATTATACGAATATACCAAGAAGCAACAACTAGTTCATTCTCAGACAAAATTGTGATAACATTAGCTGGGCAAACAAGTTAAGGTTAGTGGTTATCTAAGCTAGCAAATTAAAGGCATAGAAACTGACATTGGATATTGGCCGAAATAATAGTCGCATTAGCTCACTCGCTCATTAGTTGGTTGTCTGTTGGCATTTGCTGTTTTTCTGCACTTCTGGGAGAGGGTTAGTCCTCGCTTTGACACAGCTTCCTTTGTTTTTATCTGCATGAAAGGAAAATAACCTGTAGGGAGTCCGCAGCGAAGTTCCATGATGTGTTTTGATTTGATGTGGCTGCTAAAACGGAGGAGGAACTAATAAAATTAACAATGAAACTGTAACATTTAGGGCTTAACAAGCATGAAGGCAGACTTCTAAGACCTTACCCAGCCAGTGTTACTGACATTATTATTTATTACACCTGTGCTGTTTTAAAGCTCTGTTCAGTATGCCCCAGTACCAATCTGTATGCTAATTCGAAACAGGGACTGTGTCTTTTGGTTTTTTAACAGAGTGGAAAAGTTTTCTAGAATTAAGGGTCTTCCAAAAAGTCATCCCCCTACCCCTAAAAAGCCATGAAAATGTTTTATTTTGCTGTCAAGTTAAAGCTGAGTCAAAGCTCTTTTAAAGCTGCGTTCAATAACACAAATGTGGCACATTCTCCTGGATGTGGGAAACACAAAGGTCTATTTCTTATGGATTAGTTAGTTAGTATATATTGTGAACAGTATGTACACTACTGCAAGCCTTTCCCCTAGCATTTATAAACATAAAAAAACCCCACAAAGGATTTTTTAAAATTATGATTTAAAACTCTCTGCCATAGATGTTTAGGAGCAGACATTTTTCAGCATGTCTTTAGCAAATAATGGTGCTAATGGACCATTATCCAAACAGGGTTATTATTCTTCAGTTTGCCATTTTTGATATTTCAGAAGCAACTGAAATTTGTTTTAGTTTTTTTAAACCTATTGTGTCACAGTTTTCCTTTCCAGCTCTGGACAGCAGGAATCCAATTTGACAGTGATGACAGGAAATCTAAATTTGAATTTATTACGAGTTTGATAGCAAAAGAACTGCATGAGATTCATTAAAGAATCATCTTTAAAGCATATAAAAACCAGCAAAAACTATTAGATTAAAACAGAATTTAATTTCTGTTGATCATTAAAACATGAACAGATGTTTCAATAATGTATCTTGAGTAACTGAGTTTTAAATAAAGAAGGGTCAAGCATAAATACAGGGCATGGGCTTATCATAATTTGTCAGCAGACAGTAGCTATGGAAAATGCAATCATATGAGCCTATTTTGAATTTGTTCAAAAACACCAGCATCATACTGTTAAACTCAGATTGGGAATTGCCACTAAGCTGCGTATCGGGTGCTTCATTATGTCATCTTTTATTACTGTATTCAAAATAGTCAAATAAACTGAAGCCTGGGGAGTAGCAAACAGCTGGTTCTAATAGCAATGAAAGTAAGTAGGGGAGACAGGTGGCATTGCTCTTACTTGTCTGTGCACATATTCTAAGGGGGGCAGTCATCGTGCTCTCCTGATAATGATGCTTTCATTAGCCATTGGGATGCCAGACATGTCCCTTACACTAAAATCAGAAGGGATCTCTTTGTGTGTGTGTGTGTGTGTGTGTGTGTGTGTGTGTGTGTGTGTGTGTGTGTGTGTGTGTGTGTGTGTGTGTGTGTGTGTGTGTGTGAGAGAGACTCGGGCACTCAGTGAACTGATTTGGTTGCAGTTTGGGTTTCACGTTTGTATTCTTGTCTCCACTTCACTCCGAGCCCATTAATGCAAATTATACTGAGAAAAGAGAGTGAGTTAAAGTGCAAAGGGTAAAAAGTAAACCCACTGAGCGTCGTAGCAATCTTTATAAAAACTGTTAAAATTTTCTCTCTTTACGCGCCATCAGTAAGTCTGAATAGTCTCTTAAAACGTAGAGATTCTCTTGTCGCCCGCTGTACTAGTTTGTAAGAAAATATGGCTGACACATTTTTTTGGGGAGGATTTTATTTTTGTGGGGTATGAGGATATGATCCCATCATTCCTTCTGGATTATGCAGCCTCTGGGGTTTCCCTGTGTCAGCCCCAGTATCCTGTGGTATTGCCAGTAGCTGACGCAGGAGGCAAGGCCCTCAAAGGTTGATGACAGATTCAAAGACCCACTGACAGCTCTGGAACAATGACCCGGGCAGGGATCAAGGAAATTCTGGGCTTGGAGCAAGACAGAATACTATTGTTTGATTTCCCATCTTTGATGGAGACACAGTGGAAAGAAAATACAGATTGATATCCCTAGTGGCATAGCAGTGGCATGGAACCTTATGATATTCAGAGATCAGAAAGCCAGCTGCAAAGTGGTCAGGCGAACAATGTGGAGCGGTGGGTGTTACAGCCTGTGAAATGCATGGAAAAAGAATAAAAAATTGTCAGGAGAATGTGAAATTGTGCCATTCAAATTTGCCCATCTGCCAAAATGAGTCATAAAAAGTCCTATGGTGTATGTTTAAGAGAGTCAAGAGTCAGCTCAAAATAGGCAAGGCTATATATTTGAAACTGTAAATTTAAAGTATTTACCTTTAATTATTTAAGATACACAAGTATCTATAGCGTTTGAAATTCCCAATCCATCACTATTTGCTTCCCATATGGAAAAGATATATATAAATCTTATAAAGTTTGTATCAGTCTTGTGTGAAACTTGTATGAAAAGCATACAAGAGTGAAAATAGATATAAGATCCCTTGAAAAATCATATAAATGAAACTTTTTTGGATACTTACTAAAACAATATATGAAAGTAATGAGAAAGTGGCCACTTTCATGAGTAAATCATATAAGCCTTATATGATTCACTATATGAAGTAGGCCACATCTTATGCAAGTCTTATATAAATTCTTACTATTTCTTTTCCATATGGGTTTAGACTAAAAGGATGAGAAATATGATAACAATGGTACTGTGTTATGTTACTAGCTGTCAGTCACATTTCCAACTTAAGAGCTGGACTGAGAGCACAGACGAGTCCATCAACTGTAAATCACGCTCCATTCTATTTTATTAATAAAAGCTCAATCATATATCGCTGCCTGTGTGAAAACTTTGAAAACAACTACAGGGGCTTTCATGTGAAGGCATGAGCTATGGCCTATGAATGGACAAATATGTGAGGACTAGTGGAGAGGTGTTAAAATTATTCGGCAGGGAGAATTTTTAGCAGCTATGGGAGGCACTCAGTGGAGATGCCCCTAAGGCTGATGGGGTGCTTTGATCAGAGATGGAGGGACACGCCTGTTAAAAATCAGCAGTTGCCCGCTCCCCTTCTGTCTCTTTGTATCCCTCTCTTCCTCTATCCCTTTTTCCACTTCTCCATTTCTCTGTTTTTCTTTCTCATCCTTATAATCGCTCATTTTCCTTTCTTTCTGTTTTTTGCTTATGAGTATCATTTTCCTACCTTCTGTCTTTCTTGTGGAAACACGTGTTTACTAAATGGTCAGGAGAGCTCCTAATCCCATCTATAGGAGCAAATAACCTAGAGTGTCCCCCAGCAAAAGCTACATAAGACAAGTGGGATTAATAACTACCCGGTCCACACAAAGAAAGGCGTTCACACTTGACTTCCTGCAACATATATACGCTAATAAATCATTTAAATCCAATCCAAATGCATGGAGGAAAACAGCAGCAATGGATATAGACTGACTGCACCCACATTTTTGTTTTGTTCAATATGGTATTTCAATTTCTTTGATTTCACAGCAGACTATTTATTTCTGAAAACACTTTCCCGGTGATTTGGTTTAGTGCTTCACTTTATGTCTTTTCCAGGGTTGGTTCAGCATGGGGATTCTCTGACACCGAGCAACAGTAGTGAGTAAATTATTCCATTCAATTATCTGAGCATTTGCTCAATATAAATACCATCTGGGTGCTTGAAATAGATTAGTTTAAGGCCATACTAAATTATTAAACTATTCCCAGTGAACGAGTCCCCATTCCCCTTTAAATGAGGCAGACTTATGGGGTTCATACCAAGCCTCTGGTCGTCTGACTCGTTCAGCACTTAAATCGCATCTCTCTGGAACACTGTGACAGAATTCCCAACAGGAATGAGAAAGCGGTCCACCGTCACTTGACCCTCGCTTCTTTCCACTGGCCAAACGGTTAACCCATTTACTAGACTAACAGGCCTGGCCTTACAAGCACAAATTGCAGAAATAGAGTTGAGCTCTAGCTCAGTATAGAATAGGAGGAGATGTTAGCTGTCTGATTTTGGTAGATGACTTTAAATCATAATGTGTTTAGCAGGAGTTCTCAACCACATGAGTTTATCCTTCCACATGACCTCAGTCACTCTTTTTTCCATCTCACACAGCTCAGACAACAGACCTACAGCAAAGGATTTCTCATTTATTCAGCACGCTCCCTCTGGAGGTCCAAATCAAAAAGTGAACATATGGCTGCTCTGCAATGTGCAGACACTACTATCCTCTAAACTGCCTCAGCTCAGTACACAGAGCAACACCCATGCAGCACAGTTGACATCCAAAAAGCTTTCAGCTCTCTGGTAGAAGAGTTTTAACCGTTTTATGACCTGTGAAGCATCGTTAAAATGTCCTTGCCAGGAATTCTTTTTTGTTTTGTTTAGTTCTCTTATCGAATTTCTCACACAGTTAAATTAACACAAGTCCTCAAACTAAAGAGAATTTTGGAAGATAATGTTCCCTGAAGGAAAACGCTCAAGAATTTGAAAAATGTGAAAAAGTTAAAAATATAGTTACATTAACTTTAGAGTTTCTATCAGCGCTGGTATGCATTTAAAAAGACATTCAGTGGCACATACCTCTATGCAGTTGTCAGTCCAGGATTTTACGACTTGCTTACATTAAGCACAACAAACTGAAAACCTTCTACCACTATTAAAGTATACGTTGATGAAAAGAACTATTTCCTTTTCTTCACATAAATAAAAACCAGGTCATAAGTATTGTCATAGTGAAGGTAGGGTGGGAATAATGGCGAGATAATACACTAGGATGCCTTTTCAAAGTTGGGCTCTCACAGGATCTCAAACCTAATCTTTTTAAATAAATTAGGTGCATGTGCTAAATTCATTCAGTTGCCACAATAGTGGGTCATAGTTATTTGAAGAAAAAAAAGCTTAATTAATAAGCCAGTCAATCAAAGACATTTAAAAAAAATATAAATATATTATTTTAAACACAGATCCAAATGGTTACTTTGAATGAGCATTCAGATTTAGTTTTCTTTACAAAGGACTAATCAGTTGGCACAGGTTCTTCATTGCGCTTCTTTTACAGATCATGGGGCTCCCTATGCAAGGTTTCTTCACAATAAGATCCTTCATTCATCTCTTCCACCTGGCATAGAAATGAAACGTATAAACAAAGCGCTGTTACCAGCATTTTTGAAATCAGAGTGGCGACACTCCATCAAACAGCACATCATCAAAACACACTTCGAAAGAAAAATAACTTCCTCTATCTTGCAGCAGATTGTGAGAGCCATTTTTCAAAGACCAAGTATAATGGAAATTATGAAAAGGCAATTTCACCCATGGGTAGAATTGGGGCGACCGAGTGCAATATTGCCATTGTACTTTTTAATGTTGGGTTGTAAACACGGAGATACAGGCTTGCAAGTTGTTGACACATCTCCACGGTGCATGGCAATGTTAGCCATTGCTCCAAGACCACAGTTCAGAATAAGGAACGGACAGTGCTTTCATTTTTTATTATGACTGTAGTTCACGCTTTATCCTCTACTTATCTTTACTTTTAAATAAAGTGAGACTTTTTTCATGTTTGTACACTTCCATTAAACACAAAGCATTGACTAGTGTCAGGTCAAGCTGTGCTACATTTGCATATGTTTAGAATAGTGACCTTTTTACAAAGTCAGATGAAAAGCAATTCTTTTGTCCATTATATGAAAGTAATGCATCATGTTTTAGCTTTGTCTGCATTGAAGGAAATATATGAAAATCAATGCAGAACAATTATGGTCATACTGTCCTAGGAAAAATGTGAGGTTATTCAAAGGGACTGACCTTTTTCTTTGGGAGATGGACTTTCAAATTTATCAATAATAATTTTATTTTTTCCCAGCCAGCCATTTATGAAAAGGCACCATTTGACAGGCAAAAAATGATGTAGTACAAAAAGGACAATATTAATTGTAACTCCTGCTATATTAAATTTAGTCAAATTTTGCAAGGCATTTCATAAATCATGTGAACAAGCCATTGCATTAAACAATCCTGTGGAATACACCAGGCACAAACACACGCACACACAGGTATGTACTGCCAACTTCCACATTTATTGAAGCTTTGAGTGTTGAGTTTTGACAGCTGACTCAGTCGTACAGTCTGACAGCTCACGAGCCCAGCTGATCTCCTCTCTGGCTGCCCCTCCCCGTCTCACTATAAACACAGCGGAGGGAGACCATCATCAGTACATAAACACCATCAGCTGTTCTTACCGGCCTCGCAGCGCCGCCCTGTTGAGCCTTCTGCTGCACTCCTCCCCTGCAGCTGCGCCCGGGGCCACGCCTCCGCCACACACCCCCACCGCCCGTTCGAGGCCGGGGAGCCGTCCGGCCGAGCCAACTCCCCCCCCCCGCGAGCGAGAGAGGAAATCGGCCACCGCCATCTGCGCCCCCGGCCTATGGATCACCTTGAACTTAAAGGGCTGCAACGCCAGATACCACCGGGTGATCCGGGCGTTGGCATCCTTCATGCGGTGGAGCCACTGCAGCGGGGCGTGGTCCGAACAGAGGGTGAATGAGCGTCCCAGGAGGTAATAGCGCAGGGAGCCGACCGCCCACCGGATGGCCAGGCACTCCTTCTCCACGGTGCTGTACCGGCGCTCGCGCTCCGCTCCGCTGATGTATAGGACAGGGCGGTCAGCCCCCCTCACCTGCTGGGACAAAACGGCTCCCAGCCCTCTGTCCGAGGCGTCAGTCTGCAGAACAAAAGGGAGGGAAAAGTTAGGAGTGTGAAGCAGCGGCTCCCCACAGAGAGCCTTTTTCACCTGCACAAACGCCGCCTGGCACGGCCCCGTCCACTGGACCAGATCCGGGGCACCCTTTCGAGTGAGATCGGTCAGGGGGCTGGTTAGCTGCGCAAACCCCGGCACAAAGCGACGATAGTAACCCGCCAACCCCAAGAACCGTCTCACCTCCTTTTTCGTCCTGGGGCGCGGGCAGGATGCGATAGCCGCCGTCTTCTCCACCTGTGGACGCACCTGCCCGCCCCCCAGGTGGTACCCCAGATACTGCACCTCCCTCCGTCCAACCGCGCACTTCTTCGGATTGGCCGTGAGCCCCGCCCCCCTCAGGGACTCCAGGATCGCGGCCACCCGCAGCACATGCTCCGCCCAGGTGTCGCTGTGGATGATCACGTCATCCAGGTAGGCGGCAGCATACGCTGCGTGCGGACGCAGTACCCGGTCCATGAGACGCTGGAAAGTGGCCGGGGCCCCGAACAGGCCGAACGGAAGTGTCACGAACTGGTACAAACCGTACGGAGTGGAGAAGGCCGTTTTCTCCCTGGCCTCGGCAGACAAGGGAATCTGCCAATAGCCCTTGGTTAAGTCCAGTGTCGTGAAAAAGCGGGCCGTGCCTAACCGGTCCAGGAGCTCGTCGACCCGAGGCATGGGGTAGGCATCAAAGCGTGACACTTCGTTCACCCTGCGATAGTCGACACAGAACCGTATAGACCCATCCTTCCTCGCCACCAGAACGATGGGGCTACACCAGGCGCTGTGCGACTCTTCTATTACTCCCATCCTCAGCATTTCCGCCAATTCCCTCTGCACGATTTTTCGCTTGTGCTCCGGGAGCCTGTAGGGCCGTGAACGCACCGTCACGCCAGGCTGCGTCACGAAATGGTGCTCGATGAGGGACGTCCGGCCGGGCAGGGGGGAGAACACGTCCGCAAAACGCTGTTGCAACGCGACAACATCCGCTCTCTGGGCCTGTGAGAGATGGTCATCACAAGGGAGGGAGGCGGGAATGATAGAATTTGGCACCTCAGGCCCCAACTCATCTCTCTCCTTCACCAAGCTCACCAGAGAAGCGGTTTCAACCTCTCGCCACAGTTTGAGGAGATTGAGGTGATAAATCTGCGTGGCTCCTCCCCTGTCCGACCGAGCGACCTCATAGTCCACGTCCCCGACTCGCCGTGTGACCACAAAGGGTCCTTGCCACTTGGCGAGCAACTTCGAGCTGGAAGTAGGGAGTAACACAAGCACTTTATCTCCCGGTGAGAATTGCCTGAGCCTAGCCCCTCTGTCATACAGGCGTTGCTGACGCTGCTGAGCCTGGAGCAAATTCTCCCGTGACAACCTCCCCAAAGTGTGGAGTTTTGCTCTCAGGTCCAACACGTACTGAATCTCATTTTTGGCGGGGCTCGGACCGTCCTCCCAGCTTTCTGTAATCAGGTCGAGCACCCCACGTGGCCTCCTGCCGAACAGCAGTTCAAAGGGAGAAAATCCCGTGGAGGCCTGGGGCACCTCCCGCACTGCGAATAACAGAGGGTCTAGCCAGTGATCCCAATTGCGTTCATCCTCGTTAATGAACTTCCGAATCATGGACTTTAAAGTCTTATTCAGCCGCTCCACCAGCCCGTCAGTCTGAGGGTGGTAGACGCTGGTCCGAATAGATTTAATGCCCAGTAATTCGTACAGTTCCCGCAGTGTACGAGACATAAACGACGTGCCCTGGTCAGTCAGTATCTCTTTCGGGATTCCGACTCGGGAGATGACCTGAAACAGTGCCTGCGCCACACTCTTTGCAGAGATGGTGCGCAGCGGAACTGCTTCCGGGTACCGCGTTGCGTAATCCACCAGGACTAACACAAAGCGGTAGCCGCGTGCACTCCGGTGAAACGGCCCGATGAGGTCCATGCCGATGCGCTCAAACGGGACCTCAATGAGGGGGAGAGGGCGCAGAGGCGCTTTCGGTATGGCCGGCTGGTTAACAAGTTGGCAGTCCGGGCAGGACGCGCACCAGCGGCGCACATCCGCTCGGATGCCCGGCCAATAAAATCGGGCCGTTATTCGCTCCAGAGTTTTCTCGTAGCCCATATGCCCTGCTATGGGGTTATAGTGGGCCGCCTGGAAAAGCGTTTCCCGGCGGCCCTGCGGCACCAACAACTGGGTGTGTGTTTCCTCGGTCTGAGTGTCACGACTCACTCGATATAACCGGTCGTTTAATAAGACGAAACTCGGGTAGGTCTGCGCGGCCTCAGGGCGCACCACGTGACCATCAATAGCCATCACTTGGTCAAAGGCTGAGCGTAGGGTGCCGTCACGAGACTGCTCCAGTGGGAAATCACCCATGGGGGACACTTCCGGGGCCGCCGGGACGTCCCGTGAGGGACCCGCCGGCTCCTCCCCCCCGGAGTCGGTGTCGGACGACCCCGCGTCACCGCTGAATGCCGCGCACACGCTACACCCCGCTTCCGGTCGTGATCGCACCCCCGCGTACTGCCCCAGTAGCTGATGAAACCCCGGCCAATTGGTACCCAGAATCAGGGGGTGCGACAGGCGCGGGCTAACCGCCGCCGTTACTCTATGCATTTTGCCCTTATACTTTAATAACAGCGGCACTATGGGATACCTGTGAACATCACCATGCACACACCTCACCTCCACCCATTCTGCCTCCAGCAATGCCCCGGGGCGAACCAAGCTTTGGTGTACGAGGGTCTGCGTGCAGCCCGTGTCCACCAACGCCTGGCGTATACCCCCTCGAGTCCTTACCGGAATACTGTATGTCCCTCCTGGACCGGGGGAGGGTGCTGGGGCGCCAGCAACGCGGAACACCTGCCCCACTTCCATAAGCGGACAATCCCTCCTCAGGTGCCCCGGCTGCCCGCACTTCCAACACTCCGGCCCCGGCGTCTGTGCTGCTCTCCGTGGCTCGGGGGCGGCTCCACTTGGCTCGGCTCCCCTGGACGGCACCAACGCCGCGAAAGGGTTAGTGGGGCTCAGCGCCGGCAGCCGCTCGGCCTGCCCTGGTGCCGGCACACGGCGCCTCGGGGCCGGCACTGGGGCCTGTTTGTTCGGCCTCCGTCCGGCGTCCCCGGGTTCCCCTGCTCCAGCGGCAAGGTGGTCCTCCGCCAGCGTCACCGCTACCTCCAAGCTTGCGGGCCGGTGGCACCGGACCCATCTCGCCGTCTCCGCTGGCAATCCCTCCGTGAACTGCTCCAGCACCACCTTGTCCACCAGCTTCGTCTCGCCCTCCGATGCCCCCGGTTGCAGCCAGCGCACCGCCGCGTCGCGCAGCTGCCGGGCCCAGGCGAATGGTCGGTCCGTTGTAGCCAGCCGACAGGCCCGGAACCGCCGGCGATGGTCTTCGGCGGTGAGCCCCAGCCTGTCCACCACCGCCCGGCTCACGTCCGGGAAGCTGCTCCTCGACGCCGGAGGCAGACTCAGGGCCGCTGTTTGTGCCTCCCCAGACAGCAGGGGGAGCAGCCGCGGAGCCCACTCCTCCCGCGGCCATTGGCAAGCCTCCGCCGTGGCACGGAAGGTCTCCAAAAAAACTTGTGGGTCGTCCCCGTCCCCCATCCGGGGCACCGCCACCGACAGTGGCGAGGGCTTCGGCGTGGCAGCGGCCCCGACCAGCCGTTCCAGAATTTGCGTCTGTCGGTCCGTCTGCTCCTGCAGCGCGGCCAGGTGGGCACGCTGGTCGGCCGCCTGATCCCGGCTCATCGTCGCCATCTCCGCTAGCATCTGCGCCAAGAATTGCAGAGGCTGGGCGGGTGGCGCGGCCTGTGGGTCGGACATTCCCCCACCGGCACTTTCCTGGGTTTCGGCACCACTTGTGGAATACACCAGGCACAAACACACGCACACACAGGTATGTACTGCCAACTTCCACATTTATTGAAGCTTTGAGTGTTGAGTTTTGACAGCTGACTCAGTCGTACAGTCTGACAGCTCACGAGCCCAGCTGATCTCCTCTCTGGCCGCCCCTCCCCGTCTCACTATAAACACAGCGGAGGGAGACCATCATCAGTACATAAACACCATCAGCTGTTCTTACCGGCCTCGCAGCGCCGCCCTGTTGAGCCTTCTGCTGCACTCCTCCCCTGCAGCTGCGCCCGGGGCCACGCCTCCGCCACAAATCCCAATTCTGAAAAAGTTGGGACGTTGTGTAAAGTGTGAATAAAAAAGAATCCAACGATCTCTAAATCTCAAAAAACTATATTTTATTCAAAATATAACATTGAAAATGTATTAAATGTTTAATTTAAAGAAATGCACCAATTTAATAAAAAAAAAATAGCAGCTCATTTTAAATTTGATGGCAGCAAACTTGCAAAACTGGGACAGGGTCATCAGTTCTGGGTCTTCTTTGCTGTATTTTCCATTTCATGATACACCAAATGTTTTCAGTTTGTGAAGAGTCTGGACTCTGGACTTCCAGATGTGTAAGCTGCCAGTTAGCATTAATGCATTTCTGTGTGATCAGAGATGGAGTCTCCTGAATTGAGTATTGATAAAAAGTTGAGATGTCCCTTTCCTTTTTAGTCCAGACAATCCGAAATCCATGTTTTCCACAAAAAAAAAAAAAAAACTTTTAAAAATTATGATTTGTCTGATTGTGGAAGAGTTATCCACTTTGCATTTGTCTATTTCAACTGAGCTTTGTGTTCTATTGTGAGCAAAAAATTGGCTTATGAGAACTGCAAATGACTGCATTCTGTTTTTATCTACATTTTACTAAGCATTACAAGTTTTTTAGAATAAGAGTTGCACAATTTGAAACATTATACTGACTGTTCAGTTACCATTGGAAATGTCACGGTTTGCCGGGGCAAGCCGTGTGAATAATAATGGATCCAAACTGCAGGCTGCTGAAGTGGAGGGTGAGTTTATTGGCAACTAAAAGGTACAACAGACAGGGTGGCGAGGAACAGAACGGTGAAAACTCTAAACTGGGAAAACTAAATAAAACACTAACCGGAATACGAACGTGACATGCAGGGAGAATGACCAGAGAATCAACACAGAAGGGTGGAAGGGGAATAACACAGACGAACCAGCAACTACCATGACAGAAGACACAACTTAAATACACCCAGAGAACACAGGGAGATTACACGCAGGTGGGGAACACAGCTGGGAGTGATTATCGTGACGAGATTAGGGAGTGTGATCAGGAGATATTTTATTTTGTATTCTCATAATCAGTTATCATTGATTAATCATTTACCATTGTTGAATCTGTTGACAGAATAATCTTTTAATTACATCTGTGTTACTCTGAGCAAATATTAATGCACACTGACTGATTATTGAGGTTCTGTATCATTCTTGTTATCTGCTTAAGTTGTTGCACTTTTTTTGACACCTACTTCGGCCTGGGCTTGCTTTCTTCTCTTCCCTAAATCGAACGAACCATAACAGGAGGCAAACTGAAAACACTCACATAAGACGCAGACCTTCACAATAAAACAGGAAACACATACACGCAAAGACATAACACACCAACTAAACACAGACTGGGGGACACAGAACATAGGAACATGAACAGAAGAATACAAACACCCAAGGTAACCAAAACCACAGAATACTAATAGACTAAACATAAACACGGAGTCGCAGACTCCGGACCATGACAGGACCCCCCCCTCAAAGGCTGGCCCCAGACAGCCCAACAAAAAAAAAAAAAAAAAACAGCCAGAAAAAACAGAAAACAACCCGACCAGGGTGGGCGGCGGGGGTCCAGGACGGAGGGCTCGGGGCAAAACAAAACAGGAGCACCAGAAGGTCAAAAGACAAAAAGAAAAACAAAAACACGAGTCCAAAACCAAAAGAAAAGCACACCAGAGCACAGGAAAACAGAGTCCAAAACAGAAGAGGTCAGGGGGCCGGCCAGCACAGGAGTCCAAAACAGAAGAGTTCAGGGGGCCGGCCAGGAGGCCGACAGCACAGGAGTCCAAGACAAAAAGAGTTCAGGGGGCCGACCGTGCGGACGGCAACGGCGGCGACGTAGATACAGTTCGGGAGGCCGGCCGTGCGGACGGCAACGGCGGCGACGTGGATACAGTTCGGGAGGCCGGCCGTGCGGACGGCAACGGCGGCAACGACAGCGCTGGTCCGGGGGCCGGCCGTGCGGAAGGCAACGGCGGCCACTCAGGCGATGGTGATCCGGACCAGGCGAGGCTGCAGAGGCTGGACCAGGCGAGGATGAAGACTCGGATGAAGCTGGACCAGGCGAGGATGAAGACTCGGATGAAGCTGGACCAGGCGAGGATGAAGACTCGGGTGAAGCTGGACCAGGCGAGGATGAAGACTCGGGTGAAGCTGGACCAGACGAGGATGAAGACTCGGATGAAGCTGGACCAGGCGAGGATGAAGACTCGGGTGAAGCTGGACCAGGCGAGGATGAAGACTCGGGTGAAGCTGGACCAGACGAGGCTGAAGGCTCTGAAGCTGGACCAGACGAGGCTGAAGGCTCCGAGGCTGGACCAGACGAGGCTGATGATGATGCTGCAGCCGGTGAGGATGATGATGATGCTGCAGCAGGCGAGGATGATGATGATGATGCTGCAGCCGGCGAGGATGATGATGAAGATGCAGCAGGTGGCTGAACGGGCCCCTCGGGCCCTCCAGCCGACGAGGCATGAGGCTGGACGGGCTCCTCGGGCCCTCCAGCTGACGTGGCATGAGGCTGGACGGGCTCCTCGGGCCCTCCAGCTGAGACAGGTGGCTGAACGGGCTCCTCGGGCCCCCCAGCGGAGACTGGAGACAAAGGCCGGAGCGGTCCCTTGGACCCTCCAGCGGAAACAGGAAACAAAGGCCGGAGCGGTCCCTCGGACCCTCCAGCGGAAACAGGAAACAAAGGCCGGAGCGGTCCCTCGGACCCTCCAGCGGAAACAGGAAACAAAGGCCGGAGCGGTCCCTCGGACCCTCCAGCGGAGACACGAGACGAAGGCTGGACGGGCCCCTTGGACCCTCCAGCAGGAGCCATCACAAAGCCAGCAGGCATGGAGTCCTCTGGCAGACATGAAGGCAATGGGTGCTGTGCTGAGCACTGGCCCTGCTCAGACAGCACTGACACGGAGTTGTTCTCTGAGGGCTGCTTAATCTTCAGGGGTCCAGAATCAGCTGGGGACTGAGACCTAGCCTCTGGGGAAGCCCTGGAGTGCAGAACGGTGCCTGAAGCAGCTAAAGCGCGAGAAACTCCCTGACTGGACCTTAAATTTTCTCCCTGCATGGAGTGAATGAGTGGAACCGGTACTGCTGGAGCCAGAGCTACGGGTAGCGGGGGCACTGGAGCTACTGGGGCCTGTGCTACAGGCGGCACTGGAGCTACTGGGGCCTGCGCTACAGGCGGCACTGGAGCTACTGGGGCCTGCGCTACAGGCGGCACTGGGCTACTGGGGCCTGCGCTACAGGCGGCACTGGAGCTACAGGGGCCTGCGCTACAGGCGGCACTGGAGACTGAACTGAGGGTGACACTGGAGACTGAACTGAGGGGGACACTGGAGACTGAACTGAGGAGACTGAACTGAGGGTGACACTGGAGACTGAACTGAGGGGGACACTGGAGACTGAACTGAGGGGGACACTGGAGACTGAACTGAAGGGACAACTGGAGACTGAACTGAAGGGGACACTGGAGACTGAGCTGAAGGGGACACTGGAGACTGAACTGAAGGGGACACTGGAGACTGAGCTGAAGGAGGCACAGGAGACTGAGCTGAAGGAGGCACAGGAGACTGAGCTGAAGGAGGCACAGGAGACTGAGCTGAAGGAGGCACAGGAGACTGAGCTGAGAGTGACACTGGAGACTGAGCTGAAAGTGACACTGGAGACTGAGCTGAAAGTGACACTGGAGACTGAGCTGAAAGTGGCTGCCGGGGAGCTAACTGAGCTGAGAGAGGCTGGACAGGTGATAAGCAGCTCATGTTGACATCCGCCACACAAAACACAGCCCCTGAATGAACAGTCACAAAGTCTGGAACAGACACAGAGTCCTCACTCACCACAGCCGGCGAATTAGAAGTCCGAACGTCCGGCTGTGGGGTGGCGCGCCCGCGGCGCGATCGGTGTCTCCTCCCCGCAGAGGGCTCCGACGGGCCTGGAAAAACCGCATCCGATAGGTGAGGCAGACGCGGCTGCTCCGGGGTGGCTGTAGTTTGTTGCTGCAGGACCCAGTCCGACAGTTCCCGAGCTTGCGCCGCCTCCCGGGCTTCATACAAGTTGGCCAATAAGTCCAAACATCCTCTGACCTGGCGGAGATAGGGATTTCTGTTGAGGATCGCCTCGATACCATTTATCCCAACGATCCTTGCTCTCGTATTCGAGGTGTGGGTTATCCAGTCGACCAGGCGTTGGACTTGCATCAGATCCCTCTCCCCGGGCAAGTCTGCTGGATCCATGTTGTGGCTGGTTCGTACTGTCACGGTTTGCCGGGGCAAGCCATGTGAATAATAATGGATCCAAACTGCAGGCTGCTGAAGTGGAGGGTGAGTTTATTGGCAACTAAAAGGTACAACAGACAGGGTGGCAAGGAACAGAACGGTGAAAACTCTAAACTGGGAAAACTAAATAAAACACTAACCGGAATACGAACGTGACATGCAGGGAGAATGACCAGAGAATCAACACAGAAGGGTGGAAGGGGAATAACACAGACGAACCAGCAACTACCATGACAGAAGACACAACTTAAATACACCCAGAGAACACAGGGAGATTACACGCAGGTGGGGAACACAGCTGGGAGTGATTATCGTGACGAGACTAGGGAGGCAAACTGAAAACACTCACATAAGACGCAGACCTTCACAATAAAACAGGAAACACATACACGCAAAGACATAACACACCAACTAAACACAGACTGGGGGATACAGAACATAGGAACATGAACAGAAGAATACAAACACCCAAGGTAACCAAAACCACAGAATACTAATAGACTAAACATAAACACGGAGTCGCAGACTCCGGACCATGACAGGAAATATGTGAACAAAGCATACAAATTGCTGTATCTATATGCAGAGGTGTGGACTCGAGTCACATGACTTGGACTCGAGTCAGACTCGAGTCATTAATTTTATGACTTTAGACTTGACTTGAAAAAATGTTCTAAGACTTGTGACTTGACTTGGACTTTTACACCAATGACCTGGGACTTGAATTGGACTTGAACCGGTTTACTTGAAAAGACTTGATATTTTACCCCAAATATAAAATTTAACATGCATATTATATAGAGATTGAAAATGTGACGTCATTCACGGGTAGAACCGCAAAGGATTCTGGGAACTCGTGGCAAGAGGTACTAGCGCACGCAGGCTTTCAATTGAAATCAGTTATACAGCGATAAAAAGAAACACAAAAATGTCAAGAAGCCGTTGTATTATTAACTGCAATAGCCGGTCGCATGACAGCCACGGGAGGCCGACGGGTAAAGAGATCGGTTGTTATCGGATTACGTCGTTGAAGAGAAATTGTTCGAGCCATGTTTCCGAAGTAACAAAGAGGCGACTGGATTGCAGCCATTCAAAGACCAAATATAACGTCCCAGAACACTCCAGCTCACAGGTTAGTCTGCTCCAAGCATTTACACACAGGTCAGTCTGCTGTTGTAGTTAATGCGTCATTTTCATAACACAATTGGTGATATAGGTTACAAGCAAGTCTGGCGCTGAGCAAAAATTGTCGCGCTATGCTCCTTTATTTATTGTGCATAAATAGTGAATTGTCCTGACACAATATTGCGTTTCGCTTCTGTTATTATGGTACATTGACAAAAACATATACTTTTATTCACAGGGTAAAACAGTTGTTTTGTATCACTAATTGCCCAGTACGATTACAGCATACAATATTATTGTCACTGCTACATTTCTGTGATGGGTACCAGAAATTATTTCCACTGCTAATTAATTACCATTGAGCTCAAAGGTCCTATTAATAAACGGTTAACGAATGTGTATTTATGACGACGATTTGTGAGACTGGTAAACTTATGATATGTACGATGCTCTGTACTTTCTACACGGTGCATTTCAAGGTCCTGTACCCATCCGTCGGTAAACTGTACCTGGGCTTGTTGCAGTGACCGGAAGTTACTAAACTTCACGAGTGTATGCACTCACTCCAAGAACCGTATAATTATAAATATGCATATAAATATGCTAGGATGAGATAGCTGACTTCCTCTAACTAGCAAATGTTTTCCAGGCTACGTTGGTGATGCAGTTTTTTTTAATGTGTATGATATTTTTGTCATGCGATTTTAAAGCCGGTCCTACAACCGCATCCAAGAATAACATGCGGCTTATCTCAGAACTGTCGGTGAAAATTATTCTTGGAGCTAGGTTTAATTGAGCTGCATTTTAAAGAGGTGCAATTTCACAATTTGTGTATATTTTCTACGTTCACTATTTTGTCATGTGTTGAGAAAAACACAGATTTAAAAATTACATGGTCTAATATTTACATTTAGCATATAACTGCAACATGCTTTTTTTTGGGGTTTTTTAAAGACTCGAAAGGACTTGAAATTCAAAATTTCAGACTTGTGACTTTACTTGGACTTTTACACCAGTGACTTGAGACTCGACTCTGACTTGCCTGACATTACTTGAGACTTGACTTGAGACTTGAGGATAAAGACTTGAGACTTACTTGAGACTTGCAAAACAATGACTTGGTCCCACTTCTGTCTATATGGTATTTGTTGATGCTGATGTTGCTGTTTTAGCACTGGATCTACAGAAACAATGGCTCTTTATGATATTTGATTGAATTCATTCACTGTGTTTGTATTGTAACTCAAGAGTTAAAAAGTGCCTTTGAGCAGTTTTATTTAAGTAAAGTTCAACCTATGATTGTGGTATTCACGTGTAAGATTTATTGTTAAAATGGTGAGACTTCAGACTTTGTGCTACTTAAACATTATGAAATGGTCACATTTATAGCAAGAATTTTATGATTTGGAATTATTATAAAAAAGCTTTTTGGTCAAAATGCATATTTTATGTAAACCTAAAAATGATAATTTCTTGGTTCTTCTAGTTATTTTCCTTGAGTCAACAGACTTTTGAAGTGCTTCGTCTGTAGCTTGGAGCAATTCCACACTGGATCCACCATGTTTAAGCTAAAAAACATATGTGGATCTTACTCTTTGTAATTTAAATAATGTTATAAATACTGCTTATCTTGACAAAAAAGTCACGATAAAATTGTTTTAATTTCATCCTTGCTGCCTGACCAAAACTTAACCAAATAAGACATGTCCTACACTGGTTATCTCTCATTTTCTAACAGCGCTCTGATTCTCTATTTCTGTTTTTGCCTTTTCAGGTTTGCATGCAAAAATACTAAAAATTAAATGTGAAAACCACTTTACAATATGTCAGAAATAACAATATGTATGTATTAACTCATGAAAAGTCTTTTTCTTTTTAAATTTTCTTCTAATATTCTTACAATAATACTTTTTTCAACCTCTGCAGCCTTATATTTGGATTTATTGGAGCGTTGCCACCTTGAAATGAGAACCTGCATTCTGCGTGCTAACCTTTGGCTGATAGCACACTGGTGTGGAATTAAGAAAGTAAATCTCAGCCCTAGGTCAAGTTCTATATACCCTACATATGCTTTCACTGCTCCTATCAGTATATGTGTGTGTAGAAATGTATTTACACATATTGCAGATGCTTTGCCATGAATTATGCATATCGTTGTTCAGTTCTGGGCACTGCCGGTGATCTTGCACTTTATTGGATAGCTAGGAGAAGCTAACCATCTGGACCTGGTTGGTTTTCCTGTCAACTCCGTCTCCCACTTCTGCGTCTGAATATGAGAATCATACATTAAAAACAGTAGAGATGCATACTGTAGCACTAGCCTGAAGGGGATATGAGTACATAAGATAAGCTTCTCATAAACGTGGCTAGCCCGTTGTGCATATATGAGTGTATGTGTTTATAGAGGAAATTGTAAACAGGTTTACAACAAGATGCACTTGTGCTCCTTTTGCTAATTAATTCTAATTAATTAATGCAATTATTGGCAAACACCCTTATGTAACACCCTTATTATCACTATAATAATATGAACTGCTGGGTTAAATGTTAAAGGGCTACGGTGCTGTTTAAAAACAAATTGCAATTCTCCTTCACAAAAAATGTGAGGGGGTGCATTAAAACCTATTTTATGGCATTTCTAGAAAAACTCCCACGCTTAAAAAGAAGCTTAACGGTGTGTTGTCTCCAATTTTTATAGCGTGAGAGCAGATAGACCAGGTCTGCATAAGGTCGATAGTATGTTTCTTTGTTGTGCTTGTGGTGTGATTAACCTGTCTGGCACCTGTACCTCTGGATGAACTTAGGTCAGTGACACTGTTGCCATGGATTGTTAACCCAGCTGGTGTCTGTGACTCCAGCTACTTAATGCCTGAACTTGGATCAGTTAGACTTATTAGTGCATAGCAGCCCACCTGGGAAGATGAACTTGGGTCAGTCGAACAGTTAATAACAGACCAAGACCCATTTCCTTCTGTGTGCTGTCATGTTAGTTTGACCCCATAGATGGAGGTTTTTGTGTCGACAGCCTGGTCTTTACTTAGTGTTTATTGCACATTTAATTTTTGAGAATAGGGCATGGGCTGAAGTCATGTCGAACCATCACCGCAACGTACACATGGACCGCAACTGCCCATGAACTCAGAGATGTACTGAGATGTGGAGAAAGATGTCTGCTGGCAAGGTGAGCTGATATTTGTTTATTGCTTTTTAAAATGAATAAAACATGAGCGATTCTTAGAATAATGTTCCTCCATAACTACAGCAGTGAACTACAACAACAAGGACATATGGTGTTCGAGATTTGTTTTATATTTTACTCTACTATGAGTTAAAGGCTACAACTCCTACATTTACTTTGGAGCCGTTGAACATGCAGTAGCTGTGGCCTCTTAACACAACAATACTTGGTAAAGGTGCGCTCATGTCTCACATTGTAAATTAGAACTCTAATATAATAATCATGTAGTTATTCAACATTTAATTCATCATCATAAAAAAACCCTGATATTTCAATTCCAGCATGTTAATTGTTGACTGACTTAAGAAGTAATTAAACATATTTATGTATTACGTTATACATATTATAAAAAATATACATAACATTGAAATTAACCTGTAGTCCACTTGAGAATTTCTTTTTTGTCATTTTCAGCTTGGTAAATCTTGATCTGTTTGCCTTTACATATTGATTTAAGAGATTCTCTACTAATAATGAAGAGGTATAATAAGCAGAAAGCCACAGTTGACTGCCTGTTCAAAATTATTTATTTCATAAAAACACACAAAAGAAACACTAAAATGATCTGTGACTCACACCATACACATTTTAAAAGAAAAATGAAGTGAAAGAAGACAGAAGCACTGGGTAAAGAATTGCAGAGGTACATAATTCCAAGAGAATTACAAGAGATAAAAGCGAACGTCACAAGTACACTAAATACAAGCTTTGGAAATAAAGATATAGAAAATGATTTTCACCAATCTGTGAACTAAAAGTGTAGCTCACTTTAACATCCAAGTATCGTACCCAAAAGCTGGTGAAAGATAAAGATTGTGAAAATCACCATTGCCCCTGTTTTTTTTTTTTTTTGTTTTGTTTTTTTGCCTGTCCTGTTTGGTTCTTTTGCCATCAGAATTATTAAGTTATTATTAAGTTCAGACAGGTTGCCCTGGCAACAGACAGGGGAAGTTATTGCAAGCTGCACAGGAAGTTTTTAGTGCACAGGCATATTAATAAATCAGCCACAGAAAAGAGGAGCTGTGGCTGAGTAGAAGGAGTTTGTTTGTAATGAAACTGTGTCTGACGTGTGTGACGTCTGAAGTACCGAAATAACACCATATAAGACAAATGTTGAGCTTGTAATGTTAGAGATCCTGCAACTGCCTTTGGGGTGTGCAGGGCTCTCTCTTCCGGAAGATGATTGAATAAATAATATATCAATGTTTTGACCACGCTGAGTCGGGTTTTCTCTGTTCTATTATGGGGATCAAAGAATCGGCGTTAATACACCACTGTGTAAGGCTGCACCTGAAGTTTGATTTGCAAAATATCTGTACGGCAAATATGACCCACGTACATGTCATCTTAATCCATACAGCAAAAGAAAAATTACTTTATCTCGAGAGTTTAAAGCCGTTGCATATATGTGTGTTTACACTCAAGTATGTATTCACCTAGTATCTGAAAAGACATATTGTGGTTCTATCATCTATTGACCATCTAATTTTCTCAAGGCTTAATGCTTTTCTCCTCTTTAGTGCATAGAACACCAGAGTTTTTTCTATCCTCTGACCAAGAGAAAAGAAAGAGACTGAGACTGAAAAATCAGTTCAAAACATTGAAACCAAAGAAAAAATAAGGGTTCAACGCCCTTTATTATACATTTTTATTTATACAGTGTTAGATTATAATATTATTTTATGCCATGTTATACCCCTAACTAAAGAATGTGAATTATTATGTAGTTTTAGTTTGCATTATTCTCCTGAATTAGAAGAAGCTGATAACTATTGCATTCGTTAAACTGATTTGCATTACATTAGACTGCTGATTTATTGTGGATGAATGATATTGTTTTATGATGTTATAAGAAATACTGTTTGCAGAGAGTCATCGCCTTATTTGTCTGATTAGAAGAGAACAGAGCATGCTGGAGTTTTCTGCCCCATCTCAGCAGGAGCAGATAAAACGGGGAGCCAAGGTTGTAGCTTAGGCGCCGTGTGAGAGAAAAGCATGTGAATGTTTAGGCTTTTATGATAAGGTGGGAGAACCAGAGGCTATAAGAGTTTGAGCAATGCTCCACCATTTTGAGATCTGAGGCTGTCTGCATACGGTGTCCATCTCCCACGCGTATGTTCATTAAAATCATCGTTTGACATAACCCGGCCGGACCAGTGTTGTTATTGTGGTTTTCCTCTTGTCTCCATCCCCAATATTTTGAACCATAACATCTTGGGGGCTTGTCTGGGATTTGAACCCGGGACCTCTCGCATGGCAGGCGAGAACAGACAAAATATAGTTGATGCTTTAGAACTAATATGACTACTCTGATGGGAGATATGGCATAGATAATACCTAGATTTTTTAAAAATATATTTTAAAAAATCCCTGTGTGTTATATATAGAGTCGCGGTCAGAAGTTTATATACACTCTTGGCGTGAATGCCATTTGGGGCTTTTATTATTTCTTTGAACTGTTCTCTTCTCAGTGTGCAATGATTGTACAGCGTGCATCTTTAATGGCTTTAAAAAAAACAAGATTTGCTTTGAGTTTATTTTGAATTCTCTCTAATTCACACAGGGCCAAAAATATACAGGCTCAAATATATACATATATACTTTTAAATAAAAATATTAAAAAAATTGTATAAGTGGTGCATAAAAAGAAATAACTAGCTGATTGGATTCATTTTCAATACTTTAATTTTCAATATGGGATTTACACAAGTTGGCTAGGTCTTACAGCCATTTCAACTGCAGATTCCAAGGCCATTAGTTACACATCTGAATAACTTGTAGGTAAGTACAACTTATGTCCCACCATTTTGCCTAGGTCTGGAAGAAGACCCTATACCGCCCCCTTTACTGAGAGGAAACTGGTTTGGATGTTCAGGAACAACCCAGGAACTACCAAGGGTCAAACCTGCCATGAACTGGAAGCTACTAGAACACCACAGCAAAGCAAGTTTTACATTGTCATAGACTGTGAGAGTTCCAACCAAGAAAGAAACCTGACAAAAGCCTAATATCTTATGGTAAGATGAGAAAATATTGAACTGTGGCCATAATAACAAGGGGTATGTCTGTAGGAGTAGAGGTGAAGTTGCCAAGTCTAAGAACACTGTACTAGTTGTCAAGCATGATGATGGTTGCATCATGCTCTAGAGGGAAACTTCCAAATTTTTCAACTCAACCTCACATCATCACAGCTGATGATCACTAACACGCATAAAAAAAAATGGTATTGGAAAGTATAAAAGAGGCTAACATTAGTGCTATGGAATGGCCTTCCCAAAGATCCAGCCTCAACCCTATTGAAAATTTGTGGGCTATTTTTGAAAGCTGGGTCCATACCAGGAAACCAGTCGATTTAAATCGAGTCTACCAATTCTGCCAAGAACAGAAGTCAAATATCCAGCCACAGTTATGCCAGACATTTGAAGTCTGATTGAGATACAACTTGTTAAAGGACATTTAACCACATATTGATGGAAGTATATGGATATATTTGACCATATGTAAATGAGATCAAATCCAAAATAATTCTTGCTTTCTAAAGTCATTAACAAATCTATACAATCATTACAACTTGAAAAAAGAATAGTTCAAAGAAATGATTAAAATTACCACAACTGCAAAAACTTACAAGTGCACAGAAGCAAATGCAGAAATCCAGTACACGTTTACCCACCTTGTTTATTAGCACTCAGCAGACCTTTTTCATCACCTAGGCAATGCACTTACCCAAGAGTTCACCAGTGAGATGATGGCATCTTTAAGGAAATTCTAAAGAAGAAAAAATAGATAAATATTTTGAAATGCTCACTTCATATAATATAAAACCTCTTGATGAAGAGAAATAGCCATGAAGAGAAGCAGCCATGGTAAAGACAAGGTCTTCACATACTGGCAAGCAGGCTGGGAGAAAAGATACT
The DNA here is from genome assembly GCF_057382275.1 of Copadichromis virginalis. Taxonomy (NCBI): domain Eukaryota; kingdom Metazoa; phylum Chordata; class Actinopteri; order Cichliformes; family Cichlidae; genus Copadichromis; species Copadichromis virginalis. The sequence goes on along the minus strand of NC_140637.1, from coordinate 20,380,403 downwards.
TCACCAGCATGTTTTTGTTGAATAGGGAGAGAAATGTCTTCATATATACAAACAAGAATAAAGACAATCAGGCTATTAAAAAAGCTGTCTTTAAAATCGTGTGCCCACTGCACATGAATTCCATGACAGAGATAAGAAATTGATGTGTCTATTTATCAGTCCTTCCAGAAAAATAGATGATGAAATTTATATAAAAATGGGAACCCCATTCCTATTTGGCTCACTGTATGTCAAATAATGCACCATCACTGTATTTGTCACTGTTAAGTACATTGACCTATCTACCCACAGCGTTATGTCTGCTATTATGGGTATTTTGTCGAAACCATGTTATTATGTCATAGTGACAATGCTGTCTTGATCTTTATTCAAAAGATCTCCCAAAAACAGAGGGAGAATGGAAGTGGTAAGTGCTGGAGACAGACGGGGTTGGGTGAGGCTGCTTTGAAGTTTGGAATATGTCTTTGAAGCCTTTAGCTTTGTAATGTGCTTTAAATGTTTCCAAACCTGAGTGGAATATCATCTTCTTATGGTCCTTCTGCAGTAGTGCCAGTATCTTACTCTGATGTTACAAACACATTACCAGAAATCTCACAAAACCTGGTAAAATTATATCTTCACGCTGATGTTTGTCAGGCAAAACTGTAAATTATCTCCTCTTTTTACTCTGCATGTCTGTCTTATCACACTCTGTCTCATTCTCCCAGGTTTAAGCAGACTCCAAATTCAAAAATGAAGTACTCTGTTTCTGACACATCTGCAACAGCACTATAACAGGCACTGGTGTGTGTGCTGCTTCTGTCACCTCCCCTCCCCTCTCTGTGACCTTAACCAAATACTGTGCCACACCTGAGGCACAGGGACCATAAAGAGCACTAATCAGCAAATGCCAGGGTGTTCTGCACAAAGTGCTCCAGTATGACAGTCCGTTCTCCTTGTAATTACTGCATCTTGGTTGGGATCATTAAATATTCATCCGCTATCAGCTGGGAACTGCTCCAAGTCTGTAGCTCCAGTGGCAGGTCTTTTCACATAGAGACTAGTAATGCACCCCTTTGTATTCGCTGCTCTCTTATTCATGTTTAAACTTTTTACTTTAAACTTTGCACCACGCTTTTGCAACTTTTTTAACCTTTCTGAATCTCCCATTTTTATTCATTGTGAGCATGTTGTTTCTGTTAAGGTCATGTACAAGATGACCTACTTCCAGATATTTTAGTCATTCTTATAATTCAATTACTTACATTCACAGTGCACATGCAGAGGGGAGAAATAAAGCCTAGTATGATCTTCAGGACAGTCATAAAAACAGTAAGTATGGAAACGTGAATTTAAAAAACAATTAAGGCTGCTTTCCTCTTCTTCATAAATCACACAGCAATAGGGAGTTAAAAACCACTGCCACTATCTCACAGGATTAAGCTTGAGAATTACTGAGGCATGAGCATGATGTGGGTTAAATCTGTGTGAGGGAGGTGCATTTAATATAAGAGATGGGTCAGTTCAATATTTTCATCTTTATTACACCAGTGTGCCTTTAAAACCAGTCTCTGCCTAAAGGGAAAAAATCAGAGACAAATATAAGTTAAAATGGTGTGTGGGGGAAAAAAAAGTTAATTTTAACTCACAACACTCAGAAATCCTCTGATATATCTTCCACCGAGCTACTCATTAAGAAACCATCTGATAATACTTTCTCTACAAAATATTGTTGGGTAGTTTTTAAGGTATTAAAATTCAAATTCATGAGATTCTGTTATCATCCTAAATGACCACTAAATGCATCCCTTAAAAAAGGCATTTATCATTCTAATCATTCTAATGCACATCAGAAAAATCAAGTACATGAACAAACTAAAAACCCCGATCGACTGAATGATGGATTCAAACCTAGTACGATTTTGCTGTGGGACAATAGTGCTAACCACTGCGTCACCATGTTGGTCTGATATAAAATCAATAAGGGTAAAAGTACTCATAAATTTTCTGACCAAATTCACAGCTTTTATTTTCAAATGACAAATGTAACCTTATGTTGTGCACAGTGCAATCTTTGCTTCTCTATGTTTATCCCAATCTCCCACTCAGCTCTGTGTTACTCATTGAACACAAAACACAGTATCAGGGAGGAATTGGGGTTTACTTAGATGGATGGGACTGGGTTAGAGTTACAAGTGTTAAACAATTATACAACACATTATTCTAGTGTAGTGTCTTTACCTTACAATATAAAAAACCTAGAGATGACTGTTCTAGTGAATTGATGCTAGATTAACAGAACTGCATTGAACTGACATGAACTGAATTGAATATTAAGAACAATTATCCAAAATCCAAATGGTATAAAATGATGAACTCAGTGACAAGCTTTAAGCCAGTGGGTGTTACAAAGCTTGATGAACCTTGATGATAACTATAATTTTGTAAAACTTTTAATACCAATACAGTTCATTTTTTAAATATAATATTTAAAAGATACACTACACAGTGTCAAATGTATCTGTGACTAAGACTGTGACTATATGCATGTTTTAACCCTTTAAAGCCTGAACCATGAAATAATTGCCAGATTTTTTTTTTTTGAAAATTGAGTATTTAGTGAGCTCTCTGATGAAATAAGAAAAAAAAAAATCTTAAATTGTATATGTAAGCCTTTATTGGTGTCATATTTGCTACATCATGCATTTTTTTGCAATTTATTCCCTAAAAATGTATTGTGCAACTTATTTTAGTTTTTTGGGTGTGCGGTGGAGTCACACTGATGACACAGAAGTCTCAAAAACTCACAAAAAACTCATGTGCTAAATATGATACACTTGACTTTAGCGTGCTAAGACAAGTTTGGCACCAAAAAATATTTTGGAAACATAATAAGCGCATTCTCAGAAAAATCTGAGTTTATGTCCATGAATCATAGATAGAAACACACATTTTACCTGAATGACACAATAGCAACACAAAGGAAAGACCCTAAGTGTACTGGCTACACTTTTAATAACAACAAGCATGCCAATGAACTACATTTACAGCTGCTCTGACAAAATGTATAAAGGCCACAAACAGCAACTGTGATGCTAACCAGATGGAACAGTAATATACATGATTTGAGCTTAGTGCATGTTGTTCTTCTCACAAACACTGAGCATGTGAAGTAGTACAGAATCAGGTGGTGACATTTTCTTTTCTCAAATGTTGCAAACAACAGGAGATATTCTGCATCAAAAATATTCTCACTATAGTTTCATCAGGTTTAGGGAAAGGCGCTGCCTTGGTAGAGCACACACAAGGCAACTACTCACTAACTCACTGGAGTATTGTCTGTGCTATTCTCACATTGGTGCAAACTGGAGCAACCTGACATTGCACAGATTTGGCCCAGCTCTAGGGAGCTGGCAGGTTAAAGTCTGTTTTAACATTTGATCTAAATGTAACACACACTTGCCTCCTAACATACACCTTCTAGGGTATTATCTAGAAAAAGTTAGAGCTTTGGTGCATGTTGGAAAATGTTTTTTAAAAAATGAAGCCTCTGTTCTTATGGTGCCTAACTGTTGTCAAAGGAGCTTGCAAAGATGACCTGGATGACTGAGAACCTTCACAGACATATTGCCTAACTGTTCAGTCACACTAGATTGAAAACAGGCAACTAGAAAAAGAGTTTCCCAGGAATTGCACTGATTTTTGTTTTTTGTTTTTTTTCCTGTTGGATACCAGTTGTCTATAAGTGCAAAGTGTCTCTTTGCTATAGGGGACTGACTCAGCTGGTTTCTAACTTGTTGTGTTGATATTCATAAAAAAAAAAAGCCGAGGTTGCAAAGCGACTTTGTCATTTTGAAGTTAAGTTGCTGCCATGCAGCAACAACATTACTATTTGTGGATCAATTTCTGAATTTCTGTTTCAGATGTGATGCAGACTTCCTCTTTCTTGTTGCCATTTTATCACCATATTAATGCACCAAAGTCACTGAAGACAGCAACTGACTGCAGGTGGTGGGAGATTTGGTCCATGTCTTTGAAGCAACCATTTTAAAGGCTATGAGATGACAAGTTCTTTGCAAATGACAGCAATAATTTTGATTGTGCCGCAGTCTCCAACTACTTAGCATTACACCAGAGTCACACAGGCCTGGCCAGATGAATGCCAAAGCAAAAACGAGTATTCCTGGTATTCCTCCCCTGTCAGTGGTTGCTGGAGGTTGCTAGCAGTTACTAGGCATGGTCACCTGTACACACCGACTTGACTCCAAGCACTTGCCAGCTACTTGCTGAGGCAACACAAAATGCAAATGAAGTATGTTTACCTTTATAGTAAAAGTTGTCTTTTATCAGGGCTGTAAAGCACAACTTTCCCTTTGAACATTTGCCATTTGGACTTTTTATTTTTCGTCATCTACTTTTTTACTGCTGTTCAGTGATTATTTAGTGAGTACTTGCAGAAAACGTCTTCTAAGCGAACTGTGATTGACTATGGGAATCTGCTAGTGACCAAAGGTATCATGAGGAAACTTTTTTGCTTGGGAGTTTACCATCCAGTCTCTAGGCCTGTGTAACTGAGGCCTTGCAAACTGGCAGTTTTGCCATTCTCACACTCACAGGGTTGCCATGTTAAAGCTGGTAATTTCCATTTTGCTAGAGAAAAGGGCATGGGGTTCTTAAAATGAGAGCTTAATCCCCCCTGGTAATTTGTCTGTTGAGTCATAACACTCCTTCTTGAGACCAGCTGGTTGCTATATGTATTAACTGCATCTATTGAACTATCTTATCTTGTCTTATAGGTTTGTCTCACTCATTTGACAAAGTCTCTCTGAAGACTAACAAACTGTCAGTGCGGTTATTTTTACCTTATTACCTGTAAACACACCTATTCAAATATAGATTAAGATTTCGTTTTATTTTTGTAACAGGGCTGACAAGTAATTTAGAGTCACACACTCTTTAAGTCGAGACATTTCTTAATGACTTCCTTTGTAATAAACATTATTTGCTTGTACATATATTACTCTTAGTGTTCATGGAAGGTACTCTGCAATCTGTTGACTGACAAGTTTTATTTATTGTTTTTTGTTTAGCCCTGCTGTTGCCTTGTAATATATTTAACCTGAAAGTGAAACTTTGCTTTGTGTGTAGCATCACATAGCATCAGTTTCACATAGAGCCACCCAGCTCTGGTGTGACCTTGGCATTCATTATTCAAATTTCCCCTCCTCCTACTGTATTTTCATAAATTTCCACAGTATAAAACTAATCTGCCCCACCTTTACTGGAGTTTGTATAGAAGGGTAGCAAAGCACTCCTTCCTTTTTTTCTGATAGCAGGCTGTTTATTTTGTCATATTACAAAAACACAAAGAAATTAAAGCCAAATACACTTCATTGTACACTTCACTGCACATTCATCAATAAATGTAGTTAAAAAAAAAAAGAAGCTAAGATGCTTTGCTGTAGATCACCTGGTTGCGTTAGAAACCCATGGACTATTTCCTGCCTTCATGTTCACTATGTGAATCATCCTTAAAATATGTGCAAAGTAAAAAAATTGTTTTCACTTATTTTTGTTTGATTAATATGGTTGGCAGCTAAATACACATGTATTAAGAGGATCCTCCGAGTATACTGATAATAGTAGTTTTCCATTAGCTGTAGGGAAATGAGCAGAAAACTAGAGATTGCAGCAGCATTCAGTGAGGGCTCTCTGCGAAGAAGCACTGCTCTTCCAGCTGTAATAAATAGGCTGTTTATTATGTTACAGGAAATTAAACAGTGGCCCAGGAAAGGCTGCATGTTCAATTTACACTCCTGAAGAGAGGAAGAGCTTTAAAAGACCAATAAAGCCACTCTACAACTCAAAGCAGTGTGAGATGCCGCAGAAAAAGCCTTTGTTTTGCCAGTTGTTTCTGCTCTTTTATTTCTGTAGTGTCAAATTTGCTCTTTTATCTTAGTCTTCATTAACGGCATTCTCCTGTACAAGTCTGATCTCTGCTAATGACTTAAAGGATTAAGCTGAAACACTCACAGTTGTGCTTAAAATGAATCACTTCCTTCAAGAACTACTGACCATGTCAAATAAAACTATTGTACATTTTTAATGTGATAATTCACACAATATAGCACCCCTGGTATAACTAGTATTATATCAGAATTTTGATTGTTTTTCTCTTGTTGAAAATATGTAGACACAAAATGGCCATCTGGCATACACTGTGTACTATGCAACAGACAACAGGAATTACGTACTTTCTTTCTTAACAGAATGTTATGATGATTTCTGATATGAGGTTCAGTTCTACGGTGGTGATCGCAGGGTGTGCACAGGTCAAGTGCCACTATGACCCTCCAGAAATTAACGAGGACAGGGGATGATCGTTCAGCTCTTTAATGGCAGATTTAGCGTGGGTGTGGGTATGTGTGTGTGTGTGGTTCTACAAACAGAATGGAAAATAGAACACAAATTACAATCAAATTATAGACAACAATAATCACCATATAACATATTACAGCCACATACTTGTCTTATAGGCCCTAATACTAAGCTGGCGGCTTTTACTTATAGTCTGAACCATATTTGACAACAAAGAAAATAAACATCTTCCCATCACTTAACTCTTGTGCCCCACTCACTTATGATGCCAACTAAAGAAGGCAAATACACATAACAAATCCCCAACTCAAACTGAACTCAGTTTGGCCTAGGCGAACTTAGCTTAGCTTAGCCCGCTTAGCTTAGCGATAACTTAGCTTATAGAAAATGTACAAACAGAGGACGTCCAGAGCAAGAAACATACAGGCTATCCTTCTTACGGTGTGTTCACACCGAACGCGATGGACGCGAATAGAGCGTCAGGTTTACATGTAAAGTCAATGGAAAGGCGCGATGACCCGCGATTGCGGGTCCCGCGAAAATTCGGAAGCAGATTTGCGTCGCGAAAACGCCAAAACGCGTGAAACGCGCGTCAGTGTAGCGCGTCTGGCGCGTTTCACTCGCGAATAAAACCACGCGCGTGAGTTTTTGTGTTGCATTTTGTGCATACGCGCGTTTCGCGTCTACCGCTCGAGTTGGAAAAATCTGAACTCCAGCGTCAAATCGCGCCGCGACAACCAATCAGGAGCCTGGTGACGTGGCTGTTACCTAGGTCAAAGGGGCAGATCCAGCCAAAGCCTTTCATACTTCAATGGAGGGGAAGGCTAATCAATGCGGTAGCAAACAACTCGGAGCTGTACAACACCAGCTGCTTTCAGTACCGAGACAGGAATAAAAAGGACCGAGCTTGGAGGAAGATATGTGAAGAGATCGGGCAACCTGGTAAGTTCATTCATTTCTCTTTTGAAAGTTTTCACTGACCCAGGGAAGCCGCACAAAAGCTAGCAAGCCACCGCTATTTTCCCACTGACGTACAAATACCGTTCTGCTTTTATGCATGTTGTCATTTAGGAATATATTTTATTGTTTATTAATAAACAGCACACAGTGGTCACTGCTTTGCTTTTTCGCTGATTTTTTATTGCACAGTACAGCATTGCATTCTGCAGCCTGATTGACAAATCTCCTGCACTTGCCAAATTTATCACGTTTGGTTTTGATAACCATCGCGTCCAATAGAAAAAACAGCACAAAAACACCCATAACTATGAGCCTCATTCGGAAAAAGGCGCACGAAAGTGGCGGGCAGATGAAGACAAACCGCGCATAATAATACTTTTACGTTTTGCAATCTACAAAGGTTTGCACTTTGAGAATCAATTGTGAGAACTGTGACCAGGGGCTAGTTATTCTGAGAACCCCTGCAATAAATGAGGGACCACTGTCTACTCTACGATTATTATATCCAACCTGTTAACATTTAATACTGTATTGATAGAACCAACTGATTCTGCAGCAGAGCATCCCCAGTCCCTGAGCTCCTGCTGCTGCACCCACAGATATGTACAGCAAGCACTGATACCTTTTTAGTCGGTGGGATTCCCTTGTGATCACCTTTACTAAATATCTACAACCAATCTGATTATATCCTGTTATTGTTTTTTTTTTTTTTTTCAATGTTGAAATTAAAATCTAGTAGCAGCCTTCTCATTTCTTTGTGTTTTGTGCTGTTTTACAGGCCCACAGAGGAGGACGGCTCTGAGGCAGATGAGGGACGGGTCCCAGGACGGTCCATCGGCGGTGGAGCTGGCCATCCTGGAGTCCCTGAAGAGGCCACACCAGTCTCCAATGGAGCATTTCCTCCTCAGCCTTGTTCCTGCTCTGGAGAGCAGCTGGTCCTTTTTATTCCTGTCTCTCTGTAAATTCTTATATTTTATATATTTATGTTTAATGTTTTTCTGTTTGAGACTTTTAATATTATTTCAAATAAATGTTTATAATGACTAATGTCTCAGTTCTACTACACAGCAAATGTTGGCACACAACTTGACACATGTAGAATTTATTTCATATTATACTAATGACAAAATATACTGATACAGTGGGATGCAGAAGTTTGGGCAACCTTGTTAATAGACATTATTTTCCTGTATAAATTGTTGGTTGTTACAATAAAAAATGTCAGTTAAATATCATACAGGAGACACACACAGTGATATTTGAGAAGTGAAAAGAAGTTTACTGGATTTACAGAAAGTGTGCAATAATTGTTTAAACAAAATCAAGCAGGTGCATCAATTTGGGCACCACAAAAAAGAAATGAAATGAATATTTAGTGTATATCAATGTGTGTGTCTCCTATATGATATATGGGGTGCCTTTGTCTGGATGTGCTTCCCATCCAGAGCTGCACAGCACAGAGGAAAGTTCCAGCGCTCCTGGAATCCCTCTGTGATGGACCGCCAGTCTCCAGGTGAAGGCACAGCCATGAAGTCGTCCACTAGACAGTCCCAGATGGACGTCGCTGCCTGGGGGGTGATCTGACACACCGACTCTGAAACTGAACGCGATGGTCCTGAAGGAGTCCCCGGTGACAAGGAACCTGGACAAAATTGTTCAAAATCAGTATTATGTGTACTGCAGTTACAAAATACATTATTCAAATTCCAAAATACTTTTGTGATGTCAGATTTAAATCACAAAACATGAATCTTACATAAAACCTTTTGTAATTATAAGGATAATTACAAAATGTATATTAGATAATATCTAAAACAGTTGTGTTTTGTTTTAACTTTAACATATCATAATTTGATTGGTAGCAACTTTCACAACTACAGTGAGCCAATCACTCACAATTCCTAAACATGTCAATCAGGTAGGAATGAAGTAAGACATTAATAGAAATAAAGAGTTGTATGTTGACATGTAGCCCTTTCCTTGCTTAAATCATTGTTAATATTTTTGAAAAATTAATCTGTGATAAGACATAGCTTATCAAGATAGAACCATGTAACTAGAGATGAACCAAACTGTTCACAGTTTTATCTAACTCTGTTTTAATAAAGGCTGTGACCCCTGCTATAGAGTCTGACAGCTGCAGGGATTATATACAAATATTAAACTATCCCAGAATTAAACCAGGTCTAAATAAAAAGGAGTGAGTATCACTACAAGGTTAACTCAGTGGTCCTAATGCTACAGTTTGATATCAGCAAACACCGAGCGCATACATTGATGTGACACCACAGCCATGCTATCATTCAAACACTGATAACAGCATAAATCGAATTAAATCGGGACTTGATGAGACCTTCTGAGTATCACTAGAAATATTATAAAGAGTCGTCTCTGTACCACAGTTTGCTTTCAGTAAACACCGACAGCATTCACTGTTAGCATAGCACATCCATGTTAGCAGTGTATAACTGGATGGATTAGCATATTAGCACAGATATCAATAAAGGACTACCGTATTAAATAGTTTTACTAACCTCAGGCAGACGGACAGGCGCTCTGCAGGTGGGATTGAGCGCCTGTAGTTGGTGTCTAGGCGGGCGATGCTGGGACCGACGAGGGAAAGCAGGTCCTCAAACTGGCCGAGTGAATGACGGTGATAGCGCTGGAATCGGCCGTCATCCAGGCGCAGCTCCTGGAGCAAGTGGTGAAACTCACCAAACTGCTCATGCCTCTGGAGGACCTGATGGACCCAGGTACGGCGAGGACGTCTTTTACGCTGCTGCTCTGCTCTCCACAGTACATAGAGAAGGGAGACTCTCTCTTCAAGCGCTAGCTCGATAGCTGCCATCTTGCAAAGATACCAGTCTGGCACAACTCCCTCCCACATTCCTCCCACATTTCCGGTTCATGCGCGTCAAAATATCATATTTTGACGCGCGATGGATTTTTCTTGGACACGCGTTGAGACGCGAATGTACACGCGTCAAATTAGGGGCGTTTGGGGCGTTTTATTCGCGTCCATCGCGTTCGGTGTGAACACACCGTTACACAAGAAATATCCTGTAACTCACCAGTCTTATGGACGCACACTCTCATTGAACCCACATAAACTGCTCCCGAGCATAACTTGTGATTCACACTGCCTTCATGAACACCATTTTCCATCCCAGTCAAACATTACTCACAAAACGGCCGCGCCCTCTAGTGGCGAGGCAGAAAACTGCATCACAGTCCTGCCTTCAGAACAGCCGCCCCCAAACTTGCCCTCGCAAGTTTGCAGAATGTCATTTACTGTCCATTTTGTTCTGGTACTGCAGGTAGTCGAATAAGGCGGCTCACTGGGCGTACGTAGGTACGGTCCTTTACGTCCACTTCTGCAGATCGGATCAAACCATCAGCTCCGGGGAATACCCTGTTGATCTTCCCAACAGGCCATGATGCTCTGGGAAGATGGGGATCCACTATCATCACCACAGTGCCCAGCTGGATCGGAGCAGTGTCTTTCTGCCACTTTGACCGTGTCTGCAGTGTAGGCAGGTAGTGGCGTATGAACTGTGTCCAGAAGCGATCGGATAACACCTGACAGGTCCTCCATGATCGTCGTCCAATGAGTTCTGAGTCGTGGTATATCACTTGGGGTAGGGAAGGGTCTAGCCGCCCCATCAGCAACAAATTTGGGGTAATGGGGTCTGGGTCAGCCACGTCTGATGACACGTACCCCAAAGGTTTCGAGTTGAGTATTCCCTCGATCTCGATCAACACTGTTTGGAGTATTTCCTCTTTTACAACCTGTGAGCCCAATGTGGAGGCCAGAGCTGCCTTTATGGACCTGATCTCTCGCTCCCAGGATCCTCCAAAGTGGGGAGAACTGGGAGGGTTAAATCGAAACTTGATCTGCTGCTCTGCTAACTTGCCTTGTAAAGAGGGATGCAGGGCTTTGAAAGTTTCCTGGAGCTCCCGGTCCCCACCTCGGAAATTTGTTCCCTGGTCACACAGTATCTCAGCTGGTTTCCCACGACGAGAGACAAATCTTCTTAATGCCATTAGAAATGAGTCGGTGTTGATACTAGACAACACCTCAATATGAATGGCACGAGTCGTCAAGCATTTGAAGAGCAGGCCCCAGCGTTTTTCATTTCTCCGACCAACTTTCACCTGCATTGGCCCAAAGCAGTCGATGCCTGTTGAGAAGAAGGCTGGCTGATGTAATCGTAGGCGTGCAAGGGGAAGGTCAGCCATCTTTGGGTTGGCAGGTTGGGCTCTCCATTTTTGGCACTCAGGGCAGGAGCGCTGTTCGCTTCTTACGGCTTCACGGCCGCGAAGAATCCAGTATTTCCTTCTCAACTCTGCAAACAATCTCTCTGCTCCTGGGTGTTTCAAATCACTGTCAGCCTGTCGGATGAGTAGTCTGGTGACTGGATGTTTAGGGTCCAATACTACTGGATGTATCACAGCAGCTTCCAAATCATGGCATCGTCTGAGACGACCACCTACTCTTATGAGTTGAAGCGACTTATCAAATTCCGGGTCTAGGCAAAACAGACGGCTGGATGAGAGAACTGGTTTCCCAGTGGTCAGGCACTGGATCTCATCAGGGAAACTGTCTTTCTGAGCAGCTCTCAGCAGAATAAGCTCAGCCTCCTTGTAGTTCTCTGATGTGAGATTGTCACCAGCCGCCCCGTGAAGGCACCTGGCTGTTTCTTCCAAAAGCTTGCTAAAACTGGTCAACTGCTGTGCATCAGGCAGGGAGATAGAGTCAGTAGACACAGCTAAGCAAGTTATTGGTTTACGCTGCTCCTCAGCAAAGTCTGTACATGGTGTGGCTGGGTGCTCTGGCCACTGGTCTCGATGTAGCTGCAGAAACGGGGGCCCACATGCCCACCGGGACTGGACTGTGAGGTCTTGTAGCCTTTTACCCCTAGTTAGATCATCTGCCGGATTGTCATATGTTGTCACATAACGCCAAGACTGGCTGTCTGTCAGTTCCTGGATTTCAGCTATCCGAGTTCCCACGAACACCTTGAAATGACAGGACTCTGACTGGATCCATGTTAGGACAGTGGTGGAGTCTGTCCATAACACCACTCTGCATAGTGGTAGGGTGAGCTCTTTGGTCAGCAGGCTAGCAAGTTGAGCTCCAGTCAAGGCTGCACATAGTTCCAGACGTGGCATGGACATCTGCCGTTTAGGGGCCACCCTAGAGCGGGCAGTCAGGAAAGCAACTTCCACCTTTCCAGCAGCACCTTCCGTCCGTAGGTAGGCAACGCTTCCATATGCTTGTTGAGATGCATCGCAGAAGATGTGCAACTCACGCCTACTGTCAGATTTGTCCAGCTCTGGGCTTACATAACAACGTTGTAGACTAATGTCGTCCAGATGTTGCAGCTCACCCTCCCATTCGTTCCATGCCGAGAGCAGGTCACTTGGTAACAGGGGGTCATCCCACTCACGCTTTTTGTCCCACAGCTGCTGGACTAGTACCTTCGCCCTCGTTGTGAAGGGGACGAGAAACCCTAGTGGGTCATACTGACTCGCCAGAACCCGGTAGATGTTTCTCATGGTAGGAGGATTCCTCTCCAACTGCATGGACTTGTAGTGCAGAGTGTCAGAGCAGCACATCCAGCGCAAACCTAGAGCAGGTTCTTGAGGGTCCATATCAGTTTGATTCAGCCACTGTACGCTGCTCTCCGATCTTATTTCCTTTGGTAGATGGCTGATGAGATCTGGGGTGCTGCTGGCCCACTGTCTGAGCTCAAATCCTCCCTCCGATAATAGTGACCGTAGTTTGTCCACAACCTCTGTGGCCACATCTGGAGAAGAGAAGCTCTGTAACCAGTTGTCAACATAAAAATTCTTCTCAATGGAGTCACGCACGTCATCTCCCTGGTCACTGTGGTCATGGACGTGTCGCTGGAGTGCATAAATTGCACAGCACGGTGAGCATGTTGTCCCAAAGGGGAGCACCTGCCATTCATACACCTTGGGATGGGTGTCTCGTTGCAGATCGCGCCAGAGGAAACGTAGTAGTGGCCGGTCCTCAGGCAGTAGTCTCACCTGGTGGAACATCCCCTTGATATCACTGCTAACTGCGATGGAGCGTTCTCTGAAGCGTAGCAGCACACCAAGAAGAGAGGCCCCCAGGTTCGGGCCTGGTAAAAGCAGCTCGTTGAGGTTCTGATCCCTATAGGTGAATGAGCAATTAAACACCACACGGTTCTTTCCGTTGTGTGTCACCATGTGGTGGGGGATGAACCATGATTCTGTGGAGGCCCTCATTTCCTCCTCACTGATTTCTCTGACATAGCCTGCTGCTATCAACTTTGCCATCTCCGCTTGATAAGCTTTAGCCTTCTCTGGGTCTCGACTGAGGCGCTTCTCCGTGCCACGTAGATTGGGGAGTACTGCTTCAGGTGGCACCCGGAGTGTAGGCATATCACTGACACGCAGAAGGGGAGTTGAACATCTGTTTACTCCCTCGACATTCAGTCTTGTCGTCTTTGCCTCCAAAAGCCTCATAGCTTGCTCTTCCCTCCGAGACCGTGTCACTAGTTTCTCACTTCGATATGGGAGAGTGTCAAGTTGCCAAAGCCTCTCTACTTGACTATGAAGCTCTGATTGAGGAGAGGCAGTTGAGAGGAAGAGGCACTGTTGTGGTTGAGCAGAGTGCTTAAGGGAGGGGATTGGTAGTACCCAACCAAGTCTAGTCTTGACTGCAGCTGGTCCTCCAGGTAAGCCTAGGCGCACAGGTTTGATGGGCGTTACTAGGTGAGGACAGTCAGAGCCGATCAGAAGGAGTGGCTGGGCATTTGTGAAGGGCTGCAAGGGAAGCCTTCTCAAGTGTCTATATTTCTGTTGAAGTGCCTTCACAGGGTAGGAATGTTCAGCCAAGCCTAGGTCATCTGCTGTGAAGGCTCTCTCAATGGTGAATGTTCTGGATGGTTGGCTGGCAGGGGAGACTTTGACTGTCACTGATGCGCCATGCAAGGTTCTCAATCCTTGTCTCACCGTACGTAGAGTAAGACTCTCTGCCGTGCCCTGTAACTGCAGTCTTTGAGTGGCCTCAGGGAGAAGGATCGTCCTCTCAGATCCATCATCCAATATGGCGAATGTCTCCAGGGTGTGCTCACCGTTCTGCAGCAGCACTTTGGTTATCTTCAGAAGTACTTGGCTACAGCCAGCACGCCGGTCTAGATAAAGTACCTCAGTAGATGGTTTACTCCCCAGCTCAGCGACGTGTTCCATTGGTGGATTGGGTGCAGCAGGTCTGAGATTCACTTCATGCAGGGCCTCTAGGTGTTTTCCCCTGCATGTCTTACACTGCACTTTAAGTCGACACTGAGCGGCCTGGTGGTGCCGCCCACAACGCCAGCAGCGATTGTTGGACTTAATCCAAGTTGATTTCTGCTCCTTAGTCAGCATCTTGAAGTTGACACATTGATCTAGGAAGTGCAGAGTGTTATTACAATATGGACAATAAGCTGTGTGCTTGTCTTGGACCTCAGAAGTGGAAGGGGTTGTGGCTGAGGACCTTTGGGGGGCAGTGTTGTGTGTTGCACCATGCAGCACGGTGGTAGTCCTTTTGGTGGCTCGTTTATCTCTTTTCATGCTGCTCCTGTCTCTCGAGCTCTCCTCTACCTTCTCTGTGTGATCTCCGCCCTCTTGAATGACCAGCTCATACTCCAGCCACTCTGCAAAGTCTCTCAATGATGGTATTCCATCTTTCTGTGGGTAAAGGTAGCGGCGGAAAGCAGCACGTAGGTCTTGGGGTAGCTTTCGTGTCAGTCTAGCAACATGAGACCCGCATTGCAGCTCTATGTGTCCATCTTCCCCAAGTTGCTCTAACATGCCGACCAGAGCACGGACTCTCAGTGCAAACCTTCTGAATCCAGTTGTGTCACCTGGGCGGATGCTGGGCTCATCCATAAGCTCTGCTATCCTCTGCAGTGACAGCTGGTGCGGCTGACCGTAATGTTTAATGAGCGAGGCCATCGTGTCAGAGTAGGGGTGAGGTGAGTTACTGTAGGAGTCAGCAATTAAAAGAGCTTCCTCAAATTTAAGGTGGTCACATAAGACCTGATATTTGAACCTCTCCGTTGCATCAAAGGGGAGAATATTGTCTAGGGCAAGCCTTAATCTAGCAAACTGCCTGGGATCACCCTGCATGAACTCTGGGATGGAGGGCGATGGTCCTCTGTAGGTCTTCTCCTTTACACCTATGGCTGTAGTGGGAGCCAGCACTTGTTCTGGGGGGAGCATGTTCGCGTCGAAACTAGGTCCAGCTAGTGATTGAGATAAGGGGGTGGACTGTGGCGCACGAGGCTGAAACTCAGGAGCTTCAGTGGCTGAGGGTTGCTGTAACTGTAGCTCTTGTAAGCGTTGGCTAAGCTCTTGTGCAATGGCTGGTAGCGGTGGAGGTGGAACAGACTGTACCTCTGGTAGATCAGGATGATCTCTTGGGAGAAAAACTGGAGGTGGTGGTACTGGCCATTCTTCAGCTGCATCCTGTGTGTAGGATATATTGTGCTGCTCTGGTCTCAGGGGAAAAGGCTGTGTAGTTAGAGGTGTGGAGACCCAAGTGTTATCAGCTGAAATGTAGCCCCCTGGTTGCTGGGCAGAACGTAAGCGGGTGGATTCCAACGTGCTGACATTACGATCCATCTGCCTCCTCATGTCTCCTACCATCATCTGAAGTTGCCTGTTGTCCTTCTGCAGTTGCTGCACAATGTTCATGAACTCCTGAGGGATGCTGGATGACACTGGAGTCTGTCCTGCAGCTCCAATAGAACCAGGAGTCTGGGTGAGGGGCGTCATCTTGGCGTATCCCTCTCTAGTCTGCTGTTGCTCCAATGTAGCAGTGGGTGGCAGTGTGTAGCCTTCATACTGAGTCATCCATCCTGGTGGTCGCACAGCCCTCCGTGGACGTGCACCTGCTCTCTGGGGGTCATAATCCATCTTCACTCTGTAATCACCTATCCGGCTCGAAGGACCAATTTTGTTATGATGATTTCTGATATGAGGTTCAGTTCTACGGTGGTGATCGCAGGGTGTGCACAGGTCAAGTGCCACTATGACCCTCCAGAAATTAACGAGGACAGGGGATGATCGTTCAGCTCTTTAATGGCAGATTTAGCATGGGTGTGGGTATGTGTGTGTGTGTGGTTCTACAAACAGAATGGAAAATAGAACACAAATTACAATCAAATTATAGACAACAATAATCACCATATAACATATTACAGCCACATACTTGTCTTATAGGCCCTAATACTAAGCTGGCGGCTTTTACTTATAGTCTGAACCATATTTGACAACAAAGAAAATAAACATCTTCCCATCACTTAACTCTTGTGCCCCACTCACTTATGATGCCAACTAAAGAAGGCAAATACACATAACAAATCCCCAACTCAAACTGAACTCAGTTTGGCCTAGGCGAACTTAGCTTAGCTTAGCCCGCTTAGCTTAGCGATAACTTAGCTTATAGAAAATGTACAAACAGAGGACGTCCAGAGCAAGAAACATACAGGCTATCCTTCTTACACAAGAAATATCCTGTAACTCACCAGTCTTATGGACGCACACTCTCATTGAACCCACATAAACTGCTCCCGAGCATAACTTGTGATTCACACTGCCTTCATGAACACCATTTTCCATCCCAGTCAAACATTACTCACAAAACGGCCGCGCCCTCTAGTGGCGAGGCAGAAAACTGCATCACAGTCCTGCCTTCAGAACACAGAGAATGTTAAAACATATATGTAAATATACTTTACTGGGGAACCAAGGGGGAAAGAGAGACAGTAGGTGGTCAGAGGTGGCATTGCAAGTTATTATTATCTGCTAAAGGAGTTGACAAAACATGTCTGTAATCATGCTGTTTAACCCTTTTCAGGAAAAGATCATTTGCAAAACAAGAAAGGATGATGCAAGAAAAACTGAAAAAGAAAAAATGCCAAAGCCGAGATGTCAAGTTGATCTGTTTGTCAATGTCTGCAATAGCTAAAATCAAAGATAGACAGAGAAATTGATGAAGAAATTTCAAGCCAATATGAAACAAACTAAAAAAAAAAAGCAGCTAGATGCTTTGACATCGACATTGTCCTGTTTTTGCGTGGTAGACATCGGAAGCATACACACACATCCATCACTCTGCTTAATCAGCCAGTGACATGTTTGGACAGTCATGATGAGGATGAGTCCATGCATGTTCATGTGTGTGTGCAATATGCTGTGCAGAGCTTGTCAATAACGCACATACAAATGGAAAAAAATGAAACAAACACGTACGCATTGACACACATAGGCTGTTAATTAATTTAACTTTCAGTCACATTTTTCATGCTTTTCGACATAATGCCTTCTTTTATATTATCATAAATTATGCAGATTGTACCTTAAATAAACGAATTTGTACTAGAGATGCAGATGAAGTTGTTTACTCTGTATAATCACACTGGGAAATAAGTAGTTGTGTTTCAGTGTGCTGTACTAATCATTCTGAGTGCAGCACTTTAGTAGGCAACACTGCACAGCAGTTTTGCATCACATTATTCAAACCCCTCTTAAACACACTACATTATCTTTGCAAATGTCCAGGATATAATAAATAGACCAAAGTCAAATTTAAGTATGTTATCATTGATGACCAAACCATTAAGTAAGCATTTCAGATGGCCGATTGGCTGGTATTTCCTTGTATAGTCAATTAAAAAATAAATAAAAATACCAACATGTTCCACTCTATTACTGGCATAACTTTGCTTAAAGAATAATTATTTTGCTTATGCAGCTAAAAAAGGTTACTGCTTTATATGGCTTTTGGCTAAGAGAATGCAAATATGTGGCATTTTGTTACAGATTTCCCATATTACAGTTTTTCTCAAATGCTAAAACACAAAAGCCAATCCTCTAAACCAAATGACCAGTTGTCTAAACACATTTACTAAATCTAGCCATCATTTACCAATATCATAAACACATGTCACATGAAGACACAATTCACAGAACACAATCCTCTGTTGTCATAAATATAAACACATCTTTCCTTGCTAAAACACAAGTTGCAAAAGAACTCTGCTCATATTCTCAAATGAAAGCTCATGTGATGCAACATGCTTGCCACAGTCAGCAATATTTGAACACAATGAACACACCTGGCGTCATTCATTACACACAACGACTCAAAATTGAAGACACCTGTTGCTAATGCTGTGACCACATGTATAAAAGCAAGTTCAGAGTGCACAGTATGCTGAAGATTCCAAACAAACACAATGGATGAAGGCAGAGTCAGGGGAAGAGGAATTTGATGCAGAGGAGGGAGAAGAGCTGGCCCTGGAAGAAGAAGAGCAGGCCAACAAGGAAGAGGAGTTCAAATGAGAGGAGGAAGAGGAGCAGGCCAACGAGGAGGAGGAGGCCAACATGGGAGAGGAGAAGGTCCAGGAGGGAGAGCAAGACAACCTCGCACTATCATTATGGACGAGATGCGAGCAACAGTCATTGACAATGTCATTGTCCATGGCATGACAATGGCTGAAGCAGGACTAAGAGTCCGTCCAAACCTGAGTAGGTTCACCGTGGCCACCATGATCAGGGCATTCAGACAACACAACAAGTATTGTACTCGATTGCTTTCTTTGTCACAATACAGTTTTACAAACCTGTGAAAGTAGTCTTTTGGTTTCAAATCAGTTGTGACTGTATTGTAACATATGTCAATTGACAACACATGTTTCTTTCTGTAGAGTTGAAAGAATGCCACATAGAAGTGGGAGGGTTGCCATATTTACAGTGGCACAAGAAACGCTCATTGTGGATATGGTTCGTGGGAACAACCTCATCAGACTCCGGGAGATCAGAGACAAAGTCATTGCCGATAATGTCAACTTTGAGAGCATTGACGATGTCAGCTTGGCCACAATAGACCGAGTTCTCCGGCGCAAAAAGACACGGATGAAACAGGTCTATAGGGTTCCCTTTGAGCGCAACTCTGCGCGACACGAAGACCTATGTTATAAGTATGTGTAAGTATACATCCATGTTCACAGTACAGTTAGTGGACATACTGTGTTGCTCAGTGGCCTACATTACTTCTGGACAATACTGTGCTACCTGATTGACTGTTGTTCTGAACACCTGTGCACTTTCAAATTTTCACAGAGGATATTACAGTTGGAAGCGATGGCCAGACATCATGAGTACCTCTTCCTGGATGAGGCTGGCTTCAACCTGCAGAAACGAAGGTAAAGAGGCCGTAACATCATTGGCCAAAGAGCCATCACTGAGGTCCCTGGCCAATGGGGGGGTAATATTACCCTTTGTGCGGCCATGGGTTCAGACGGGCTTGTCCACCGGCATGCTGTCCTTGGGTCTTACAACACCCAACGTCTCCTCACCTTCCTAGAGGAGCTATAAGACATCCTCCTGGACCGCCAACAACACCATCCTGGACACGCACACCACATTTATGTGATCATTTGGGACAATGTCCGCTTCCACAGAACAAACCAAATCAGAGTGGTTCACCACCAACAGTGACCACTTTTTAAACGTCTGTCTGCCACCCTACTCCCCTTTCCTGAACCCTATAGAGGAGTTCTTCTCATCATGGAGATGGAAGGTGTATGACAGACAACGATACACAAGAGAGAACCTCCTAAGGGCAATGGAGCTGGCCTGTGTTGACATCCCAGCGGAGGCCTTCCAAGGATGGATTTGCCATTCCAGGGCGTTTTTCCTGCGGTGCCTGGCAAGAGACAATATAGCCTGCGATGTGGATGAGGTGATGTGGCCCGATGCAGCTCAGCGACATGATGCCACACAGTGATTGTGGTGTGAATGACGTAAATAAAAAAAACTTCACACCCTGATCATGTTTTCAGGAGTACTGTTGTGTGCAATAGATTCTGTTTTTGCATTGAGTTGTGTTACAGTAGTGTACGTAGATGCAGGATTTTCTATAGATTTATACTCTTCATATGAAACTCACAAATCTAAATGCCTAATCGTCTGCAGAGATCTACGACGATCCGTTACTGTATGGTTTCTAAAAATATGCATTGGCAGTTATGCAACAAAGAACCTTCTCACAAAATGAGCATTGTGTTTTCAATTGTTTTGCTGTAGTGTGTAATGATGTGTATAGTGTTTACATTTTTTGAAAGCTTCGAGCTGCTCTTTTGGTGTGAAAGTTCGAGTTTTTGCAGTGGGCAGGTGTGGTTGTGTTTATGTAGCTTTAGAAAAGGGTGTTGTGTTTAGACATTGGGGAACATGGTGGAAACGTTTGTGAAATGTGTTTTAGCATTTGAGAAAAACTGTAATAATAGCCTCTGAAGTACGTGTAGCACCAAACATCACTATGCGGAAGGTGAAGTGAAAATATAAACTTAGCCGGTCTCCTTTTCAAGGACAATTTTTAAAAATCTTTACACCATGTTTAGCCTTGCTGTTATCATTAATTTGCTCAATGGAAACCCTGTTCTGATCAACTTAGCATCTGCAGTTAACCAAAGACGTTACACTGGTGCAGAGAGCAAAACAACACCTTCTCTGTAAAAATAACCTGACGTTCTTCAGGTAAAGGATCATCATTGGTGATGACAGCTGGGTCAGTGCCAGCAGTGAAAGTGTCTACAGTTTCCAAAAGAAAAAGGCACCAGGTCATATGCCCAACAGGGCGTATGCTTGTGGGTTTTTTTTATTGTTATTGATGGGCTTTTTTATGGGGTTGTATACTGTAACTCTGTCCCTCGGGGTCAAACTGAAACCTTTGACATGTGGTGCGTGCTTACCCCAAATAAAATTGAAGTAGAATGGTTGAAGCTTTGGCACAGTGTGAGATCCAGTGAGCATCAAATGTGAGCGGTCACAATTCAGCGGCCCCCACTTGAAGCATTGCAACACTCCTGAATGAGACTAGGAGATGGATCGGATTTAAACTGGTTTGAGATTTTTATGGATCTTAGACCTTTTTGACCACTTATTATAAGATTGTAGGAGCTGTCACCTTTAAGATATTGTGTTTACTTTAAAGTCGTAACTTATTCTGTTCCTTTTCTCTCTCTTTCTCTCTTTTACTGGTTTTGTTTACAATTCTTACTCACTTATTGTTCTCTTTCTATTTTCTGTTAGTATTCTCACCACTTTTGGGCATTTCTCAATTTCCCATTTCTCTTTTCTCTCTCCATCTTCTCCTGCTATGATGAGAAAATGATTACCTGTCCACCGAAGAGATCCTCATCTACTTTATTACACAGGTGAAAAAAATGTTCTCCCTCAGCTCCTACCGGCCAAAGTAGAAATATTAATGGCCGTGATTTTGTTGTTTTATAGATAGAATAACAAGAAAGCCATTCAATTTTAATCTGTCACTTAAAGATAGCTATAGAATAGGGCGTACATGCAGAGCCTCGGTGGAGGAGAGGAGAACGGAAAATTGAGAAAGTAGTCATGAATAAATATGACACCGCATTTTTCCTTCTCCTTATCGAGGTTGCCCAGAGATAGGTGGAAGGAGAAGCACACTGATTACTGCAACTGCTGCTGACTCCCTGACAGCAGATGTCCTGTTGATGATAGACCACATAACTACATGAAAGCAACACACAAATCAGTAGAGAGTTGGCATACAACCTCATAGCACTGTGGTTTTAGCGTAAACCAGCCACTTAGGCCTATAATTCTTCGTGCGAACAGTCATAATATTCTACAACTCAATGAAGACCTTGAATCCCTTCTCTAACTTCTGGTTGTATTCTGTATACTGAGTGTTTCTCCATGGCATATTTGCTGTATCCATAAAACCTCATGTTAGTATGCAGCACTGGATTCATGCTGAATTTTAATTAATATCAATTAGTCCTTTCTTTTTCAACACATGTCAAGTCAAAAGCTGAAACAACAGAAAGATTAAAAAATCCAAATTTTAATACTGCCACCTTACAAAACAATACATCATGATAATGCTTGCGTGTATCTACCCATTGCCATGATTTTAATTCAATTTTATTTATTTATATAGTGCCAAATCACAACAACAGTCCCCTCAAGGCGCTTTATACTGCACAGTAGATCGTACAAAAATAGATACAGAGAAAAACCCAACAATCATATGACCCCCTATGAGCAAGCACTTTGGCGACAGTGGGAAGGAAAAACTCCCTTTTAACAGGAAGAAACCTCCGGCAGAACCAGGCTCAGGGAGGGGCGGGGCCATCTGCTGCGACTGGTTGTGGTGAGAGAAGGAAGACAGGATAAAGACATGCTGTGGAAGAGAGACAGAGGTTAATAACAGGTATGATTCAATGCAGAGAGGTCTATTAACACACAGTGAGTGAGAAAGGTGACTGGAAAGGAAAAACTCAATGCATCATGGGAATCCCCGGCAGCCTACGTCTATTGCAGCATAACTAAGGGAGGATTCAGAGTCACCTGGTCCAGCCCTAACTATATGCTTTAGCAGAAAGGAAAGTTTTAAGCCTAATCTTAAAAGTAGAGATAGTGTCTGTCTCCCAAATCCAAACTGGAAGCTGGTTCCACAGAAGAGGGGCCTGAAAACTGAAGGCTCTCCCTCCCATTCTACTTTTAAATGATGAGCCCCTGCTGTGTCGGAGAGGCTTAACAAGAGCTAACTGTACTTTGTGGGATTGAATCAATAAAAAAATAAAAATCACAGAGAAAGGCAAAAATGACACAGGTATACACGTGGAGATAGGCTGCCACTCGTGGACAAATTGTTTCAAATAATAATGGTGTTTAATGCTTAGGCAGGTCTTTTGTGGAGGGGGGTAATGCTGGGCTTTATAGTGCTTCTCTAAGAGCTATTCTCAGCACAGCGTAACACTCAACAGTCCCTTCTGTTTCTCCGCACACTGTCACAAACACACACACACACACACACACACACACACACACACACACACACACACACACACACACACACACACACACGAAGGTGCTCCTACACTTGCAGCTCATGCATTTTCTAGCTTTGTGTTTTTGTTTTTAGTTCCCCTTTTCTTCTCTCTCCAACCCCTCCTGCTTGTTCAAGCGATTAAACAAAAGATTACAGATTACTCTCTTTAGCATTGAGAAGCAAGGGGGAGCACTATGAAGCAGTCACCTTTAAGACTGAGGTCCAGTAATTAGGCAACTGGAAATACTGGCAGTGGTTTCTAGTATGACAAAAGTCAAGATGTATGCATTGCAAGCTAACATGAAGATAAAATAAAATATAGACTCTACTGCTTGTTTTCACCGTTATGTGATGTTTAGCAACTAAACAACATAGAGTCTGGAGGAGAAGCTACATGAATACACAGAGGAGGAACTGACGTTTCACTAGCATCAGCCTCTCTCTGACTGACACACCTGCTGAATGCAAGTACACAGTATTTCACACTGAACTGGAAAGGTATGCCATGACTGACCTCGTGCGAAAATTGTCCTGGTTTTTTTTTTAGAACGTAAATAAGGGTGAGTGTGGGTTTGAACCTGTCTCAGCTGATCGCCAAGGTTGTTTGTTTGCTAAAAGCAGTCGCTCCCACGTCCCCCCACACATCTGGCGTTGACAGTGTGCTGGTATTGGTCTAGCCCTTTTCATCAGAGGGTCAGACCAACCTTGTTACAGTAAGCAAAGGGCCACACATTGAACAACCAAACAGAAATGTCTACAAATTTTTGTGATGGACTACTTTGAAATAAGACCGGATCATTGTTCCAACTTTCTGTTACTATGACTTTTCTGTGTCTGTCTGCTATACAGTCAAATTATGCTTTTTAATTATATAACATCAGTGAATGCATAAAGTAAACATTAAAAGATACAAATTATGCACATATGCACAATCATTTACATGAATATGGATCAAATCGGTTTCTGCGCTGGTATGACCTGTGCTTTTGAGTCAAACTGTTTTTGTTTGTACAGTTCAGACATGTATCATTGAAGTAATAAAAGCTTGTTGATATTTATTATTTCTGAACACATTTTTGTAAACATATACAGTGTTTCCCACACACATCATTTACTTGCGTGGGCTTCCATGGTATATTACTGGTAACCAAGTATATTTCATGATTATTTTATTTCATTTTATGTGAACAGCAAACTACTGGGCAAAGGTTAATTTGGATTTTTGACTTGAATTAATTATTTTTTTGATGGGGCCTGCTCTCTAAATGTTTTGTCTCTTAACAACAAGCTGTAAACACAGCACTGACATATGTAGCTGAAAAAGGTAGAGTGGGCAATTAATTAATTATTGCTTAATGAATACCTGATCCAACCGATGAATGCCAGTCCAATAATCACTTTTCCTCTTGCCATTTTTTTGGTGACTACCAGATCCTGAGGGACAATTTGTGGCTCACTAACTGTTAATTGCTCCACTGTGTTCACCAACAAGTTGCTTTGTCTGTTTTCAATTTGAAGCTTGGAAGTTAGCAGTAAAGAGGTTTATCCTCAACTGCCTGCTGAGCAGAGTAGTGAAACAAAACCAAAACACTAATGTTGTGGCCCATAAAACCAAATCAGTTAAGTTAGAAGATGGCACAGCTTTGCAGTGTTTTGACAACAATATAATGTGGCTTCAATGGTAAAAATGCTTCCTTTCGTATTAAAAATATTTTTTTTGTATATGAAAATACTGGTTGTAGCAATTTTAGATTGTGTCAGTGTGCATTATGGGGATGGAAGGGTTTTGAATAAACTATATAACGCTCTGAATTCTGCTTTTATAGTGCAGGATCTAAAAACTCAAATTATTTGAAAATGTCTTCAATCAACAAAGAATTTACAATACAGAAATTTCCAACTTCTGATGCTATGTTAATTCTTAAAGTCAATACTTGGTTGGGGCTTAAAATATTCCATTTGGATTTTGAGTAAATGAATAATCAAACTGTATAAATACTGTTTATCTCATGGTCTAGTTTAGTACAAGTGCCACAATCATTTGGAAGATTGCTGATGATGGTCACTGATGAGGGTAACAAAATGAGGGTCTTTGCAGTCTGTGATGATTTTGGTTGCCATGTTACCTCCTGCTGGTTGTTGCCCCCTCTGTTTTATCAAGTTTAAAGTCAAAACACACATGACAGCTAGCAGCAGAGCTAATATAATATATGTTATCAGATGTTTTGTAGAGTAAAAAGGTATGACAGAAATGATACTTACTGCCTAGGGGAAGCATGTATAATGCTTCTCCTAGGCAGTATCATTAGAAGACATACATAAATAAGTATACATTTTCACTGCTATGCAGATGACACCCAGCTCTATCTATCCATGAAGCCAGATAACACAAACCAATTAGTTAAACTGCAGGAATGTCTTAAAGACATAAAGACCTGGATGGCCGCTAACTTTCTGCTTCTTAATTCAGATAAAACTGAGGTTATTGTACTCGGCCCTGAAAATCTTAGAAATATGGTATCTAACCAGATTCTTACTCTGGATGGCATTCCTTTAGCCTCCAATAACACTGTGAGGAACCTTGGAGTCATTTTTGACCAGGATATGTCCTTCAACGCACATATTAAACAAATATGTAAGACTGCTTTCTTCCATTTGTGCAACATCTCTGAAGTTAGAAATGTCCTGTCTCAGAGTGACGCTGAAAAACTAGTTCATGCATTTATTACTTCCAGGCTGGACTACTGTAATTCATTATTATCAGGATGTCCAAAAAACTTGCTGAAAAGCCTTCAGCTAATCCAAAATGCTGCAGCAAGAGTACTGACAGGTAGTGTTGGTCAAGTTACTTGAAAAAAGTAATCAGTAACTAATTACAGATTACTTCCCCAAAAAAGTAATCCCGTTACTTTACTGATTACTTATTTTCAAAAGTAATTAATTACTTAGTTACTTAGTTACTTTTTAAAAACACGATTTACAACCTGAATAGGTGATAAAGCGATAGATCTTTCAGCCCAATTATACTTTTTCTACATAATCCATCATACAAAATGTAATCAAATGGAAAAGTCTCTTTTTAAAACTTGTTTTATTAGTTTTAATCTTTTAACTTTATGCATCAAGCAAAAAATTTAATTACATGCAACATTCTCTGACTGGAAGAAATTTGTATAACATTTAAACTTATTTTGTGCACATTCCAGCACATATATATACTTTTTTTTTGTGTGCTTACACCCACTCTTTCAAATAGATGCAAGTAAAACACAGCAGAAAATAAATAACATCAAAGACTAGCGGCCCTGTTGCTCTATTTTCACCTGTAAAGCAGGACTGGCGTAGGCGGAGGTTTACCCTGGTGCAGGTGTGCCACAGCGGTCAGTGGAAGAATCCGCGAGTTTCTCTGTGAGTTTCCCATTACGTGGTAGCGTACTCCCGGTGCTTGCTTGGAAGTTTAGGGGTTTTTTTCTTTTAAAAAGAAGTTTTCTTCCCACGCACAACAGACACTAATGTTTTTGTCACTTTTTATGGAATCAAACTTAAAGTCAGGTCAGTACTTTCACACTTTAAACGCTGCACGCTCATACTCTCTCCCACACTCGATATATGATCCATTGTTGATCTGCACACAGCTGTTATCACAAACGTCGCACTCGCTTACGTCACTGTCATGAGGCATTCTCGCAAAAAAAACAAACTTTAACATGAAAATAACATATCTTCCGGTTTTAGCAGGTAATGGCGGACACATGATAGTTCCTGCTGACAACTGCTGATCATATCGGCAAAGTATGTTTCTGGATTGGTTTTTTTACATGATTCTTGCAAAGCCATTAGTGGAAGGAAAGTGCATGATATGTAAGTACAATTCCTCTGTTTTCATATGTAAAAAAAAAAGAAAAAGAAAAAAGCATTGCTTTAGCTTATTTAGTTGGAAGCCTACCGGGATTTAAAAGAAGTTGGGATCATGGACACTCCCGTGGGCTTAAAGGGGTTATTAAGCAAGAAGCTTGGTTTGGTGTAACACTTGGTGTAAGCATTTATTATAATGTGTTCTTGTCAATATTATTAAACATTATAAATATTAAACATTATTTCACTTCAGCTGTCTGCTGTCAGCTGCACACCTGTGTCTGAGGAGGAAAAAAGAGAAATCGCTGTGACAGTGAATGACAGCAGTTTGCAACCTCATGACTGGTATTTAGCAATACCTTTCTGCACTGAAATTTTGTGGAAAGTTGCCCCAATCAAGTACTGAGTATGTACATCAGAGTACATAATTTTCACAATTTGTTTTTTGACTTCTTTTTGACTGTTCTTGGGAAATATAATAATTTGAGATACTGGAGATACTGAATAAATAATAACCAAAGTTTAAACAAAATTGATTTAAAACATTTCACTTTACATGCAATGAATATGGAATATATGATAATGTAAATATAAATCAACAGTATTGAATTAAATTATATATAAAAAAGATTTTTAAAAAAAATCTAAACTAAGAATTGGCAATCAGTGCTCACAATTTTGTGAGGCGTCACGTTTCTCTAATCCTTGTGGGCTAATCCAGAGCATAGTCTTAATCATTAGCCTGCTTCAGTACCACTACAGAGTATTAGGCTACAATCCTGAATCTCAGATGAGAAGGAGAGGAGCGTTCCCGTAATTAGGCGCACATTTAATTGCACCTGTAATATTTGTTTTATCCATTTTATGTGTGGACAGAAGAGAAGAGAAGAGAAGAGAAGAGAAGGCGTTGTCCTGTCTCCTGTGAATACACCAGGTAAGATTAATTGGATATGTGTCTTTCCTTGCCTCTTAATTGGCACACTGCCAATTATAGGGAAAAGCAGGCAAATCCAAAGCTAAAATATAAAATATATAAAAACATGCTATAGTTTCATTCCTGCAATGCTTTTCCTTTATTACCCTGTCTGTCTATCTTCATTTCCTCACATCCTGATATCCTTCTTACAGACAAAAGTACCAACTTGGAATATCTAAGCAAACGAGATACTTGCATCAAAGTAACACTTGTCTTTACTGTTAAGAGTCAGCATTATTTGGATTTAGCTGAACACCCAAAGCTTTTGCCATCAATGTGAAGAACTCTGTCACTGAGCACTTGTGGATCAGACACACTTGGCAGAATGAGTCCCCTCTAAATTGAACCATTTTATTCACATTTGCTGCCCTTGCTCCTACTGTGCCCCATGCAGTCTGGAAAATAATTAATTGGAGAATCTTTCAAGAGAACATGCAATATAAAAATACTCTGCAGATCGTGAAGGACTCTTAAACAACAAACTTATTTTCTGGTGGTCATAAAGTGATGAATACAGTATAAAAACATGAGGTCAGGTTGAGGTAAATTGAATTCTCCTCAAGCTTTGACAAGGGAAACATAAAAATGAAAGATAACCGTTCTCCACTGTTTTCTATTTTTTAAAGATAAAGCGTTTTGAACATGTTTGCTTTATGTGTGCCAGCTGTTATTATTTATTCAAGCTAATGCAGTAATAGTGGAATTACATGTTACATCACTGTAGCCTCCAATTTAATTCAGTGTAACTGTCCCTTTCGCTTCCACTGTTTTGATGTTTTTTCTGTATGCTCTTTTTGTTTGTTTTTTGTGAAAATTTCCAGCAACTGCCATTTTCTGATTCGACTTTTCTGAGTTACATTTATTCCACATTAGGTTAGTTCATCATGTCCAACTCAAATAGGATTTTTGTGCTTAGAGATTGCATGCCAGGGATTCGAGTTATTTCAGCATGACCTGTTATTCGCTGATCAGTTATAGTGGATGTTAGTACCTGACATTTGTTTTGTTGTGTTACACCAGTTTTTGTTTGGTAAGGTAAATTATTTTAGGTAAAGGTGGGTGTAGTAGTAACTTATTTAGTGGAGCATGTTATTCAATAATTTTGTAATTTATTTTATTATGGAAATAAAACTTTGCATTTTATTTCCATACTCTATTAGTTATTGTTTGTAGACAGGGCACCAGAATCTGCAAAAAAATCAATATCGGAAGGTCACACTTAAGAAAAAACTGGAAATCAGAATAGGTCAAGAAAGTTTTTGTTGGAGTCACCAACTACATCAAAGTGAACACAGGAAGTAGAGTGAGAAAAAAATAGAGGAAACTAAAAATTAATGACATAGAAACCCCACTGCCAAGTAGCATTTAGATACACTTGTAGTAACGTGTAGGCTGCATTGTAGGCTCTAGATAGATTCAATGCAAAGTATAAACTAAGCTTCACTCTGTTTTCCTTTAAGATTTCATATTTTGTTCATTATCCCTGGCATATTCAGTGGTTCACTGATCCTGTATTATAGTCCAAAATGTATTTATTATTTGAGCACAACAAACACACAACAAAATCACAGCATGGAATTTGGCAGCGATTGCTCAAAGTGCAATTTGGTATTGTGGTTGCTGTAATAATAAGATATGTGTTTGGTTTGTTTTCAATTCCTGTGATAAAGGATTTTTGTTTAAAGGCGGTAAGTACCATGACTGCGTCATCGATCAACAAGTAATGAACATAGACTCTGAGGGTAGTAACTGGTACAGTACAGTTGCTACCTCAGTGTTAAGGCAGCCAGCCTTATAGTTATGGTGGAAAACTGCACTCTGTAAATGTTATTTTTAAACTGAAAGAAAAGTAGACAGGGACTTTCTGTTTATTACTGAGATTAAGTCATTGTCCTCTGATCTCTGTATTATTGTAGAGATTTTTCCTTAAAATATAAAGTGCTTTGTGGTGACTTTTATTGAGATTTGAACTTATATAAATAAAACTGAACTGAACTGAAGTCAAGTCAATTGTTTTTACATTTATAATTCATTTTTCCAAAAATCCCAGGTGAATGTTAGTGCATAGTTCTATAATTGTACCATCACCATATCTCTATTAAACTATAGAATAAGTCACATGGAAATCAGCTTTAGCCATGAGGCAGAAATGAATCTACTTTTTTCTTTTGACTTTATTTGGCTTGACTTTGCCTTACACAGTCAAATACCTCTGAAACTCTCAATTTCATGAATTTTCACCAGTGCAGTTGTGTTTACTTGTTCCACTCTGTTTAACAGCCACTCTACAACTAATGTCACTGCTGAGAAAAAGGGGTAAGAAACAAAATAAAGGGCTTTAATGCTAAAGCTCTGCCAGCCAAGCAGGAAGGGCTTTAGCCCAAAGAATTTTCTTTGGTGCTGAGGCCAGATCAGAGTACAACCAAGAGAACTAGTTTTAACATCCCATCCCAATTCTTCTTACTGATCATTTATTGACTTGTTTAGCCTCAGATTCACTCCCTTTTTTTTTGCCTAAATGGGGAAGAAATTGTGAGATGGAATCAGATCTGGTGTCTCAGTGAAACTGGATACTATTTGAACAGAGAGGAAGGCAATGATGGTATCAAGGAAAAAAGGGATAAGATTAGAAAGTGCTGTGTGACTTGAACAACCTTATCCCAAGGCTTGTTTGAAGTGAATTTTAATGTGCATCACATAGACAGATTGAGCTAGAGAAACACCTTTGGTTTGGCCAAAAGTCTCTGTGTAGTGCATATTAAAACAGACAGAAAAGAGAAGAAAAGTGAATAATATACATTACGTATTAATATTTCTTCAAGCATTTGATATTTTATGATAATATAAGGGCAGTAAAACAAAATAAGTACTATAGCAGTATCAGTATGTTATATATGTGTGTGTGTGTGTGTGTGTGTGTGTGTGTGTATAAGAAATACTCCAAAAGTATCTTTTTCTTGAAAGATGCTGTTGATGTACAGCATGGTAATGAAAATCATGCTAATCAGGGCTAAAGAGAGGGCGGCCCACTGAGAGACTTATCAGCATCCCAACTTCAAAGGAAAGGCCTAACAACATGGGTCTGAGAGATATCTCCAAATTACTAGAGCAACAAATGAACATATGAAGGAATGGGGGATAATTATTGAATGAATAATATAAATTGCAGCCAGTGAATAAACAAGAAATGCTGGCACAATTTATGGCATTTTTCCTTCATCAGCATATAAGGTACAGTGTCTAACTTGCAAACGTGTTAGGCCTTGTCAATATTATATGTTTACATTTTTTTTCTTTTTTTTAGTGTGCTTAGAGCAGATTTGAAGAAATAAAATGCAGTGTGAGTATGCTCACACCAGATTACTCTGACAGTTGTGTAGAGATCTGAGGATGGCGTATTTGAGCATAATGCAACACATTTGAGCTTGAAGTATGCCCCCTTTTTTGTTATATTAGCTTTGACTCTTATTTATTTTCTTCTTTTTTAATTTTAACCATAAATTTAACTTTTGTTCAGATAGAGTAAAAAGCAGAAAAACCCACATAACTGCATAAGTAAATTCACTTTGAAGCCAAACTCCGATCTTTTTTAGCAAGTAATCTTTGACTTTCCCCATGCACGCATTAGGTGGAGCTCGCAAGATGAAACATAAGGTAGCAGGTTGTCAAAAACTGTTAATGTGGGAGTAAAAGTAATTTTATTGGCATCCCTTTGATAATCAAACACATTGTTGTGAAGTGTTTTCAGAAGATGCAGTTGCCTGTAGGGTGTTCAATTTGGTTGAAACATCAAAAAACAAGCACGCAGGAACATAGAGAGAATAGGGTCAAGTAGCTGGGATTTGAAATGATGAAAAGTAGCTTTTTTTAATTTATTGTATGTCACTAAAGACTTGAGAGTTTACACTGCTATTACTTTGGCTTGATTTCAAAAATAGAAATAATAGGTATAATTGGCAATGTACAAAATGCAGTAGTAAAAAATGTGATGTATTTTTTTTTCTAGATGGCTTAATAATGGCATATTTAAGTCAGATACAAGGTGCACGTACCTGCTGGCACACATACTTAATCCCTGATGGGTGCCTTAACCCACATCAC
This sequence comes from Copadichromis virginalis, assembly GCF_057382275.1. Lineage (NCBI taxonomy): Eukaryota > Metazoa > Chordata > Actinopteri > Cichliformes > Cichlidae > Copadichromis > Copadichromis virginalis. The sequence continues at coordinate 20,348,238 of NC_140637.1, read as the reverse complement.
AGGGAGCAAAAAGCAAAATCAGGTCAGGTTGCGACACAGACAGAAAATCAATGAATTAGATGAACAGAGCTTCTGTATTAGACAGAGGTAAATTGAATACTTACTTAATCTATGTAATACCTTCAGAGTAACACTTCTATAGCTCATTTAGCTCTAGTTTCCACTAGTTGTATTTCTTTACTTTGTTGTAAGATTAATAAAAGTAAAATAACAATTTTACACCAAGAAGTAAGAAACTGTTTTCTATTTAAAGCTCTGTTTTCAGAGACTACTTTACATTATTACCCTGGTATGTATTACCATCAACATTACAACTTGTGCCATAGACGGGATTATGTAAATAGTTAAATGCATTCCACCAGCTTTTCTGTATATAATATTAGTGGCGTACCAAGCAAAACACTTGAACAAAATAGAGGTGCATTTTGTAAATGATATTACCTAAGATTGGTCATCCATCACAAAACATTATTCACAATTTCAAAAGATTTTTTTTAAAGATTTTCAAATAGCAAATCACCAATAGATCGATTTGTGAAACACAAGAGTAGATTGATACCACGCTCGGATCTGTCTGTCACTACAATTCATAGACCTTGCTTATCTTAGATTACAGAACGGCTGTGTTAGGACTGTTCAGAGTTTTAAATACTTTGCCAGCCAGTTCCTTGAAAGATCACAAGTGAACATTTGTTTTCTTTTACCCTGTGCCAACACTGAACTGCATTGTTTTGTTCTGTTTTCTCTTTTTTGTTTTTCAGATGAATGTTGTAGTAGACTTTCTTGGCCGAGAGCGCGCACATTGCAGTATCACATTTTAAAGATATAAGATTGATACTGATCTTACTAATATTTTGACAAGAAAGCAAATAAGTATAGGTCAACTTCAATGACAAACAATGAGTTTTATTGATTTTATACTGAATTAATAAAGTCTGAATATGTGCATGTATGTATGTATTTAAACAAGTACACAATACTTATACAAGTGAAAAGAGTTTACATTAATTCATTCAAGTTCATCCTAAGTTTTGTCCTTTTCTGGAGATTTTTACCTTTCGAAACTTTTAGGTTCATCAGTCTAATAGGTTAAAAACTCTGTCATGTTCACTGGAGACGTGTTCATTTTAAGTGAGGTCCCACATGCACACAGAGGGGTACCTGTCCGATTGGCTGCTTATCACTATGACATCAAGATATTCTACTATACAAGTCTGCTGTCAGCTTGATTCTGTCAAAGTTGACATTGTGAGGTAAGGGACAACAAAAAGCGAATGAACTTTAGCTGAGGCCCATAGACGTAATAGCACTGAGCTTGTTTTTCATTCCAAGATCATGGAACATGTCTTCTCTGATATTCCCTTCACTCATTCATCGATGTGATTATTTATTTATGGATCTAGCCAAGCAACCAACAGAGAATTCGCATCAACCTTCCTCATAGGAGCCCTGTCATATCTACATATTTTTAATAGCTCATAACTCAACAGTCCTGGCTTGACATTTCCCATCAAAAAGAAGCAACACTTCATCTGAGATCTAACTTTCTCCTCAAAACTTCAAGATTTATGTGCCATAACTCTTCAGTGCACTTTATTTCCCATATGTTTGATATAATAAGATAAATTAAAATGATCAATGAAATATATGTGTGAATGTAAAATAGAATAAAGGATTGCAGGAGAAAAAAAATCTCTCCAAACTGTGACACTGTTATTTTCCATGGAGATTACAAGCTTTTGATTTTCTGCCAGTTCGGGCACAAATTTATAGTATATGAAACAGTGTCTTTGTATCAGGTTATTGTCAAACCTCTTCAAAATAAAAAACATGCTTAATCATGTATGCAAACTAAGGAGATCATCGTGAGTAAAATAAAACTATGAGAAAGTAAAAGGTCTGCCATCACATGAAAAAACATCTGATAAACACTGTTCCTTACTGTACTGTATGATATACACGCATATATCACTTCCCCTCCAGCCTGGAGGAGAAAATAACTTCAACAGCCAAATGAATCGGGGATGTAACAGCTTCCTGTCAGCTTTGATTTCAAGTATATATCTGAACCCAAAAATAAGGGAAGAAAAATATCATCAAAAATGGATACTAATGCCAAGATTTAGCTCTGATCTGTATAATAAAAATACAGTACAGACAACAAAAAATTTCAATCACTAAAAAGTTTCCAATGAAAAACCACAAATATATCATATAAAAATATAAATCATCCTGAAAGGGTAAAAAAAGGGCAGTAAACAAATGCGTATTACAGTCCAAAAAACAGTTCTATATGAAGGCATTTGGTTTATTCATGTTACTGTTTTTAGGTTCAGAATAGCAGTTTCTGCCAAGATTACTATTGCAGGTATTGTAAACTTTATGTTTAGAGTGCTTTGTATGCATTTGTATAAATACATTGCAGGGACAATTGTTTATTTGCACTGCAACAATATGAAAACTCTCCAGTTGTTTTCCAGTTCCAGGATCTGTCCTTAAACGTGCATATTAAGCAAATGTGTAGGACTGCTTTCTTCCATTTGGACAATATCTATAAAATTAGAAACATCCTGACTCAGAGGGATGCTGAAGGACTAGTGTGTGCATTTATTCTGGACTGTGTTCCTCAAATTATTATTATTAACAGGATGTCCTAAAAACTTCCTAAAAAGCCTTCAGTTGATGCAAAATGCTACAGCATGAGTACTGACAGGGACTAGAAAGAGAAAGCACATTTCTCCCATACTGGCTTTTCTTCGTTGGCTCCTTGTTAAATCTTGAATAGTCTTGAATAATCAGGCATATCTCATGGTGCTGCATCATCGCAATAGAGTACTTTGTTGTGAGAGTGCTGGTTTACTTATGGTTCCAAGGGTGTTTAAAAGTAGAATGTGCAATAGGTCTAGGGTGCTGGGGGCTGCCCATGATGCACCAAGTGTTTCTTTTTTACTTACCTTTTTAATGCACCTTTAATTTAACCATTAGTTATTTTTAATCTCTGTGTAGGGATGGGAATCGAGAACTGGTTTTTGTAGTGAACTAGTTTCCAGTAGTCCAATTCTTTGAATCGTTAGTTTCCCTGCCCATCAATCCCGCTTATCGATTCTTCTTGCTATGATCAGTTGATTTCAGTTTGTGTCTGACAGAGGGCGAAAATAGTGGCACATTTTTCCAGTGTGGATATGAACATTACTTTTATTTATTTATTTATTTTGCACAAAAGGATGAGGCTACGAGGGTAAAGTGGAGACTGCTCCAGGACAGAAACAACTGCATTATACTGTTAACACAACTTTGGCTCTTCGCAAGCACCTGCACAGCCAAGAACCCAGAGTAATGTAAATGCTGACCCGGCCCAGCATCATGATAAAGTGAGCCGTCATTTGTGGTGAAGCCAGCCACTGCTGAACTTCGACAGGTAACAAACAGATGAGCAGTCAGGCTGCAGCCTCCGTTTCTACCTGTTCATGTTTCTAAAGTAGAATCACTGTGGCGATTGCTGTAAAGTCTCTTTGTGCTGGTTTCCATCTTTGCTTTGTGCTGTCTGCTTTATGCTTGCTTTATTCAAATGCTAAGAGAAAGATCACATGTGTCCTCATTAGGATAGGGATTTGTGTTGGTGTGGGGGGCTGTAGCCTCAGGTTTATATTGTTAAATGGTATATTGTTAAACTGTTATGAGACGGTGTGTTTCAGATCATTTTACAGAGTAACATGAAAGTAATGTAACGAGTAGTATAATGAATGTCTTTTTCTCCTGGTTGCAATTAACTAATGTGCTGCATTACTTAAAGTGTTTTCTGTAATAACGTTTTTACTTTAGTTTTATTGAGTAATGGTCGTTATTGAGTAATGACTAATCACAACAAAGAGGGGAAATACCTTCAACATGCACAAACATTTGACCACACAGCATGTAATTAATTTGCATGAATGTAATGTCTTTGATATGCTGCTTAGAAATGGTGGTGACTCTCAAAGTGGAGCCAATGAGAATCGATAAGCAAATCCATAAGTAGTTGAATAAGTGATATCAATAATGGAATCTGAATCACTAAATTCTTAATAATTCCCATTTCTATCTGTGTCTCTCTTTAACGACGTGTCTTTGTCCTGTCTTCCTTCCCTCAACCCCAACCGGTCGCAGCAGCTTCCTGCCAGTGTCTGAGGCTGGTTCTGGTGGAGGTTCCTTTCCACTGTTGCCAAAATGATTGCTTAACCTCCTAGGACCTGGCGTCCACATATGACATCACATTTTGGGTTGTCTAGACCAAATAGACCAATATCAAAATACAAAATGTTGCTCTACAAGGGCCTGATATCCACTTACGAGGACATTATACTGTCACTGTTTTATTAAAATTTAAAACAAATATCCTCATGTGTGGATCTCATTTTTCACAGAAACAAAAATCGGGTGAAAAAAAAATCTGGTTAATCTTTGTTTTTACATTCATCGGGTCCCAATCAGCCCAAATACCAAAGAGAAATTAAAAATGCATGCCATGGAAGAATTCGGGTCTTAGGAGGTTAAAGGGGGTCATGTGATTGCTGAGGTTTTCTCTGTTTTACTCATTGCATTATTGTAGGGTCTCTACCTTATAATATAACGCGCCTTGAAGCAACTGTTTTTGTGATTTGGCGCTATGTAAATAAAATTGAAATGGAAATAAACTGAGATAGAAAATTCTACACACCATGTGGAGTAGTTATTCTTTTGATTAACCGAGGAAAGAAGAAGAAAATAACCTAACATAAACCTACACTTTAAAATCCATAAGGATTAACACAATTTTTACAAATATTTTTCTGCAGGAAGGTGATTGCACATATTTACATGACATTTGGTAAAGCATAAGCCTAAGGATGGTGACATAGGCTACCACACAGCTATCAGGTAGCTCAGCCTGGGTGCCAAAAGTGTGCCACTCACATCGGTGAGTGCTAAAAAGAGTGTGGGACCTGATCAGCTGACCTCTGGAATAAATAATGCAAATGGTATGCAGTTTTCCCAAAAGAAAAAGAAACGAAATATTCCCCAAATAAAGAAAAAGGCAAAAGCTCTCAACCAGCATATTCAAGAGGGAGAGACTTAAAAGTTAAGAATAGAGGGGAAAAAAATCAAGAATTGCTTAAAAAAATAGCAGAAGCAACTGCAACAGGCTGCAAACAGGATGACGCATACACACTTTCAAAACTGCACTTGGAGTCTTTTTGTCAACACAAAAGAGATAAATTGGCAACAACTGACAAAAATAATTATTTTAAATATGAATGAAAACACTGCAATTGAGTCACACCTGGTATGTCAAAGAAAACTGTGTACCTGGATTGCAGTTACATCCCTAACTGCATTAAAAGCCTCAAAGAAAATGATTAGAAATCACATGATGTTGTCAGGGAAACCTCCATTTGTTATTTGCCATGAATATGTCAGCCCTTGTTCTTTTCTACACTCAAAAAAATAAAACATTAGATTTACTTAAAAAAGTTATGTCAAGTGGTTCCACACAACTGCTTTAAGTAACTTTTAAGAAATGTTGTTACTTAGTTTGAACTCAATACTGTTAAGTTAGATTTACGTAAGTGTATTGGCTAAATGTAACTTAATTGCAATGCTTAGCTGATACTTATCTTTGTTGCTTTAAGCCTACATAACTTGTTTAGGCAATCTCTTTGTAATACTGTTACTTAGCTGGTACATAACTTTTCTGCTTTAGAAGGACATAACCTGGTTAGGTAGTATCTTTGTAAAACTGTTATGTAGCTGCTACATAACTTTGTTACTTTTGAATTATATAAAATTGTTAAGTAATTTCTATTCAATACAATTACAAATAAATCATTTACACTGGTTACTTCCATACAAAATAGCAAAGTTTCTTAAAAGTTACTAAAAGCAGTTATGTGGAACCACTTGACATAACATTTTTAAGTAAATCTTAGGGAGATCTTTTAGGAAGAAATGAAGACAGCACCCAAATTATCAAACACAATCCTGCCTTTAATAAGCACATTCAGTGCATATAAAATACTTTTTTCCAAGCACAACAGCTTAACACAAAGTGCAATCAATGCAACTTGTTACAAATTCCAAGTGAATATTTTGTGCAGAAAATGTAGATCAGTATAAAGTGCTAACCAACTTGTCGTCAAACTAAAATGATTTAAAAAAATGATCCAACAAAGTCCTGTCTTTACTAAGCACATTCAGTGCATATTAAATACTTGTTGACAGACCGAAAAGACTGTAGAGCCGTAGCTTAACACAAAGTGCAATCAATGCAGACAACTTGTTACAACTTTAACTAAATACTTTGTGCATAAAACAATATTTTACTTCAAAGATCAGTGAAGTGCTAACCAACTTGTCTTTCAACTGGTCCAGAAAGCATCCAAATTATCAAAAAAAATCCTACATTTTACAGGACGTTTCAGGAATTATTTTCAAACACTGATAAGCATGAAAGAGCAAACTAAACTCATTTAAAACAGTGAAAATTGGCTGTTTTGTTCAAAAACTGTACTGTAAAACAGTGCTACTCAGTTTTTCAAGTTATGGTTACATCCCAAGTTGCAGACAGCTGCCAAATGTCACATTCTTTGAAATATCAAATCACAGCGGCCTAACCGCTAGAACTTTTTAAAATGTCTGTCATTTTCTGTATGTTGTCAAGTAGCAGTAGAAGAAGTGCAACACCAATTTTTTAAGTAACAGTATTTTGCTAAAATGCAAATGAACATTATTGTTCTCTAAAACTGGTGAATGTTCCCAAGAAACAGTACTGACAATGAAAAAAAGTGTTTATGAACAACTTAACTATACCTGAACGTAAAGCATTCAAACTAAGTTAAGCAATAAGGGCCTCCCGCTTCCTCCTCTTTATTCAAGGAGTTTGTTTCTGAGCACTTGAACTTTGTTTGATAGCTTCTTAGCATCAAGTCCCATCAGTACTTTCTGAAAAAACTCAAAAGTGTACCTGAGGTTGGATGGGTAGCTCATGTTTAAAGTGTAGATCAGGCCGAACAACAACACAACAGCAGTGGCAACATCAGGAAGATCTCTGAGCACAGCGACACCCTCAATTATGATACCAATGTCTTCTGCCGGGTCAAGGTCACGCTCTCCTTCTGGTTTGATGACGTAGATGCCAATGAGCGTCTTCTCCATTTCACTTTCGGCCTCATGGAAGTCCACATCCTAAAAAAATTAACAAGTAAATAAACATAATAATACAAGTTGCAGGGTTTCATATCAATTAAAGGGATATTCCACCCAAAGTGGAAATTTGTCTATTACCATAAATTGCCAAGAGTTAGATAAGTGAGAAAAAAGCATTTTGTAACCAGCACAGTACATTTCTGATCTTATACCCATTGTTCCTGGTGAGCTCAATAATCATGTCGACTGCAAATGAAAAGTAAAAAGTAACACGACGGATTTGCAGGAGGAGGCGATTTAGACTTGGGCCTACATTACGGTTACGCCAAAGCACCCTGTAACCCGCCATGGCATAGCACTTGGATACAACAACAGTGGTTGAAAAAGCCTCTGGTTTCCATAAATAAACACATATTCGAATATCCATGCACCATGCAGCGGCGGCTTACAGTGTTGTATGTGGTAACCATAATGTATTCCCAAGTCTAAATCTACTCCTCCAAATCCTTCAAGTTACTTATTACTTTTCATTTAAAGTCGACATGATTATTGAGCTCACCAGGAATAATTCGTACCATTAAAGAGTCATTTGCAACCAAAATGCTTATAGTTCCCATTCACTCCATTTTTTAAATGCTAGGCAAAAGCAAATAGACTGCTGCCGGATCAGGAGAATTATTGCACTGGTTACAAAATTATTTTTTCTCACTTATCTTACTCTGGGTAATATGGTAATAGACCAATTTTCACTTTGGGGTGGAATATCCCTTTAAGCTGCAAAACAGTAGACAGCTCAGAGCGAGATGAGAGGTGTTGGTCCATCATCTAGATTACACGGCAGAACAACAAAGCAGAAAGACAGTACACTCAGCCCACATTACACCCCAACTGTAATGGCAAGGGTCACTCCCGCATAAGCTTGTGCTTTTATATCTCCAATAATGTTCTAATTTTAACTTTTTGTTATAATCTAATGAATGTGTGTGAGGAAAAATTACCGTCAGTTAAATTTTTATTACTGGAAATTGTTTCTATTTGATTACTTGCCTGATATTCTTTGATCAAGCTGTTCGGATCTTCATTGAGGTAGACTGCAAGTCCTTTCAGCGTACACACTCTTCTCATTGCAACTGTGTCGTTCTGTAAAACATAAAAGCAAATTTTACTTAGCTGAACTTTAAAGACATTTTCAGTTAACTTCAGCAAAATAAATGTATATAATGCTTTGAGAAAAAAAGTCCATGACACACTACAGAAGAACAACAAAATTTAAAATAAAAAAAAATTAAGGAAAGAAGGAACATTATCATTTGAAAAAATGTGACGAGCAAAAAAAGGTAACCACAGGATCCCAAAAAAAACAGAAACCCGACCAAAAACAGCAGCATGAAGAATCCAGTGAGGAAGAGGATGAACAAGAGGTCACACCAAAGCCAGCCTGAACAGAGGATTTTTTTTTTAAAGTAAACCACTGAGTCCACTGATCTAAGGCTTAGGAGGAGAGTTCCAGAGTTTGGGGGCCACAGCAGCAATGATCTGTCACTTTTGGTCTTTAGACTGTTGTGCACTACCAGGCTTTGATCACTGGACCTCAGGGACCTGCTGGGGGTGTTGGGACTGAGAAGATCTCCATTGTATGATGGTGCTTGTCCATGTAAGGCCCTAAGGACCAGAACCAGGATCTTGAAATGAACCTTGAAGTTGACCAGCAGCCAGTGACGCTGGAAGAGAAGCGGGGTGACGTGGGTGTGTTTGGAGGACTTGAACAGGAGGTTTTGCAAGGACAAATGAAAAAACAGTTGTAGTACTAAGCTCAGAGACCTCCCTTTATCCCGTCTTGGTTTGAAAGGTGCCTGATGGCAGTTTATTCTAGCTTCAGCTTTTCTACTGTAAATGCCAAAATTCTCCCCAGGGAGCCGCGGCAAATCCCGTTTTGGAAACGCTACTGTCCTGTAAAAACAGCTTTTAATTCTGGCAATTTTTTTTATAAAGTATCCAAATCAACTTAAAACTTTATTACTGTGACAACACTATCATGAAAAGGACAAAGAATAAACAATCCCATAATACCAACATTAAACTTTACCTTACAATAGAAGGAGACAACAAAATCATATGTATTAAAAGAGGGAATGAAGCATTGAAAAAAATTAATTCCAAACCTCATCAATTGCAGCCATGATTTCTGTGATCTTGCGTCCAGATGTTCCTCCCTTGTTTCTGAAGACTTTGGTCAGTTTGGTTGTGTTGTTGTCCAGCTGTGCCATAAATGTGGATGTTAGCGGGATCGTAGTGATGCGCTGGAATTCAGCATTTATCTGTAAAATAAACAAATGTTTAGCGTGATGGGTTTAAAATATTGCATGTGGAGTGCATTTGCAGATCAACTGATTCAGTTACCTCACGTGGAGAAAAAAGAGCTGGCCATCGGCTTTTAAAGTCAGCTACGAAGGGCATGTCCTGAAGAATTTCTTGCCTCCGGTGAGGAAAGGTTTGGGCCATTTTTGCTTTGATGGTTTCATTGTTGTTCTTCTTCTTGAACTCTGAAAGCAGCACCAACCTTTCTTCTTCCTGACTCTCTCGGGTTTCTCCAGCTGGATAATCAGGGCAGAAATTCACCTCTGCTCTCCTGGGTTTCTTGACTTGGTTGGGATGCACATTACTGTTCCCTCTTCTTTTGAGAGAATTGATGACCAACTCACTACACCCTAAGTTCTTCAGTTTTCCACGATAGTTTGACATTTTATACTTCAAACTGATCTTCCATGCAGAAAATCCAGTTTCTGAACCCTTCTCTTTCAAGCATGGATGCTTTACAACCAAAGCTTGGCAAACATCACTAAGATTGCTGTCTGAAGGGTAAGCTTTGTACTTCATAATTTCTGAAGACAAGCTCTCTAAAATGTCAGACTTGAGCTTTGGTTTTAGGGTTAAAAGTGTTCCATTGGCTTGGAATTCCTGGTTGCCTTTTGTCAATTGCAGCTCTACATCGAAGCTAAACTCAGGTATGCGAAAGTCCAGTGGCCAGGCTTCTGATCGCAGCGTGGAGTTTGCTGAGCTCGAGGAGCTTGATGACCTGGATTCTGGCGATGACAGTATATCTGTGTCATAATCAGGGTTGTGGCCAGAGCAGGGGCTACCCAAGTTAAATGAGGACACACTGCTTTCATTACTACCAGTGGATGTTTCTGGAACACCTGTTTTAATCACTTTTATTTTGTCCATGTCTTTTAGATCAAATGTGGATGTCATGTTAAGGAACTGATTAAAATCTGTGTCCATGTACTGCAATCTGAACTGTTCAGAAACTCCGCACTGATTTTCAATCTCCGCTTTGAGCTCGTTAACATTCTTTGGTATCCCCAAAGGAAGGGTTAACTTGAGTGCGTTGTTCTCCCCCAGGATTATCAGAAGCTTTGTTGGGGCTGTCATTTCTGATGTCCCAATCTCCAACTGTTACTCTAAAAAAATAAGTGCAAGAACATGAGCAGGTGGTTCCCAAACTTCAGTACATGTTACATTTTTTTAGTGGTATTCAGAATTTTGCAGCACAATTTTTTTTCTAGTATTTTTACAAGGCTTGAAACATATCCGAGTAGATTTAAGTTCTGGTCCAACTATTTTTAAGAACCAAACTTTGAGAAGAACTGCTATACAGCACAAAAATTAAATCGGCAACATGGACATTAAAATTACCTGAACAGTGTATGTATCTCTTTAATGTAACCATGCGAGAAGCTCCGACTTGGTAGTCACAAAGTGGATAACAATCCACCAGATCCTCATGTGCAACAAGAGAAATTTCCTTTGGAGATGGGTCAATTTTGAAGGATCCATAGTGTTCAGTGTACCACGAGCTCAGTTTTTTTACTATAAACACCAACGAATCTGCCAAAATACACATCTGCAGGATTTCAGCAAACTCTGGCAGACCCCCCAGTGATCCATGTACTATTAACATGCCCTTCCTGTAGTAGATGCCTGCAACAGACACACTCTGGGCAAGGCTAACTACAGCTGTGTCAGGGTACTTTTCAGCAAGACAATGTGCAATTTCACGTTTGAGAAGTTCTACTGGGACTGCCGAGACTCGTGAAACCTCAAAAGTGGCTTTGCTACAGCCTGATGAATGCATGTAATGGCCAATCATGAGCTGGTGTTTGGTTGACAAAGACAGGGTTATGTTTTTGAAGCAGTTTGTGTGTCTAGCAACTTTTTAAAAAAATGTGTGCTTTGCCTCGAATCTGATTGTCCATAATAAGGCAAGTGGACCAAAATGGCGAATTATTGAGGGATAATGAGCCAGAAAGTGATGTTTTGGCAATGGTCTTCTATCTGGGCATACTTCTTTGTACCTTTGATGGTGGTCTAAAATCTTACTCTCCAGGTATGCAACTGAGTCACTGTTATGAACAGGACACACAACAAGCTCAACAATATCCTTCAAATCTAGTAGAAGTTCCCAAGCTGGTTCGTTTTCAGGTATGTGTTGTCCAATAATAAGTGGCAGAAGTCTTAGTAAACACCAATTTTCATGTGCATTGCCACCAACAGTTTTTTTACTAAGAAAATTGTGAGGCAATTTCTGAGGGCGATTAGTCTGATCCCCTCCTTTGTAGGGAAATGACTGAACAAGTCTATTTAGATTTTCAAAAGTGATGTACTTCTTGCCTATTAGTATTCGAAGGCACTCAGCTATCTCAAAAGGCACAATACCTTCAAAAAGGTCATGTGCAAGATCAGGGGGGAATCCTGTAGTGACCTTGAAGAAAGACAGACTGTCTGCTAAGACACACGAGCTTTTCACACCACAACAAGCTACCCCTGTCTCACGTGCAGTTGCTATGTGTACACGATGGAGCTCCTCAGTTCTCAGAGAAAAGTCACTATTTGTAGCTTTTGATTCAATTTCTGAGCGTGTAGCAGTACAAAACCTGCAAAAGTAATCTCCAGAAAAACTTTCCACAAAACCGGCCAATCCATGAGCTCCGAGGCTGTCTGCCACTACATATTGGACAGTGCCTTTAAAGTTGACCCCTAAATTGTCAATGAACACTCCCTGCTGCTCTAAAATGACAAGGTCTTGCAAAAGTGGCTCAAATATTTTTGAATAGCCAAAGGTCCTAAGGTCCTCACTTTTGCACAAGAGAGCCAAATAAATAGAAGAGAGGGATGAATGACTACCTGGTGGCAAGTTACCTAAAATCCAGTAAACTGAGCAAAGTTTATGCTTTTTCCGTGATGTCCCCAATGGATTGCAAATTTCGAAATCATCAACATAAAGACAAATAGAGATTCTTAGTTCACCGCCTGAGAAAAACTCATTATTTTGAAAATGTAGACCATCTTTATATGATGTATACTTTTCCTTATTTACAAAAGGATTCTGATTGTGGCTAGTGACAAATTTGTTCAGTATGTTTTCTTGTTTAAATATCTGCTGTAATGATTTTAGAATAGGAATATACTGAAAGGTCCTCTTGCTTTGGGAGTCGAGAATGTATTCAATTGGATCAATTACTTCAAAATGTTTTCTGTAATACTGTCTGCGTTTGAAGGCAGTGGCAAGTGTGCCGTCCTTTTCTATGGCTTTTAACAAAGGGTTAAAAGAAACTGCCTTTGTCAGTTCTTCAATAACAGGCTGGTCTAGACAAAGGTTATGATTCTTGAGTATGTCTACAATTACTTGATTTGTCAAAGGCACTGATGCACAGCTTATCAGGTAGTGCAATTCTGAAAGCAACTCGTCAATTGCTATGCTGGGAACATGAAAATAGTTTTCCAACTTAAGTAAAAGAGATGCAAAATTAAGTTCTATTACATTTGCCAAATCTTCAGTCTCACTTGTAGTTGTATCGTGATCAATATTTGCACTTATGTCCTCTTCTACAATAGTGTCTGTACTGTCATCAGCTGATGTTTGGCCTACAATAGTGTTAGCAATACCGATTTTAAAGTCTTTTAAGGTATAAGGATTGTGTTTCCTATTTCGATGAGACTTGAATGTACCATAGATATTTGTTTTGAAAGAACAACCCTCAAACATGCAATGCACAGTCTCGTTACATTTTAGATGGTTGTTAATGTGAGAAAAATACTCCTGCTCCGAAGCTATGTTGCAGCAGGAACACAAATGGCAGTTAAATGTTGCCAAACTCACAGACTTGTCTAGAGTTCTTTGGGTATGTGATCTGCTTAAGTGGCTATGTAGAGCATTCCATGTTTTGAAAACACAGACACAATCAGAATAGGCACATGGATACTGCTGTCTACTATGAACTAACCTGTAGTGTTTTAATAACAGAGCTCGTGATGACACCACTTTTTTGCACAATTTGCACTGCCACATCAACGTATCTGGGGGAGAAGCACAAAAGACATTTTCATTACACTGTCCCTGAAAAAACTAAATAATTTGCACATTGTTAATGTTTCATATTAATCAGTTTTATTTTTAATATTGTATGCTACAACAATGAATTTATTGATCTACATCATCACCACTGCATATTGTGTAAATGTGTGTGTAATCTGACATTAAAAGTCGAGTGAGAAATCCCATGGACATTGTACAACATTAATGCAGTTCATCTTACACCAGCTTACTAAATGCTTTCTGCAAGCTACATCAAAACGTAAGCTGAAATATTAGACAGAAAATACACCCTAACCTGTCTGCTAGCGAGGAGCGCTTCTCCACTGTTGTTGGCTAAAGTGCAACGCAGTCAGGCGTCCGAGTATAAACTTGGCGCGAAAGTGCGTGCCGGACCGAATGCGCTGCCTGTACCGACGCGTACCGACGCTAGCGCTACACTACATTTGGGCTGAAAACAGAGCTTTGCTATTGCAATGGAGTCCCCTCCAAAATCATTTGGAAACTCACGTGCAGCAAGTCCACGTTAGCAAACCTTTACCGGGCAAAACCCTGCCTGTACTCTTTTCTTAGTAGCACTTGCGACATTAACTGACGTGTGAACATATATATGTAGACGGGCTTTACAAGAAAAATGACTTCTTACCTGATTTTTGGACAAAAATGCGGCTGAACCAGTCCACATGGCGAAGAAATAGCAAGCTTGAGAAAGAGGGTGGTGCGCATGCGCATTGGCCCTTATTTAGGCGGGCTCTGCACGCAGCAGTATGTGCAGAGGGACAAACCTGTGAATTTACTCAACAATGTTACGTTGACACAGTTCAATGACTTTGTGTAACAACAAAAAGTAACAACATTTCATTAAATTTGCACAAACACTTTAAGGATTTTTGCAAAATCGAGTTTATTAAGAACAAACAACAAAATCTACTTTAGTAAAAGCAGAGATAGGCTGAGTTCATTTTTTTGAGTGTATATGAGTGACAGGAAAAATATTCAGAAATGCTTTGCAGTTGTTGGCTTTATTGTGACACCATGAAGTATGGCCAAAGTCAGACTACTGGGTTTGATCAAATCACAGAATACACTGGAATACATATTGTGTGTGTGTGTGTGTGTGTGTGTGTGTGTGTGTGTGTGTGTGTGTGTGTGTGTGTTTTTCTAATTTAGTTTTTATGTTCATATAAAATTGGTGCTTTTTCAATTTTCTTTGAATTTGATTGGATTCTAATTTGATCCAAGTTTATTTCTGTTGGTTTTCCACCCCAAACACTCTGAATAAATAAACAATATGTCACTTTACTTTTAGTGCTACTTTATCATTATATGGTATATCAGCTATGCATAGATAAGAGCATGTATGTGAATACGGCAAGGAGTAGTGAATATGTGTGTGATGGTTTCAACCTGTGGCAAACTAGATAGTGTAGTAACTTGGATATTGCCCATTGCCAAAGTGCAAAGACTGACAATTCATTTTGTTCTCTGAGAAAAGAGCATCAATGTGATGTTAATCACTGAAGTCATTTATTTCCCTTAAACTTTGGAGCCAGCTGGAGACTGCAGCAATAACAGCACTCTGATAGCCCTCTCCATGGCCACTCAATCAGGATATTAATTGCCCAGCTATGTCTGGCTGTTATCAATCTCTACCAATCACACTTTATTAAATAAAGATGCAATTACCTTCTGGAACACACTCACTTATAACACTTTATCATTATGTATCTGCAGCTGACAACTCTGCAACTCTGTATATAGATATATATAGATGATCAGCTTTCAACGGACGCACCTCTTTCAACACTAAACACAAAGTCAAGGCTTTCTAGATAAACTCTCCTTTCAGCTGGCATTAGGTGGATTTGAGTAATAAAGTTTATACTCACCCTAGCTGTGCAATAGTTAATACTGTAAAGAATGGTTGCTTTCCTGTCCCGATATACCTCACCATTTGCTTTCTGTCCTTCCCACATCCACAGGGATGACTCAGTAGTTTGCCCTACGCTATGCAGATTATTTAGGGTCTGAATTAGGATCCTTTCAGTCTGCTTTACTGTCTGTATAAACGTGTATAAAAAATATAATGAAATCTTTTTTCTTTAGGTTTCTTACATAACATGTTAAAAGGGAAAAAAGCACTTGGTTAACAGTTGATTGTCAATTTCAAGCACTTTGGAGCCTTAGAGTATGTGTTTAGTTTTATGTTAGAAAAGTGCTTAGAAGTTTCTTGTCTGCAAAGAGAATGTTTAATTGGTTTGAGGAGAAGAAATGTAGCACATAACTGAAGTTCTACTGCGTGCTTTTCAGACTGCCACCAGACTCTTTGTTTCAACTAAACTGCATTTGTCACATTATTTTAATAATTATTTGTGTTTTTTGTTTCTTTGTTTTTGCTTTTGTCCACAGCTCCACACAGATACCTCAAACCAGAACTTGGGCACCACTGTATTTACATCAAAGTACAAGAGACAGTTATACTATATTATGTCTGTGTTCTTTGTGTGTCAGTGATCATACAGGATGATTACTTGAATGCAACTAAGGACTGCACTGTCTTTATTTGCACTTTGTTTTGTGGCATGTACACATGTTTGCATAGGTTTTTAGAGCCCCACTGTTTCTTTCAGTTTGTCAACCCTGTAGACAAAAGGTTGAAACAATGGGAGAGAAAAATGTAAAAAAGGTGAGCATGTTCACATTATCTCTGAAATGATTTCACTTGATGTCTCACATAGCCTTTGAGCACATACAAAATTGAATGCTGGGTTCAGTTTAATTGCTTTTGTGCTGTTATCATCCTCCCACAGAATGGCTTTTATCAAAATCATTATCTAATAGCTGAAAAATTCTGCTTAAAACCCGCACAGCTAGCCACAACTCACTCACATTCTGTTTCATGGTAGCTTAAATGATCCACATCCATTTTCCTCCCACACCCTCAGTTTCCTCACTGACATTGCAGTTAACATAACGGTGCAGCACAGGACCATGACTGCAGAATAAAAAAAGCCGAATATCTGTACTTAATTTCAATGTCAGGGTTCATTTGTCATTATGCTGACCCTCCTATTGACCTTGTATCTGTGGATGACTCCATGACAGTAGCTGACTGAGTGCAATATTTCCCAATTACAATCTTGCCTTTAAATCACCTTCTGACTGTCCTATCTTTGAACAAGGCAAAAGATAATCTAATATGTAACAAATGGTAGCTAATGTCTAAATTATTTAGAAATGCAGTGCCCTCTTATGTCATTCACTTTTACATAATTTCAGTTAGAGTTAATATGCGTTGTACTTTTCACAACAAAGTATAAAACAGTTACAAAATGGAAAATACAATGATGTGGAAAAGAAAGTTTTCATAGGACTCACTGCATGAGTACATTCTTACTCCTCCCATAGTAAAATGTAAATAAGATGATAACTAACATCAGTGTGTTGCTAATCAAATGTACTTGATTGATTGATCATCACCAAGTTTTAGCACCTCTGTAGAAGTAGAAGTTTGGAAGTTGGTCTAGAGCATTCAGGTGAGTGTTAATACAATCTTCCGAGGCGTGTACATGCCAGCAAATTCACCACAAGGTCAGACAGTGCAATGCTCAGAGAAACTACTAAAAGCCCAAGAGTGGCATCTCAGATGCCACGTGCCTCAGTTAGCATGCTAAATGTTAAAGTTCATGACAGTACAATTAGAAAAGGCCTGAATAAGTATGGCTTGTTTGGAAGGGTTACCAGGAGAAAGTATATTCCTTCTAAACAAAATATAGCAGCCCTCTTAGGTTATCAAAGGTACATCTGGGATGTACATTTGTAATCCCAAATTTGGGATGGTTTTCCTGCTACAGGTCCTTGGCACCTTGTATTATAGAATGAAGCCATCTGACTGACAGGTTTATGGTTTAGGCCGAACTTTAGCTAAATCCATCAGGACATTGGTCTCAAACACACACACACAGAGACTGAAGTTATACCAAAAACAATTACTTTAATGTATTATTGAAAAAGGTGGTTCTAAAAGCTCATGAGGTATACTTACATTTTCACAGAACTCCAGTGCTGTGAAACTTAACTTTGAAAGTTTTGCATTTACATTCAATGCTACTGATGCATATTCTTTTGAGACTTCAATAGGACATGCCACTCAGGCAGTTTAAGAGAAAGAAAGGTTGATAATGATTGGGTAAAGGTTGTATTTTAATCCAAAATGACAAAACACCCAATCCAAAGATCCTTTTTGAAACCTAGCCAAGTATTTTTGGCATGTTTCGCTAACCAAGTAGTTTTGGTAGCTTTAACTATCCAAAAGTGAAGCAACTTTTTGATAATAAGACACAGATACTCAGAAATACGAGGTGAAACAAATACCAATCAGTTCTCGAAAAAAACCCCAAAACAAACAAACATAAATTTTAGTAATAATCATTCCTGTCTTGGAGATAAACACAACAAATGCTATGTCTGCACTCAGCAACAAAGTAAAAAGGGCAGAGGTAGCAGTGTGTGGTTGTGACCACAGGTTAGCCCTATTACTATTATTTTGCAGATTAAAGTGCATGCAGCTTAACAGAGGCCACAGGGCATTTCTGACTGTGAACCACTTAAAATGAGGTGACACAGAAACATAAAATGAGCTTTTTAGAAACACACAGTCACATCGCCTGCTCTGGGTTTGGTAGCTTTTTGGACCTTGTGTGATGCAGTTTTGTAACACACTTTCAGGTAGAGAGGATTTAAACAAAGTGATCTTAGTGACATATCCACACCCTCCTTAGTATCCTCCTTGTGCTTGTTTTGTCACACTCAGAGGTGCGAAGTAATAAAGTATAAATACTTTGTTACTATACTTAAGTAGAATTTTCAGGCATCTGTACTTTCTGACAACTTTTTACTTTCACTTCCTACATTTGTAAAAACAAAAATACAAAACCCCCCAACCCATTATCTGTCCTTTCCACCTCTTACATTTTCAAAACAGGCTTGTTACTTTTGGTTTAAGGCACTTGAGGCGAGTTATTATTTCGTCACTGCGGGCCTTCAAACATCAAACCGATTTGAGCCTAAACAGTAACACATGAAATCCTAGTTGTGGATTAATCACCAGGGAATGTCGCATAAAAAGAGATGCAGGATAAACAGGTTAGTTGGCTATACTGTGATGGATTTAAATAAGGGACAGTGTGTGACTGGTACACAGTGACTGTGGTTTCATGGTCAGAGTTTGTTTACAATCAAGTGTAGCAATTTGAAGTGAAACTATTGATGCTCCAATTCATTTACTGAATTCCACCTTCATACCAACTTTATGCCGTCTAGAAAAAAGGCAGCATAAACAGTGTACTATCAGTTAGGGCTGGGCCATATCATACAGTTCACGGTAATACCAGTATAATGTCGGGCAACGATAAGAAAATGAAATATTGCGATAGAATATGGGTAAAACACGCATGCGCAGTGCCTTTGTTTTCATACGCACATGGCGGAAAAAGCATGGTGGTGATGGAGAATGAGGAGGGCGAAAGCGGATCGTTGAATCAAATGGATGAACCAGAATTGGTTTGTAAAAATGCTGCAACTTCAGTGGTGTGGCACTGGTTTAGCTTTCATCCATCAGATACACAACAAAGCACTATTTTTGGTAGCGCATGCTAGCGAGCCGTCGTTATTACCGTGTTTTTTGGAAAATACGGCACACTTAAAATCAATCCTTTGATTTTTCTGAAAATCGACAGTGCCCCTTATAATCCCGTGTGCCTTATGTATGAATTCTGGTTGTGTTTACTGACCTCGAAATGATTTTATGTGCTACACGGCGCTGGAAAATGTTTTAGTCTAACTTTGCTAAGCTACAAACCCGCACCGCTTGATGGGCATTACGGCTATCGTAGGCAGGAGCCTCGCTGAGTGATACGTACTGCGCTTCAACATAATATTAACGTATTGTGTGTGTATAACCTCTTTTTAAGTTTTGTGGATATTATACATGGTTATGCTGAGCACATGTCGGCCAATTTCCACTGGAAATGCCTTTTGGTTAAACTGTCAGCAAGGATTTTGCATTTGCACTGTTACATTTTTATATAACTTTAATGCACATAAAAAATAGCTGCTTGTTTAAGTGAAAATACGTTGATTTTTTATTTTTTTGCATGAATAAAGTTGTGGAGTTGTAAAGTATTTTGTCTAGTGTCAATTATATCGTCAATTATATCGTCAGTTATATCGTCAGTTATATCGTTATCGCAAATTTTCAAATGTATATCATGATAAATATTTTTGGTCATATCGCCCTGCTCTACTATCAGTGTAGAGGAAATCAGCCAGGAAAACTCATGAAACATCTGCTTGAATTCGGGTGATTCAGTTAACTACACAAAGAGCAGCAGGTCAGCTAATTACAACCTGTACATTAAGAAAATCTACTGGAGCTCTCAGAAGAAATTATTGAGAGTTGTGATTCTTTTCCCCACAAAAAGCCATTACAGCAGATTTTAGGGCTCCCCCACCTGCTGAATCCAACTTTAACCACTTTCTTACTCATTTTCCTGTTCAGAGGCAAAGTTGCCCTCTACAATATAGGCTACAGAAAACAGGACTTTTTTTAAATTTTCCTTCTTTTTCTCTGCTCACGTTACTTACCTGAGTCAAACTGAGTACCTTTATTAGAATTCAAATTTAGACTGTATTCCTATCTACTAATGTTATTTTATTATTACATCAAAATAGGACAGGGTTCAGCTAGATTTGCATAAAAATAGGTGGTAGAAATGTTCTTCAATGAGCTTCTTTGATTTTATTGGATGTTAAGTACATTTCAGAGCCTGTACTTTTTTTTATTTTTATTTCAGAAAAGAAGCTGAATCTGCACTTAAACCTTTACTGGAGTATTTTTCATCACTAGTAAATGGCCTGCATTTTTATAGCACTTTTTTAGTCGTTAAGGACCCCAAAGCGCTTTACACTACATTCAGTCATTCACCCATTCACACACACATTCACACACTGGCGATAGCAAGCTACATTGTAGCCACAGCTGCCCTGGGGCGCACTGACAGAGGCGAGGCTGCCGGACACTGGTGCCACCGGGCCCTCTGACCACCAGCAGTAGGCAAACATGGGGTTAGTATCTTGCCCAAGGATATTTGGCATGCAGCCAGGATCGAGGATCGAACCACCGACCTTCTGATTAGTGGCTGACCTGCTCTGCCACCTGAGCTACAGCCACCCCAGCGATCTACAGTATCTGTATTTCTACTTAAGTACTGAATGTCTGTACTTTTGCCACCTGTGATCATACTGCAGTTGTGGACACTTTTTGGGGGGCTTTACTTCAGCTTTTTCATAAGTTTGATTTTCTCCACAGCTGGCTGACCAACAACAGCTCAAGCAGGAGTAGCCCACAGACTGGTTGTACCACTTAATTTCAACACTGCCTCCATCTGGCAACAGACACTCTGCAGGGATACAGGCTGTCTGTAGCTCCTTATAGTCTGCCAGACCCCTGCCAATCGAGAACCATATTCAGTCCATCAGGGTCCAGTCACACAGACCAGAGACCAGTTGCTGAACGCCTGGTAACTACTGATTACCAGTGAAAAATAGGTATTTCCTAGGCAATTACAAGTGGATACTGGAGTTTGCAGGTTTTGCTAGGTGAAATTGATTAAGACAATATAAGACAATAAATTGCTTTAGTCAACCTGAGAGCACCCATAGTTTGCATGAAAGACCCTGGGTTCTCTGCAAAACAGCTGCCAGCTTCTGCCCAGTCAGCTGTGAAACTGCAAAACAAATCAGAAACAGCGACTGTGCACTTTCAAAGTAAAAGGTGTGACTTTTGAAATGTATTGGTTCTAGTGGTAAGACACAAAATTTACTAGAACAGGGCATTGCCAGAATGTTGGCACTAGGTCTCCAACAGATATAAAAGAATAGGAAAAAAATAGAAATATCCTTTATTGTCCCTCAGTGGGGAAATTCAGGTGTTCAGAAAAGTGACAGACTGATGGAGCATGCAGATTAAAAAAAAAAAAAAAAAAAATCATTAGAGCATAATGAAGAATAAGCAAAAAAATGATTAAAAACAGAAAATGCAAAAACTGCAGAACAGCAGAGATATAAACAACTATAGTACAACTATAATATAAACAACTTATTGTGTTTGTTAGGAGCAGACTTAGGTGTTGCATGTATCAAAATGTAATTAATAATTACAAGTGGAAGTGTGCCGTTTGCAGTGATAATGACAGACTTTCATGTTTAAAACAATAAGCCAAGATATCTGAGTCAAACAAAAGTATTCACCTCGTCAACACTTGAACATTTCATCAGCTGTAGCTAGATACATAATTACATTAGCTCTGAAAGTAGGTTTCAAACTTCGTTTGCTTCTAAAATATGTCCCCAGCTGACTTGCAAATATGCACATTAAATATCCATTATTGCATGGCTTAGCTATTTAGCTTAGCTGTGTGGGCATAAAAATGAACTAAACAGTACAATCCAAAAGGCTTATATAGCCCCAAGCAACAAAAGGCACTATACTGTGTTACATTCCACTATAGCAACACATAAACTCTTTGTAAAGGGCTCAGACTTTTATGGTGAAACTAACGATTGAAAAAGGTTTAGAGAAACAAAAGAGCAAGTATGTGCACATACAGTTCTTTGCAACAAATAGCTAATGCAGGGTTGAATGATTGAAAATCAAAATAAATATTCAGTAATTGCTTCAGTTAATGACTTAGTTTGTCAGGTCACATTTGGGGCTTAAATTAGACTATTCGATTTTTAAAAAAAAACAATCCAGTTTTGGATTTTCATTTTTGGAAAAGACACAAAAGAAACTTTACTAAAACTTTAATTCTCAGTATTACTCTTACCAGAATCAGTCAAACATCAAAAATAGAATCAAAGTATCAAAGAGAAATAAATGTCACAGATGGCTCATTCAGCAGTTACATCAGTACAGCAGATAGCATGTAGTCTATTTCTTCTACTGCCTGCAGTTGTCACTAAGTAGACGACACACCACTTCCTAAAACATAGAAGGTAAAAAAGTCGCTTGTAAATAGAGTCTAAATAGAGTCTGGTTCTGCTCATGTGATTCTCCACTTTATTTCCAAACTTGCCATTTTCCGTTCTGTTATTCCTCTGTTTATCCTCATGATAATATATTATTATATAAAACCTGTATTCAAACATATACATTTTCACTGCAACATGAGGATTTGCGTGCCTGTCTTTTCTTCTTAAGCCACACTGGAGTAGCAGTCGAGTGCCTCAAAGGGAGGAGTTTTGGGGCCTATCGAATTACATGTGAGATCATAGTCAAATTGAGACTCTTACAGAGCAGAAGTCTGAATATACAGATTTGGTATTCAAATGCTTCAATTTTATTCTTAAAACCCTTATGAATCCTTATTCAGTTAAACTGTTGAAATAAAAGTGTAATAAAGGTTTATAGTTACTTACATAAGGAGCATCTATTCTGGCTACATTTCATGAGTGCATAATTATACTGAGCCCGATCTATTTGAAACAGTGAAGATCTTATGCTATCTTAAATGGAGTCTGCACCTCTTACAAAAAAGGTGTCATCTCAGGAGCAGTGGTAGCCCCTATTATCCATATTTGCATCTGTATACCATACAGCAAATTCATTTACACGTAAAAGCCTCCCTTAGACCTAGGGGCTCGGGGTTGAACTACCAGGCTTTTCAGGCTTGTAAAACTAAAATCTAGGTTTCATATCAATTCACAGTAGTTCCTGGAATTTTTATGTGTTGCCCCTTGACTGCATATTACTTGCATGTAAATCCCACTCTTCATGCAGGGATGTGACTTGACTGTACACACTAAAGAGTTTATATACATATATTTAATAAATATGATTAAACAATCAATAGTGATAAGAATCAAGAGTGCTAAAATATTATTGCATTTTTACGTAAATATTAACATTATACCTTTAATTCTGGAGAGAACTGTTATATTGCTGCCCTACAGTGGCACTCACTGGCAACTTTACTGTTGAAAAGGAGGAGCTATTTTAAGTGCCCCAGACAGAATTAGGATAAGTGACTGGTGAGTATATGTTTTGCGATACAGTGGACTTATTGCTCCCTTAAAAACATGACCATTAGGGACCTCATTTAAGGCTGACTAAAGGTTCATAGTTAGAATCTGAACTTAAGCTATTATCATGGTAATGGCCAAAAAATCTGAGCCCGGCTTTCAAAAGTCAGTAGAAATGAGAGCTTAAAGGCAGCTATTTTAAAAAAGTGCATCCCACAGGAATATACTAAGTGAAAAGAAGGAGAGAGGTACAGTTGAGAGAGAATCATAGATGAGCAGAAAAGGGGGAAACCAGATCATGTGGTGCCGTGGATTTTCTTTTAACTTTAACCTATCTCCCTTCCTGTCTCTGACTGCTACAGACAATGGGACATTAGGCATGCTTCTGCTGGTGTCATTGGAAGAGTAATGAGATGGCACCAGGCCTATGAATGGCTCATTGGCTTGATGCACATTACTGTCTTTAAGAGTTTCTTTATCCTGTTATGGCCGGCCATGCAGCAGATTTTCTACCTGTAGCAGATATTGTGATGAATAACAAAAAAACGCACAGCATGATGGCCCACGGTACACCATAGTTTGATCCAAACACTTGGGCCTAACGGTCATCCTGTTACAGTATGAATAACCATGCAGCAGATCTTCTACATGTAGCAGAGATTCTGATGAATAAAAACAACAAGCCAACAATGTTAGAATCCACAGTATATTAATTAAAACCAAATCTTAAGGATTAGAAGTAAAGCAAAAGACGCAAAAGACCGAAACATGCATACACATTCTTTTTAATTGTCTTTAGAAAGACACACATATGACTAATTCTGTGTTTTACATCTCAGATATTGGAAACTAGACACATTTGCATAGAAATTCTTGCAAATGAGCATTTGCACACCTCTGTCAGTCTCACTATTGGCTGAACCTGCTACTGTCATTGTGTAACAGAGGCTATTGTGACTAGCTTAGCTATTGTTTGTATTTTTTGCACCCAAACTACTATTTCAGAAACCACCGTTGTTCATGCACCTGGCTGGTAGTGCAGTCAAATGTTCTTTATTTGCAATGTCAGACACATTGATTTAATCCATTCAAGATAACGTTATTAATACAAACAAAGTAATCCACTATAGGATGACATTTAACAAACCAAGTAGGCTGCTGATTGGTTCTTTATTTACTATTAGATTAGCTGGATAGGAATAAAAGTAGAAAGTGGATCATGCTACCAGTGGACACAGATCAAACCTGTACACAGTTCCAGGGTTTAATGGTCTTGAAAAAAAAAGGGGAAATCTAATATTTGCAAGTTCCAATATAACACTGGTGTTTGTTGGAGAAGACAATATGTTTATATTACATAAAGTTAGGTCCACAAATATTTCAACAAAGATGCATTTTTTTTGTCATTGTGCTTCTGTACACCAACACAGTGGATTTGAGATGAAACAGCCGAGATGTGATAGAAGTGCACACTTTCAGATTTCATTCAAGGAATTTAAGAAAAGAATTGTTTTAACTGTGTAGCAATTATAGTCTCCCTTTTTCAGAGGCTCAAAAGTAATTGAAGCATTGAATGACAAGCAGCTTCATATCCAGATGAGACCTCTTTTGTCATTATTCAATGAGAGATGTAAAAGAATAGATATTTAGAGTCGATTCCAAGTGTTGACTTCGGTTTATTGTTGTTGAAAGAGATATCTTTGCAAGCAAAGGAGGTCGTTATTAAGCTGAAAAACTCGAAAGCCTATTAGAGAGACAACAGAAACTTTAGAAGTAGCCAAATATGCAATATGATACATTCTTAAAATGAAGGAATTTCTGTCTTAGCAAAAGACCTAGAAGACCACAGCAGACATTCAAATTCTTTTCTTGGTTAAGAAAAACAGATTCACAACATTTAGGCAAGTCAAGGACACTCTCAAGGAGGTAGGCATATCCATTGTCTGTCATGGTCCTGGGTCGAGCGACCCCGTATTTGAGTTTCATGTATCTTTTGTATTCATTTGCACCTAACTTAGTTCACCTAGTTAATTCCTAGATTGCAGTTTAGTTTTGTTCCTTAGTTGTTTATGTCATCTCCCCCTGTACTAAGTCTCCCTGGTTCATGCGTCATGTCTGCGTGGTTATGTTTAGTCTTGTCATGTCTAATCTCCATGTTTCCTGTTTTACTTTGAAAGTCTGTATTCATTGTCAGTGTATTCAGTTTCACTTCTCCTGTCCTGTCGTTAGGTTCATGTGTGTCAGCTGTGCTCCCATGTGTGGCCACTTCCCCTGATCATCCCTCATGTGTATTTAGTCTCCGTGTTTCATACAGTCTGTGTCGCGTCGTCTGTGTTCCCACCGTCCATGTTGTCACAGCCAGTCTTAGTATTCATAGTTATGGTTTCCTGTGTCTTCATAGTTTTTCCTAGTTTTACTTTCCCAGTTTAGTCATAGTTTAGTTTGTCACTGCGTTCTGCCTTGTCGGCACTCCTTGTCACCAGCCACAATAAAGGCTCGCTTTCAGTTAAGTTTGCTCCAGCCTACTCTTGTGTGTTCGCACCTGGGTCCACCACACACTCCACCGCACGGTCTGCCTCCTCAGATCGTGACATTGTCAACGTCTACACTCAAGCGACACTTTTATTATTATTATTTTTTAATATTTTTATTGAGAGACAAGTGTACAGTAGTTTACAATGACAACACAATCTGTTCCCCTATATTTTTTAGTTTTTCTTACATGAACAGACACAATAACACACACACAGGCACACCTACACACACGCTTAAGTAAACAAACAAAACAAAACCTAATAAGAAACCCAAAACAAACACAAACCCCAAAAGGGGGAAAAAAAAAAAAAAAAAAAAGAAAAAAAAAAAAAGGGGGGGGGGGGGGGGAAGAGACATGATATTAATCAGCTGGTAGAGCGTTTAATGACTTGCAATAGTCCACGAAGGGGCCCCAGATAGAATAAAATTCTCTGTATTTGCCCTTTGCCACAAGGCCTATCTTTTGCAATTTAAGAGATGACATCACATCTCTAAACCAAAAAGAAACTGAAGGTGGCTTTGAAGATTTCCAAAGGAGTAAGATGCAACGTCTAGCCAAAAGTGATGTAAAGGCTAATATTTTGAAGTGTGTAGGGTCGGTTAGACCAGTGTTGACTGGAAGCCCAAAAACAGCTAGAAAAGGGTCCATGCAGATTTGGGTCCCAAGAGCTTTGGAAAGAATAACTGAATACTGACTCCAGAAGCCATGGAGTCTTGGGCACAGAAAGAACATATGGCCTAGGTCACATGGGGTGGCATGACATCTCTCACACTGATCCATCACTTGTGGGTAAATCTCAGACAGACGAGACTTTGAATAGTAAACCCTGTACAACACCTTGAACTGGATGAGTTGTAACCTGGCACAGGACGTACTATAACGGACATTGGATACTGCTTTCTCCCATTGCTGATCCGAAAAAATTATTCCTAACTCCTGCTCCCAAGCCCCCCTAATTTTAGCAACGGAATGGACATTTAAATCCATAAGTTGTTTATATATTAAAGAAGCGACACTTTTATGAATGTAAATGCAGAGTATTTGCAAACCAAGAAGGTCAGACTGAACTTTGCCAGATAACATCTAAAAGAGCCTGCCTCTTAAAAAACTGGACAGAATAACTGAGATTAACTTAGAGCAAACAATGGAATAGAATAGCAGAGCAGTAAGAAATCAAAAAGTGAGCTCACATTACGAAGCACACCACATCATCCAACATGATTGAAGCTGTGCTATGACATGACTGCTAGTGGCGCCAGGATGCTAGTGTTTATTGATGGTGTGACTGCTGAAAGCACACTGCAAAAGCAAGGCAAAGAGGGTAAATGTTACTGAAGACAAAACCGAAGGCATAGAGGCCAGCAAGCAGTAAAGGTCAGCAGAGAAAATACAGCATTGGGTGATAGCCATGGTTTCCAGGTTTTAGGGAGTCATGTTTTCATTCAAATATCAAAAAAAAATATCAAAAATAGTCCTTATGAGAGTCTGAAAATGGGCTCAATATATAAAAATGGCTATAATTCCTGAACATTAATTTTCTTTGTTAAACCCTGTCAATTAAAGCTAAAAGTCAGGACTTCAATAGCATTGTCACTGTCAAACTATGGTACATGTGTGTATTGGGACCTCAACATCCTGTGAGTCTGTTACCTTCAACAATGGCTGTTTTTGTGTTGTAAAAAGCACTTTCCCTTATAATAACAAAGGAAAAAACTAAAAGAAAAACTAAAACTAAACATGTTAACATAATAAAAACCAGAAAACTTAGTCTGGTAACTAAGTAAAACTAAATAGAATTGAAAACTAATTAGAAAAACAAAGAAATTGCTGCTTTAGATGATCCATTAATGATTCTAAATATAAAATAAATATAATATTTAGAATATATCTGTGTTTAAACCAGGCCCACATTTTCTAAAGAAACTGCCTGTCCCCTCAAGCTCATCTCCAGGCTAGATATGCTCCTTGGATCCATAGACACGAAAAAGGAGGGCAAAGAGAGAGAAGAGTGAAGCAAAAAGGAAACAAGAAATTAGAACACAGCATTGGGTGATATTTCAGCATGGGATGCCCAGTCAGACTTTAGGGAGGTAATTAATTAACAACAACAACAAAAATGTCCAAGATGAGACCTCCAGGGGCACCCTATGCTTCCTCAGATCTCTGTCCAGGAAATGGATGGCTGGGCTGGAGTGGGTTTAGGTGGAGTGGGGATCAATCCAGAAAGGTTTTGCTTGAGCAACCACACAACGGTGATGCAGGCAGGGCAAAACTCCCTGTAAATACAATTTTAAAAACTTCATAGTACATAGCAATATAAGAAATACAGTGACTCATTAATAACATTAAAGTTTAGCTTTGAAATACATTTCATGACTTATAGGTATCTTTTTCTGTCTATAGCATACTGTATATAGTATCAACATTACATTATAACCCTTTCAAAGTACAAAACTTATTTTTTACTTGTAAATTTGATTAGATATTTTTGTTACTTATATTATAAAAAATGTAAAATTGTACTTTTTACAGTGAGTTAAATGTTTCCAAATTAGATGGTTATCCAAATCAAGGTCACGGGGGCTGGAGCCAATCCCAGCTGCCACAGGGTGAGAACTCACAAATAAATTTGTGTGGCCCAAAATCACAGTGTATATCAAAAGACACTTGGAGAGGAGTCAGTTGATGTTGTCAGCATGCTGGATTTGGAAGACCATATTATAGTGGTTTACACATTCACCTAACAAGCAAAAATGTGCAGTTCTGATCTGAGATACAAAACCCTTTGATGTTGCATCAGGAACCTGCATACAAATCTGCCAATTCAGATATGTGGAGCTGTGGCAACCCCTTATAAATAAGGGGGCAGTATATGATCTGGGCATGCTTGAAACAGAAAGGCTTGTTGGGTTCTCTTGGTCAGGCATTGTTTACTTGGTTTACAACAACAGTGACATCCCATGAAGCTGCAAGAGGGACTTTAAAGACATAACTGAGCAATCCTTGGTTGTTTCAATTCACAACAGAACTTAATGAATGTTTTGTGCACATTGTGTGCCGGATACCTTCAGAGATCTTGTAGACTCCAAGTGTGGCTTGGGTAAGGCTTGTTCAGAATGCTGTGGCTCATCAGTATATTAACTCCCCGTGGCATTTCCATACTTTTATGAAAACGGTTTAAATATGTCAGTGATCTGAGGAAAGACCATTTTAGAATAAATATAGATTTAAATATACTTAAATATTTCTGTAATTTGCAGCACTGCAGAAACTGTGAGAAACAGTAGTTCTCTTACATTATGTACTAAATTTGCTCTAATATGTTCTTATAATGTGAACACTGAGCAGAATCTCACCCATCTTCCAGGTCACTAACACTGACACGCCGAGTGAAAATCACTGATAAAGCCTTGGCTTGTAGCATCCTTTGATGCCTGACCAGTTCTGCAAAACATCAAATCCCTTCAGTCTGAGTCTGCACACTGAGAACCTGTCAACTGTATCCACCATGTCACCATGTATCTCTTAGACTCTAATAGCGACGGTAAAAGACGGAGAGTGCAACGATAAACCAAATGATTGAAACAGTGGCGTCAACATCAATGAGCGCTGCAAAGTAAAGTAATAACAAGATGCCCCTCCTCAATTATTTGAGTAAAACTTTTAATGCTCGGTGCCCTTTGTGTAATAGTTACAAATGGATCACTTAAAACAGTTTTAAATAGTGGTCGCCAGAATCCTGACAGAGAATTTGTCTTCATAATCACTAAACAAAATGTTTTTTCTAACTGCATCTGACCCCATCCAGCCTCTAGTGTATGTAGATGAATTTACACAGGACCGTGAGTCACTTTGCTGATTTAGAGGAAAAGCAATCTTTAAGCATGTGTCCCCATCTCGCATGCATTGTATGTTAAGAGGACATCGTGTTATATGAGGTTGCTACGACTGTTTGATTAGCTCCCTCAAACTCAATTTCAATTTAATTTGTGAGCTGGCTCCCAGAGACTGCTCCTGGCAGCTAAAGGTATAAATCTGGCCTTATCTGGCCCCGGCATGCACAGTTCATATCCACACACCCTGTTCCAACAACAGATCTATAATTCATGGCCAAGCACACCCACGTTATTGGCTGCCCAAGTATTAGAAAATACAACAAAGGAAAAAGAATTCAATGTAGTGTCATCCAAACAGTTCAGAAGGCAATAGGGTATTTTTTTCTGTCCCTAGAGACAAACCATGTGACAGAAACTTCTCTGTAGTACTATTACACATGAAAGACAAGAATATGCGATGTCAAACTTTTTTACATTTATATTCTGTTCGCTGGTTTCTTGTATTGTTATGCCAAAGTGAAGGTTAACATCACTGTGACCCCGCAGGTGAAAGAGTGCTATGTATGACAGATGGGGAATTATTCCTCCAATTAGGCTAATTGGATGAGACAGGTCAGGGCATATAAGCTTTTGGATGAAGTTGAATAAACAGAAGAGACTGTGGTAAATTATCTTGAGGAAAACCGCCCGAGGGACCAAATCAGGCCATGCTTTCCCTCTGAAAATCTATATTGGAAAAAAAAAATTGTTGCTACAGCAGTGGCTGGCTTTGTGAGCAGTTGCTTTTGATGACTTCTGCTAAAAGATCAGTCTGCAGATCATTATCCAATCATGCTTTCCAACTCATCTGTGTTTATCTGGTATTGCTTGCTTGCCACAGTTCCAAACTAACAACTAAAAAAGTAAGTTTTAAACTTTTCTCATATAGTTCAGGGATTCATCAGTGAACACATACAATTTGTTAATCTAAGAGTAGAAACATTTTTTAAAAAATCCACAGACTGAGGGAAAATAAATACTTAAAAGCAACGACATGGTGAAGCAACAGGCTGCACCACCTATTAACAGGTAATGTCAGTTGCTTAAACTCCCTTTAACAGCAGACACTGTCTCATGTGGACAAGTCATGCTTGACGAAATTTGTTTTTTGAATAGCTAATAGCCAATTGAGTCACTCAAAAGTGAAAGGAGAAATGTAGGACGGAAGATGAAGACTGAAGGCCAGTCCCTCTGGTATCTTCTTTAATGAGTATTACTGTGCCAGCAGAGGAGAAATAAAGCTTAAGCACAGCAGACCAGCACCGTGGTCAACACGGCACCAGCTTCCTCTGCCCACCGAGGGCCTACTGTAGCCGGGAAGAGACACTGAGATGACAGAGACATCAGACACTAGTTAATTAGGACCACTGGAGAAAAGAGGTGGAGAGGGATACAACAGCGAAACACCTCATCCTCGCTTACTCTTCTCTTCCCTGATTCCTTGGGCTCATGCTTGTTTTCGCCATGATATCTCTGTTAATGAATGAGCGCAGTGTCTATTGCCCAGAGGGGACCAATGTTTGAGTCTGAAATAGGAGCCAGGGATGGGGGCCACGTTGCCTTTGTTTGTGTTATTCTGAAGCAGCTGGAGGCAATGATGGGGAACACAATAACAATTTTCATGCAGCGAGTCATGACAAAATCATAGACATACAAACACAAATCTAAGCAAACACATGCTGTTATGTTGTGCATATGAAATCACTCAACATCATTATGATATGTTGTGTAGTGTTACATCATTTATGCTCGAAACAGTTTTTACGTGAAGATTAAATTCGTAGACGTGTAGGGTAGTAACTTCTTACTTAAAACCACTTTTATCTAAAATATAGAAATACCTTTTTTAAACAAGATGATTCGCAATGGAAAATGTTCTCCTCCCATCCATTTATTCCTGTCATAAGATAAACATCAGTACTTTATGTCTTCAAGTGCTTCACAGTAAGTTCATGTTAAGTGCAACAATCTAGACTTTGGCATACACTCTGGTAAACAGTTTATTGTGTCACAGCTGGGATATTACATCAGCAGAATTTGTGCGTTGACCAGTCACTGGAATTTCTTCCTGTTAAAAGGGTGTTTTTCCTTTCCACTGTCACCAACACCAAGTGCTCATGGGAGGTCATCTGATTATTGGGGTTTGTCTGTATTTTGTAGGCTCTTTACTTAGATTATAAAGCACCTTGAGGCAACTGTAGTTGTGATTTGGCACTGTAGAAATAAAATAGAATTGAATTGAATTAAATTGAGCTGAATACTTAATTGTTAGGTTTGTCTCACACTGCTGAGATTGCAGCTACACAGATTGCACAGATCAGAAAATTGATCATGACATTTATTACCAGTATTTCTTATTCAGTCATTAGGATTATTTCACTTTAATCTGGGGACAAACTAAAGAAATTCCCATGTCTTCTTTAGTAGGCCATGGAACCTTTGCTGTTTAAATTGATCAAGTATAAGGTTCTAATACTATAGAACCTTATAATATGCAGCTCTAATATGCAGCCATCACATTTGAAATACATTAGTCCTAGACTATATATTAAATCAAGTTCAAATTGTTTATTTTAACAAACTCTTTGAGCTAAATGCAAAGATTATGGATTTTCTGCAACTCTAATCTCTATATTCATTTACAACAGTGTTACATTTTACTGTTATATTTTTTATGTCCTTTATAGATTTTTATCACCATTTTATCACCGCTGCCAGATAACCTCTATTACTGGAGTAGGTGGTGCAGAAAAAGAATCGTATGGCATGTGAAACATCCCCTTTTGATTGACGCGGAACAAAGATCATAACTATCCTTTATCTCTGACTGGGATTTTAGGGTTTGCTAAGCCTGCTAACCCAAAGAAATCTTAACTTCTGGAGGCTAATGCTTGAGTTTAGATAACTATACCAAGGATTAAATTATGGATAATTTAGACACCTTGGGCATGTGAAAAAAAACAAACAGAATATATATGTGTATTTGTCAAGAGGTATCTGATACCTCTCTTGCTTTGATAATACTACCAAAGTTTTTGGTTTGGGTCACTTTTTGTAAAAGTATGTTTTTCTATCAAGACTTATATATAATATTGGATAAAATCTAAACATTTGATTTAAATTGTGTTTACTTTTAGAGTCTAGATAAAAGCTGATTGTGTTTTAAGTCATATTTATGCATTTATGCATATTTATATTTAAAATTCAAAAGGTTCCCAAAATATTTCTCTGCAACTGTATCTGAATTAGTTTTAAATTTCAGAAATGACACTGGTATTGGTTGACTATGCAGTTTTGACTTTGAATTCTTGAATTTAAGAAATGATATGTTATCAGTGGAGAGAAAGTCAGATGTAAATGTAAAACTCTAAGCCTGATACACTGGTTGTTGTGCCAAATATAGGATTCCTCAGCCTTCTATCTACTCAGGTCCTTCATGCAGCTGTCCAGATGTTCCATATGCACATGTATCTGCTGAAATATTCACACCTGCTTTCCTATTGCTCAGAGCCACCGAGTCCCCTCCACAGATGTGCCCTGTCAATCCAGATAAGGAGGAACATGACCAGCTAATCATCATGCTGCTGTGTTATACAGTGCCAGGACTTTTTAATTTTTTTATATTTTTTCTCCCCACCTCTCTTTGGCTGCATCAGGATATTTCTGTGTAGAAATTTGGGGGAACACATACAAAACATATTTGGATTCAATATTTAAATTGCAAAAAAGAGCTATTAGAATAATAAATAAAGTTGGATATAGGGAGTCCACCAACCAGTTTTTTGTAGGATCATCTATGTTAAAATTCATGGACATTATATATTCTAAAACTTTAGAAATGATATATCGTGTGATGAAAAAGAATGTTCCAATTTGTATTTTAAGTATGTTTCAACTAAGAGATGGAAAATATGATTTGAGGCGGTCTTATAAGTTTGAAATGCCTAAAGTGAGAACCAATGTTAAGTATAGATGTGTCAGTTTTGGGAGTGAAATTATGGAATGGACTTAATGATGAACTGAAGATGTGTTTTTCTTTGTCATTCTTCAGGAAGATTTTAAAAATTAGTATCATACAAGGTTATAGAAATTTGGTTTGTTAACATTTTTTGTGTTGATTTAATTTCTTGATTTATCATTGATTTCTTTTCAAACTGTTACACAACTTATTTATCAATGTTATTTATTTTCTTGGTTAAGGATTTGATTATTTCTATGGGGGTAAGGGATAGGATAAGTATAAGCCACAAGGCTTCAGCCTATTCCTTTTTCGGTTACTGTTTGAGTACTTTTATGTAAAATTATAATCTGTTGTTGTTGTTGTTGACTGAAATAAATAAAAAAATTCAATTCAAATCTGTTTATTCCACTTCAAACATACACAGTACCTGAATATGTTATGCCATCATGAAGTCTATTTATGGGTATAATATGTATAGAGATCATTTGAACGTATTTATACCTTCAAGTAGATTGTGCTATAAGCGCTATAAAACTGGAGTCAAGGGGAGTCCAAAGAGCACCCATGGGAACAATAATTCCTCAAACAAATATATCATTATAATGAAGCAGGATAAGCACTGTAAACAGTATGGTTAATATTTCATATTTTGTACTTTCCTTTTTTTTATTGGACTATAAACAGGTAGAAAAACTAGTGTTTAAACTGTGTAATCATGTTAGATTTATTAGCAGGTCAGTCGTCTTTAGATGATGGGGTCACCTTATATTTATTTCAGTTTCTTCATGTCATGAATGAGAAGAACATGAAATTCAATGGACCAAAGAAAACCTAAAGGATATCAGTTCAGTTCAGTTCATTCCTCTTCTTCCATTTAGAATCTTGTGAATGGACTGAAAAACGATAGTTATCTCATGTCAGACAAAGAATTGGAAAAGAGCTTTGAAGATGTGTCCATTGTCTGGGGGGCTCTGAAGAGCTTATTTGAACTTTGGCTGATGAGAAAAAGGTGACGAGCACAGAGAAAATATGCACAAGCAAAGACAGCACATGTTCACAGGTGCCCATAGTGTTTCTTCCAACCATATGAGTAGATTTAAAGCTCAAACTAAGGACTACAGTGTGTGTAAGGAGTCGAACAAAGACCATATGTCGAGTCTGGTGCAGCCCCGGGGGGACCGAATGGTGAATATTTCATTAGGGCTTGAGCTAAATTCTTTCCAAATGAAAACTTACTTTTCTCTCTGAAGGTGGGTCTCTACCATATGTGCATGTTTATTAATATTGCAGTCTTGGTCTTTGGACTTAGGGTGACAGATTTAGGTAATTCTTTTTTTTTTCTAATCAAATTACCTACTGAGTGGGTTAAATGTGGCAAGTGCATCTTTATGAACTTTACATTACATTAAGGTGTCCAAGACATTAACTTATGTGTTTCATATATACTTGCAAAACATATTGCTGTGTGCAGCAGTTTATATAAGATTGTATAAGAGATAAGTAAAAGAGGGTGTGAAAGTAGCTTCTTCTATTATGGATGCTTTGGCTCTTTGTTTCTTCAAAGGATGAGACAGATCACAGTTGGTCAGTGTCAAAACTGGCAAAATTTGAAAACTTGATGAAAAAAAAAGTGGATTTACTTTCACAAGACTTAAATTAATTGATTTTGATGTGTTACTGGTATATTTTTAAATGCTGCTCAAGAACTGTTGCATTTACTATTTATAGTTATTTTTACACATAGTAACCCCCAAATTCAGATACTCAAAAGTTATTGGACTAGCTAGAATGATTTAAAATTTTGAAGGATTGTTTCTAATATGAGACCAGGATGCCAATGGCTTCCCTAAGTCTACAAACAATGGACATCATCTGATGCTGTGTTTCCTCTCTCGAGATGCACTGCCAGGCT
Source organism: Copadichromis virginalis (assembly GCF_057382275.1). Lineage (NCBI taxonomy): Eukaryota > Metazoa > Chordata > Actinopteri > Cichliformes > Cichlidae > Copadichromis > Copadichromis virginalis. The sequence goes on along the minus strand of NC_140637.1, from coordinate 20,312,337 downwards.
TTTACTGTGCGTTCAGTTGCTGCTTGTTTGTGCTTCTCGCTACCTTCAGTTTTCCCTTCAGCAACTGAAAAGCGTGACTGACTTAACCATTGAAGAATATCCCATTCCTTTTCCTTGACAAACTCTGAGGTTGCTTTTGCAGTATGTTTTAGTTTGTTATCCACTGTGACACTGTGAAGCACTGCCTGATCAGTTTTGCAGCATTTGTGTGATGCTGAGGGGAGGAAGGAAGGATGAAAAGACAGACAGACAGTCTTATAGTAGTTGGTATAAATGACCTCCTGAGGTGCTCAGATTTGCACTTTAGCACAATAAGTCTTTGACTGAAGGTGCTAGTGTTGATATCCTACACATAACTGATTTCATATCATCAATAAACACTAGTAATGTTGCCACCACCACATTTGACGGATATTACGGTATGCTTTGAATCATGACCTCTTTTTTTTCTTTCTCCATACTTTCCTCATGCTATTACAAGTTAATCTTGGTTTCGAATACGTTGTTCAGAACAGTGCAGACTCATTTAGATGTTTTGTGGCAAAATTCAATCTTGCCTCCTTGTTCTCGAGTGTAGCAAGTGTTTTGCTTGCTATATACTCTCTATATGTACATTCATGAAGACATCTGTTAAATGTAGGCCTAGATACGTTTACCTCCTCAAGAGTTTTGTTGACCTTGTGAAGGTGATTTTCTTAACCAAGTAAAGTAAGGTTGTTGTTTACTTCCAGGTTTTTCTCTTTAAGAATATACCAGATTATAGATTTGCCCACTCCTAAAGATCATACTTAAGTTGTGTTTACTACCGAAACGTAACCAAGTAATTTTCTATGTCTAAATCTAACCATGAGAAATAAACAGAAAGAGGAACAGAAAAAAGGCAGACAAAATGCAAAACAAAGTGTCATGGTCTACGGTGGGTGGCTGGAGTTTCCATTAGGCTCCTGAACTGACCTGGGATCCGCCCCTGGGCAGGGCCAACTCCAGCTCCTGCACACCTGGAGCCTATTGCAGGCTATCAAGCCAGAGGGATTTAAACCACACATCGATGTTCACTCACTGCCAGTTCGTCATCAACCCATGTTGGTAACAGGTCTTGTGTTTCAAATTCTCGCTGTGATTCATCTTACTAACAAAGACTCTTTTGTGCTACAGTTGCTGTACCCACCCTGGCTCACTCCACCTCCGGACTCGGAATACCTAGTGATCATTTTGGAAATCCCTCTGTGCCTCACCTGCCTGCCCTCCTGCCATCACACTCCATCTGGAGCCCCGGATCTCAGGTCAGCCTTTCCACGCCACTCAGCCTCCCCTGGATCTTCATCATCCCCCTCTCAAACACTCCAGGTCCCTAACTGCAAGTAAGAATTGCTGCTCTTATACTGGCCACTTCTGAGCTGCCTTCACTACCTGCCTAACTTCTATATCCTCTCCCCTCAGTGTGACTGTTCCCCACTCAGCTCCGTTCCACTTCTCAGGCCTCGTTCCCTCGCCCTAGCCACGTTCCCCTGGGCACGCCACACCAAGGCTCCACGTCTCGTCATTTTCTGTCTTTGCCACGTTTCCCTTTTTTTTGTTCCCCTTGCACTTAACCGTAATAAACTATTAAATCATCTACTGTCTCCGCTCTGGGTTTCTGCACCTGAGTCCTATTCAGTACCGGCCATCCGTCGCCGTGACACAAAGGCCAAAGAGGACCAAGCCTTGGTCCGCTGGGATGACAATACACTTGATGACCATGGTACAAAAGCAGAGGAAACCCTTGAAAATTCAGTGTTCAGAGCAGCCTGAGCTTCATCTCATGGGAGTTACTTTTACATGCATTTACTTCATTATTTGAAAGTATAGTCATAAATAGCTGGCATTGCAGGAGTATAAAAACACATTCTGCCACATATATGAGAGAAATTAAAGAAGAGGACAAAAGTGGTCTATCGAGCCTCATTTAATGGTTAAATATTTAGCCATTCGTTTATTAACAGGGTTAAATAAAATTACTTAAGAGGCACAAATTTCTACTGTATTCAGGCAAAGATATTGAAGGATGAACAAAATGAGGTGTGGAGTTTTTGTCACAGCAGGAATAGTGTATTTCAGTTTTTGTTAATTAGGACACTCCAGTCTTTGTCACCTTGTACAACAACAACTCAAATGGAATAAGAGGAAAAGTAAGGGAACAGGAGCAAGAGGGCAACAAACCCTAATCAAAGCTCTTTATCTTTGTTTTTCCCCTCCTCATCTCTCTCCCCGTTTCTCCTATCAGCCCTCGGTTGTCTCCCTTTCCAAACCTTAATCTAGGTATCTGTCTTTCAGCTGTGCAACACAGTATCTTTACTCTTCTTCTTTCGTCATTATCTCCCTGTCTTTGCTTTGTCCCCATCTTGTTTCTATCTCCCACTCTGTATAAACTGTTGTCCTTTAAGTATTTTGTGCCTGCACTCTACTTTATCTTCCCAAAGTACCACTTCATTCATCCACATTAGAGTCTGAGTAATTGGATAGGATTTCAACTGTGCATAACCTGCAATCATTTACAGTTTACAAATTAATAAGTAGTATTGACTTAGGAATTAGGAATATTAGAGGGAAAGCTCAGAGACAAAGTTAGAAAGTTAAGGCTGAGTTGCTTTAGGCATGTGCTGAGAAGAGATGGGGATATACTGGGAAAATGATACTGAATATGGAGATGCCAGGTAAAGCAAAAAGAGGAAGACCAGAGAGGTTTATGGATTTAGTGAAGGAGGACATGTTCAGGGTTGGTGTTACGAAAGAGGCTACAAGGGATAGCGTGAGATGGATGCAGATGCTTTGATGTGGCGAATCATAAAGAGACTGGTGAGAGACATTTTACACACATTTTACAGTTTTACTACATTTCTCTAAAAATTGCTCAGATTTAAGTCTTTTTCAGTACAAAGTTTTTAAATAACATTTAAACAGATTCAGATCTATCGGCTTAACATAAAGGTCTTCTGTGTACCAAATACTGTAGGTTAGAATATTAATCTACATTGTGACACCTGTCGTGACACATTTGTGGGTATTTCAGCTGCTGAACAGCAAGGATACTGAATGTACAGTAAGCCGGTTAAGCCTATAACTGCATATTTAATGCACATACAAGTTCTGCACGCTTTGATATCCCTTTTATAAGGAACAGAGATTAGTGTATTTGACGTCCATGCTCACATGAAATTAATTATACATTATATAAGTGTTATTGATGCACTATGTAACTGATTAAAAATGAAACACTGTTTTTCCCCAATGAATATCCAAGTTTTTTTATTAGTGTGTATAAGTCAAAATGTCTCATAGAATCTTTTCTTAACAACTTAGAAACAAACTTTCACACAGGAATTTCATTTCTGCAGATTTCTATAAATTACAAATCATACAATGTCTATAGAAATGTCACTTCAATTAAACACGGTTAGGTGAATTAATGTTAATTAATTGTTAATTGAAAACAGTTGTGTCAATATATCAGGCAGAAGACTGAATGTTTCCTCTGAATCATACGCCTTTCATACCGGTTAAGATTAGGTTTATTTAATAGAGAGAAAAAAGTCTTTCCATCAGTGGCAGACACTGATGGCCCGATTCTCTATCTTTTTAATGACTAGCTGAAGGTCAAAGTACTTAATATACTGTGTAGAATGTATATATTTTTTGTTACAGTATTATATCTTTAGCAGGAGCTGTCCCATCACAGGTTTCACATGAAAACACAAACAGAAATGCAGAGCTAGTCATATGGGTGTGTCTGAGTTGAGTCAAAAATCATCAGTTTTGCACATCACAGGGGCTTAAGCTGTTTATTTTGTAAGTATGTCTGCAGAGATGGCTGTGTGTGTGTGTGTGCGTATGTGTGCGTATGTGTGCATGCGTGTGTGTGTGTGTTTTCATCTTTGCTGACAAGTAACAGGGAAAGCAGTTTTAATCACCACTCACCCTCACACTATGCTGACAGCGTCAGAGAGGACCAGCCCCCCCCCAACCCCCCCAAACATGACGATAAGCACCATCAGCTGTCTGCTTAGCCTTCCATTCATCTCTTTATTATTTATTTACCTCCACTTTGTACATATATATTCCCCAGGGAACACATCCTTTGAGCCTTTAACCAGGGCCCCAGCTATACTTCCTCAGACTCAGAACTTTTTCTCTCCGTTTGTGTCAGGTTTAACTTTGACACGGGCTTTTTCTTCATTTGACACATGCTTTTTTAAAAGCAGCTGAGAAGACTCGTTTAGATGAATGTTTGGATTTGGACTGATTGATTTGATCTTGACATTTCTTAAACTAAGAACAGACGGCTCATCCATAAATAATTGTCACACTAATGAGAAGCCAATTAGAGGTATCAAATGGCATTTGTATTTGTTCACGCAAGTATTGATTTTGTATACACTAAATCAAATTTACGCAGTCAATAGTTAGTCTCTTATTATCCTAGCCGAGGCAAAAGATCAATTCACTTACATCAGCCTTTGCTAATTTATCTTTCAAGCTTGTTACATTATTTTAATTTGACCAAAATTAGAGATACTACTTGCTATTCATTAGATGAGATCATACATTCTGTGGTTTCACTCGGGGATCCTCAAAGTCAGTTTTTGCTCACGTCATGTGACACCAGTTTTGGTGAAGAAGCCCTGACCGGTCCCTCTGGGCTGTGCAATTGCAGCAGTTAATGAAGAGGGCAGGTTCGAAAAGATAACTTTCTTGTGATAGAATACTTTCCAAAGAAAGCTAAAAGGTAAAACAGTAAAATTTGATTAACATCCTTACTAATAATGTATTGTTTTTACAACATATTTTAGTGTGTAAAACAAGTATTTAACAATAAGGAAAACAGAATAATACTGTGCACAATCAAATTGCTGCCATTGCCAGCATTAACACAACACAAAGAACATAACAAATCAGTCACAAGCGTAGATATAAACCAGACTTGAAGACTTCAGAGTCGGCTACCCTGAGACAACCATGCAGAAAGTTCCAAAGCTGAGGACCCAGTCAACCTGTGAAATCAAGTAGTTTGAACAGCTCCAAGACTATTGCCAATGGCTCTTAAGCTGCAGTGTGCTGACAAAGCAAAAAGTAGCCACTGAAAACCCAGTGCAAAGAAGCAAGAATGGAAATAGTGTTATCTGATTTTCTAGACTGTATTAAAAGCACAGTGGCAGAATGTTGGCTGACAAATGGCTGAGGCCTGAATAAAGAATACTGCAGTATCCCAAGTAGCAAGCAAAAAAAAAGAAAAAAAGTACTTTCTCAGGACTTGATTTTCAGGTTCTGCAGATATGAAAAGTAATGCATTTCAATTTGCTCACATAATGCATTCGCTTTTCTTTTTATGCAATAGTCTCTATATACATTATAGGTCAGATTTTAATGTCATTGTACATCCCAGTACAGAACTGGAACTGCAGGAAAAGAGTTGAAATTTAATTTACTAATGAAATTTCACTCAAGTAAAGACCTGATCGTTCACCTGTGAAAATACAAAACCTTAGTTTCATCACATTAAGCCATAGTTCTTATCTGCCTTTAAAGGCAAATGCCAGAAAGCTGGAGCCAGGCAAATTTCAACCCTTAATTAATCTCACAAGGCCAGACCTTGATTTGTGACATCTGTGGGGAATCAGCTGGAAAATGGCAATGCAGTGGTGTGTTGTGAAAAAAATATTGAGCCAGGTAGACCAAGTGTTCTGTGGGAAAATTACACAGAGGAAGTCAGAATGAAAAAGGTCAAAATATGACCACTTGAAAAGCTCAAAACACTACAAAATGAGAGCTATTTCAACCACTACAGAGGTTCAAGAGTAAGTTGGCTCTGGATCACTAAAGACAACATACACCTACAATAGATGGACCTCTAGTAAGCTTGTGATTGAACAGTAAAGAAAAAGGGGGGGGAATCCACATAGAGACTGTCATTTTTTTATTTGGTGATGTTATCAACAAAAGATTAAGATAATAGCTTATGAGGAAAAAATCCTGATGGTTACGGATGGAGAGAAAAGAAAACCAGATGCATACTACTTTTTTTAAATTAGGAAAATTAATGTTATTTCTAAAGCAAGAAGTTTCTCAAGCAAGAAAAAGACAATATAGATTTTAATGTCATAGACCTAATGCAAATTTAAAGGGATAATTCTGATGTTGTTTTTTATATTACTTAAAGCCAACAACTGTTTTAGTTTAAATACAGTTTTTTTTTAATTGAATAGCAATTGCACTGTAGACTAGTAGATCACCCAGTGGATCGATACACAGAGCAGTAGACCTCTTTAAATATGCAACATGCAACCATTCTTTTCAAGTCAGTCCATGTGACTATATTGATTTAGAAACCATGGTCAAAGCACACATTTAGTAAATAAGCAGTGAGACATGTGCAGCTGTCGATTAAGACAAACAGACCTTCAGACATTTGCACCGCTAACTTTTAAGCGTGGCCAATGGAACATGGATCCAGGAGATGAGACGCCATGCTCCTGCTCACACATTAATAAGTCAGTGTAATTGAAGTGGCTCTGCAGCTGTATAGATGTTGGGGCATCATAGGCAAGACACTCTGTTATTTCTAGTCAAAAAACATATAGTTTTGATTGATGGCACGTAGCATTCATTTAATATCTCTTGGCCTTGGGTCCAGTTATGCTGCAGGAAAGATGAACTTAGATTAATTCTTCCAGCTTTCCAAAGGAATTCATATATTGTTCAGCTAATCAAGGCAGTGACTTTAGGTCTACGTGTATTATTGAGAGATTTATAGACTGCAACATTAGTGGTTTTAAAAAAGTGGGGCTGCGCAATAAGAGAAACTCTACCTAAAAAATCCTTGAATAGAAATGATAAAAGTTTTTTGTTTGTTTTATTTTTATTTTAACTCAAATATAAAGTGCACGGTTGCTGCAGCCCACAATGATTGTTTGCTGCCATAAATATGAAGAAATATAAATTCTAAACTATAAAATAAAAGGTATATTTATTCAAATAATTAATCATTAAGGAAAACATGTTTTACATATTTTTATCTTCTTTTTATTTATGTCTGTCATGTTGCAAAAGTTGAACTTAGGTCCTGCAAGAAACAGCGTACAAGGACATAGTGAGTTTAGCTGCAAAAAATAAACTTTTTTTTTTTTTGAAAAGTCAGTGAATTAAATTAAGTTACATTTATGAAAATAAGTCATTCAGTTATTCAGCGACTAATAACCTTTGTATTGCAATTAAAATTGAATCACTTAACCTGAGCGAAATAGCCTGATTAAACACAAAAACGCTTTTTTAAAACAGAAAATGTCAAATGTCTGTACCCATAGGCTATAATCAGGTACAAAAAGCTAAAGGATTTGACTCTGCCTTCAAACTACCCAGATCCCAGTCCACTTAGGTGCCACCCCACAGACCATAAGTAAGTGGGCTCCTTGTCCTCATGCCAGAAACCACAGGACATCACTACAGGTCATGTATCCATGTCCCAATGGGTTAGAGCTATTATGATAGCAAAAGGGGACTTGAATGTTGGACTTTAACTTGCATTTGTGAATTCATCGGCAAACTGTGTTCACTGACAGCGGTTTTCAGAAGTGTTTCTGAACCCGTATGATTTTCACTACAGAGTTGTTTCTGTTTTTAAACATTTCACAGAAAATCTTTTCAGTCCAACGAACTGTTATGACTAACGGATCTGCTCAAGGAGGCAAAATGCAAATGCTCCCTACAATTGTTCTGTGACAATTCAGCTCTTTTATGCATATTTTTCCACCTATTCTGCATGGCCAAGTGAATGTCACTTTACCGGCGCATAATGTTTGGTGCTCATGCAATCTTCAAATAAAACTCCAGCGAAAATATGCAGTAATTTTTTTTTTTGGTCTTGACTTACTTTTGATTATATTTGTATTTGTCGTGTAATCAAAATTTGTATGTTCTGTATTTCAGTGTGCCGTTGCTGAACAAAGACTGTAATCCACAGATAAACGGCAGTTGTATCTGAGAAGAGCATTGTGAAAGTTGTATGCATCACACTGGCTGACTCTCTTGATAGAATCCTACCACGCCTGACAAATAATTTCCCTCAGTGCTGTTTACATAATGCCTAACAAGTGTTAAATTTGTACCACTAATCGGGGAAACTGTCAAACCTCGGCATTGTGGACGGTGCAGTAATCCATTCCATCATTGTTATTCAGCTCCAATCTCATTACCTCTATTCAGCATTTAAGCATACTGAAGATGAAGACTGTCATTGCCATACAATCAAGAAGCATTTCAAACACAGAACACACTGGATGAAAAAACAGCCCCAGATTGCTTTCATTTTAAAGCTTGCTCCTTTCATTGCACAGTGGAATGTCCCTGATTTATGAATAATACAGTAATAAGAAACATAGTCGAGACGTTTCATATTCATAACTACTTGAACAATGTATGTAAGCACCTTTGGATTTCATGCATCTAAAATTACACCTTTCCAAGTTTTTTTTTTTTCACCTCAGTAGCCAATGAAATTCATTCGCTGAATGTTTCATCATGTTTCTGCCAAAGATGTTATTGAGAAATTACAGTAGAGGTAATGAGTCAGGAAGCACAGTGACAGTGGCCCAAGTGGAATCCAGGAGAGATGTATTATTATGATATTTTCTTGGAGGAATCTGGAATTGAATCCTGATTCAGTGGAATATGATTTTAAAGTGAGGTTATTCTGTCCCCTGAAAGATGATACACAGGCAACAGTCACGCTACACAGAGCATCGCAATAGATACACTGAGTACAGAGCTGGCCAAGCACAACACCAGCAGGCTGCATACAGATGAGGTTTGTAGAAATGGGCTCACCGTGGCATAAAAAGAACAACAAAGGAGGTAATGGAGAGTTTACCACACTCAGTTAATCTAGTGAAATACAAGTTTCTGAGCATTTCAAAGCCGTAGGAATTCCTACACTAGGAGTTTATTGCATACCTCATAGAATCTAGCTCACTCACATTTCTGTAAAAGCCGAACAACTTAAGCTATGTCGTATGAAACTGAACTTTATAATTTGCACACATGAACTACATATACATCATTCTCACTCATGTGTTCTTAATGCATAAGAGTCTCCATTTACTTTTCAGAGGACACTGTGTAAAGCACATGACATAGGTGTGATCTCAGTAGCTATTTTATCAAAGCAGAGCTGGATCAGTAAAATATTTTTTTTCTCTTTAAGTAAGTAGAAAAAATGTCACTTTAACAGATGAGAAAAGTTTAATTTAATACTTTGGGAAGTTCTCATTTAAAACTGGAGTGGTACACCATTGCAAAAATCACTTTGTACTGTAGTGGACAGCAGTCTAGGTAGTGAATATTAGGTAGAAAGAGGTCTTTTTACAACGTTAGATATGTTCTGTTACTAGTTGGATCATGCTGACCCTTTGAGGGGCAGATTCTGCTTTGAAGAAATCCACCAATTTGAGACAGCACTGATAGGTGGACACTTTCATTTGCTTTCCTTCTATAAAAACACACACACCTTCCTTATCCTTTACAAAACCAGACTACTTGTCTAGACTGCTAAAAAAAATTTAATATATTGAAAATGTTCATTTTTAATTTGAACATAATTGAAAAAGTTAAACTTTTGCACATTTGTTATTCATTACACCTTAAGCCTTTTTAAAATTTTGATGATTATGGCTTATAGCTCTGAATTCCACTATATCAAAAAATGTAAGCTCAAGCAAAAAAGGATTCACAGAAACAATATGTCCACCTTCTGAAAGGTATATTCATTTATAAGCTCAGTACTCGGTCCTTTGCCACTAATGCCACATCAGTGAGGCGTGGTATGGAGGTGATCACCTTGTGCCACTGCTGAGGTGTTACTAAAGAACAGGTAGCTTTGATGGTAGGGATGCACAAGTAGTTGGACATTTTTTAAATGAACCACAATATCATCACGTTTAAGCAAAAATATTTGATGCAATGTAAGCTAAAGCTGCTTTAGATTCATATAGTAATGGGGTCACCATATCAGCAGAGCACAGTGTTACACAGCCCTAAGAATAGTGCTTGATAGAGGATTGTATCAGGTGAAAGGTGCTATTTATGGCATACCTATACAGTACATCATGACCAGCGATTCACGTTGTGGTAGATGAGAGGGGAGCCACCGGTGATAAATCTGTGCTCTGTATCCTGGGAGGTCACTCACATGACTTCAAGAGCGATTAGGGGCCTTGTCCCCAATCTATCAGGGGACAATCAGTGTATTTCATCATCTCTTCTACCCCCTTTTTCATACCTCCTTCCCCATGGGAAACTGCTCAACAGAAACAGCTATTCTAGTCTGTGGTCTTAAACAAGGTCACAGCCATATGTACACATGTACACTTTCAGTGTGTATGTGTCTGTTGTTACCTGACAATGTATACACCCCAAAGACAAAGGGAGACAAGGACCAGTTCTGCCATCTCTTCTTGTCCCCGAGGAGTCATCCATCAGAGGTGGAGCTGACCCTGGTGTGGGGCTCCCATGGTGCATGCACTCACCCTGGATGGAGCCAAGGCTCTGCTGCTTTGCTTGGAGAGCTGGAGGAGTGGTTGAACTCATTAGGTATACTGTAAGGCTGACAGGTGTTGGACTCAGGAGACCTGCTGGTTCTGTCCTTTAGTCTTGAATTGGCATCAGTCTTTATGACTGTCTTGTGGACTGTTTCTGTAACTTTGCTTGTGCTTTTCTGAGATTTATTCAGCAGATCAACAGACCTTAGCTGCATTTTTGGAAGGAACTGGATTGAAACTTCTGGTGTTGTAATCATAACAGTAAACTAAAAATAACAGATAACAAGTAACATTTTTCCAGAGTGATTTTCTGAGGAACAAAATTACATTTCTTGATGTGCATGGACTAATGCATGCATGTATGGCAAGACACTGAGGAGAAAAGTCTAAGCATAATGCCACATGAACCTAGTTTTCAATTGTGTTCAGATACTGCAAGTTAAAGGCAAAAGCAGCAAGCTAATTACATGTCATGGCTTCTCTTTTCTCAGTTGCCAAAATGCACGTTAGCATTTAAGCGGTGCAGGAGCTCCATACTGACAGATCAATGAACTACATTTTGCCAGCTAAAAGAACAGGAAAAGAAACAACCAGCAAAGACAGAGAAAAAAGTGGAACTTAGAGTTCTGTTTTAGTCTTATTTAATTCATCAAATATTGATAACGGGCATTATCACAAATTAATTTTACCCAAATACGTCAGTGGAGCTGACATGAAATAATTGGGAGCTAACAGTGCCAGCATGTTTTATAAATGTCAATATAAAACAATTTTTCTCACTCGATAACAACAGCATATAACAATGATTAAAATGCGACTGTGCTTTATTAAACCAAACTGAATGTCGAGTAATTACCTTTGTTCCGGAACGTATCCGAAAACATTTGAAATTGCAGATTTCGCCAATGAATCACTTTTATCGGTGTCCCCAGACGAGGTACATGTGATGCGCTATCACAAAGCAGTGGTCTGGTAAGGGGATTTTCATGAAATGAAAGACAAACAAAGGCACGTTCAACCCCTAAAATAGTAGAGCAAATAAATTAACCATTGGTGTCCTGTCTATCAACAAGCTAGTTAGCTTGTGGTTGTTGTGGGGGGTGTTATTTTTGTTACAACTTTCACAACAGACTTTAGTGTTGACTTCTGAGAAAATTCTAGTCTTGTACAGGTTGCTCAGTTGTTGATTAGCTTACATACTACCAGGCTTTGCGCACACTATCAGCTAAGTAGCCTATTAAAAATGAGGATTAGCGTAATTGTGGATGCAAGAGAAATCATACCCGGATTGTTCAAATTAGTTTCTTAGTGATATTTACCTAAAAAAATAAATTAAAAAAAAGCACACTTTAGCCACCTTTGGTGAAATTTTATGAATTTAAATAATACTAAACTTTTTTGTAATCTCAAGGAAAGACAGCAATGGAACTTTTGGTCAAAGTTCATCACAGTTAAACCATAAAAAAACCCCAACCAAACAAACCAAACTTTTCCCAATAGCAAGAAGTTCTTCAAAATTCTTGCTATTTAAATGTCGGTTTATAGATTCTTGGCAGAAAAACTTTTATGAAGCTTATTTTTCCCTTTCAAGTTGTATTTTAAGAAGCTGTTTTAAGTTGCACAAGAAAGTAATTTTTACAGCATATGTTACTAATCAATATACCCAGCTTGGTGGAGGACACGAACCACCCACAGATTATTGTGGATAAATCACAATGCCTTACTTGTGTGATCTTTTTGCTTGAGAGAGACTCTTCAGCTTATAGACAACACTGGCTGACCACTTGTATACATCCTTTTTCTTTCTTTCTTTTCTCCTGTCCTGGCTTACGGACTTACTGATCTACAAGTGCAGTTCGTGGATACTGAAAAGCTTGACCAGCAGAGGAAAAACTTTGTGCCACAAAGGACATTAACAGACTACATTTTGTGAGCGCTAGGTCTCTATCCCTTTGTTCCTTTTCTCACTTTTATTCTCTTGTAACACAACTGAATGCTATTCTGCCTCTGTGTTTCTCTCACTGCATGGATCCCTCCACCTCTCTCTCCCTCTCTCTCTCCATCCTTGGCTTCACAGTATCTATCCCTGAGGGCCGATCGATAGACTGCAACAGCCTTTCAATGAAATCTCCTCTGTGCTACTGGAGAAAAGAAATGTCGTTCAATCGAACCGATAACTCTCTCCTTCTGTTCTTTTTGATCGCTCCCTCTCTCCCTTTCTATAAATACAATCTCCTTTTGCCTCTGTTTTGTGCACGGTGCGAGGAGGATGATAGGGAGGCGGTATGGGGCAGCAGTCAGAGGCCACGGCTAGAGGCTTGTTTGATGATCAGTTGGGAGAGATACTGAGGAACCATCACACCACAGGCATTGTAAATTACCTCTGAGTAATGCAAAGCAGACATTGCACGAAGCGTGAGGGTTGAGAACAGGTAGGCACATTCAGTCTTGTGGTCAATATAGAAAAATCGCTGAAAGAGAGAATAGCTGTCAAATAAAACAGGATGCAATCAATATCACAGGACTTCATTTGACCCAACCTCGCATACAGACACGACTGCAACTGTATCTGGACGTGCAAGTGCGTGTGTGTTCAGCTGACAATAATGAATAGGTTGGTGATAAAAATTTGTAGGTGTGAGGTGTGCAAATGTCAGCAGATGTATTTTCAGAGATTCAAAGTCAACACCCTAAATTCCCACTGGAATTTAGAAGCAAAACATCAGCTCATAAAAACTGCTTTCATTTCGTGGGCAAGTTGGGCAGCTCCAATATCCAGCTGCGAAAGATATGTGTTATCAGTCGGCCCAGTGCAAACCTGTTTTGCCAGTTATATCTAAAATGAAGAGGTTAAACAACTTGCTGCTCAAGTCTGAGTCACTCATTTCCTTGTTTTCCCTTGTTTTCTCTGTGCTTTTTGTATTACAATTAATTAAGGTGGAGGGTAATAGGATAAACTGAATACTCAATGAAACTGTAACATCTATACTCTACTGAATGCACTAGTGTCATTTCTTAAAATTATTGTTCATTATTATTATGCGAAGGTAACGACGTTCCCAAGCTCAGTCTCAGGAATGACTCAGTGGCTTTTAAGGTTTTAATTTGGTCATTTAGAGATGTGCTGGTTTAGATTTTAAATTAATTTAACATCTTATATAAGAGAGGACATGTCAATCCCCATAAAGCCTGATAACCACAAACAATCACAGCATTGAACCGACATCCTTTGAGCTGATCCCCCTCACAACAGACATGACACTGAGGGCTCCTTTTAGTTCTCCAGTGGTGAATGGATCCCCGAAGTGGCATTGTTAGTTGCACACAGGTGTTTTTTCACTTTTTAAAGTGACCTATCATCAACTGGATAAACAGACACTCTATGGGATGTGTCAGGAACAGTAAGAAATCTGTAGCCAACAAAGTGCAATTTCTATGCCATGAATCAGTGGCATTCTCAGTAATCTGTTTGTCACTGCAAGCTGTCAACCAATCCGCATGACTTCAACCCAACAGAAAGGAGGTGAGCTTTTGAAAGGAGGTGAGCTTTTGACTACTACTACAAGCTATTTAGAGGTCCTAGCAGCAAAACTGCATAAACCTATTGTAATTCTTCTTCATATGTTTAAAATCGTGGACACAGCATCAATGATTTTCAGTTTCATTTTATCTTATATAGCTTGAGCGCTCTCTTTTTTTTTTTTTTTTTTTTTGCATTTCTAAATGTTGTGAAGAATTTAATGTTCTCTGGTTTCCAGAAGGGTTTCAAAGGCCATACATTGATTTCCACTACGGAACTGTGTGTGTGTTTAATGCAGTGCTGCCTAAAGATCACAACCATTCAATACTGGTTTCCAGCCTCATTCCTTGTGTACTGACATTCCTTTAATCATATTATGCACCATAGTTGATCAAATCCTTAAATTCTTTGAACTATTGCACTGAGAGGTTAATAATCCCCTCTGCCAGCCCTGTCATGTTCCTAACCTACTGCCATTTAAACTCATTTGTTGTATGAGGTTGTTGTAATCAGGTATTTTAGAGCGGTTTGGATTGCCCTTGTCCAAACATGTTCAATATGTGTTGCTGCTCAAACAGAATTCAAAACATTTTAAAAGTATATAATCAAAATAATGAAAAATAACTATACATTTATGTAGATATTTTAAAGCTTCTTAACCTTTTTAAGGAAATTAAGCTGTATGGTAAGTCTAAAATGAATTATTTGTAACAATGTTTACTTTTTTTCTCTATTTTCCTTACCGCGGGTGTTATTTTGCACCTCCACAACCCTATACTTATTTCAACTGAAGCATGTTGTTGCCAGGTCATAGAGTGTAAACCTCTCCTTTGTCTGCTCCACAGGCCAGGTAGAAAAAGTCAGTAGGTGTCAGGAAGCTTTCCATGCCTTTAGGGGTGCTTATAATGCTCAAGCAGGATTCTCAGTGCCTGATCAGCAGAACGATGACACTGATGCTCGGGCTAGCCATCTCTGCTACCATGACTCCTCCAGCATTATTACATGTCCAGATACCATCTTTAATTCTACTTCCTTTAAACAAGGTGGATGTGAGGGTCATTAAACCTCCATTCATAACAGTAATTATGTGATAAGACTTGCTGAGGTAAGATGGACAGGGAAGCTTTAAGCGGAGAAAGAGTGAATAACCAGCTAATTTTTTTTCCCCCAAGATTGAGCAGCCATGCACATTATGTTTCCATCAGTTTATATCAGAGGTTAACTTATTGTGTCTCCTGAGTAGGTGTTATCGATATATATCAGCGTTTAACATTTAATGTGCAATTTTCCAATTAACTTTATTGACAATTAACAGAATAATTACTTTCTTTAAGACACAGATATTGTATTTTTTATATGATGTTCATAGTATTTTTCTAACTACTGCTGATAAATTTTAAAATGATTAACAATGGAAACATAACGTGTTGAGGATTTTTGAAAAGGTTATCACGTAAAAAATGTTAACTGGATTTCATGTTAAATAGTAATAAATGTATTATGCTAAAATGTAAATTTTCAATATTATAAATGACAAAAATGAAATATTTATTTTCTGATATCCCCTGACTTGTCTGCACTATCCTAGCTGTCACCAGAACACCCAGAGTGTTGACTCACGGAGAAGCAATAAACTCTACCGAAACATACAGCTAATTCACTTTAAACTCCATCAACCCTTTTCCCTTGTCGCCAGTAACACTGCAGTACAGCGCCTGCATTAGGCAGGCTTCCTTGCATGTCAATAGTCAGCCATCTGCTCTGGCTCCTGTAACGGACAAGAGCCCAGCAGAGAATTTCACCCATAGGAGGCCATATTTGGATAAATGAGGTATAGACAAGATGGTTAGAAGCTCAGCAATGGTCAAAAAAACCTTTGCGCCCACTCACCTGTGAGGCAATCCCCCAGCTTTTTATATAGGGTATGATGTATGGCTGTCTTTTTATCACTGACCTGAGTGTAACCTGTGTTTGACCTGGTTATGGCTCAGTTCTCTGGAGGGGGAACCATCATAAGTAATCTGTTTCAGGGGAGACTGCAATATGCTGCAGGCATGTCTATTGTGAATATAAAGCCAAAACAATTAGGGATTTGTTTTGTTCTGTTTATGGTAATTTTTGGAGACAATCAGACACGAATCCATCACACACTGCAAATTCCACCTACAATGGAAACACACAAAGCCACACAAACTCTTTTCTACTTTCTCGCCACCGGTCGTACACACCCACATAGATCCACCCACACACACACATGCAGATGAGAACACGCACAAACTCGAAGCCCAGCGCAGTGTGCAAGTTGAGCAGAACAGAAACAGTCCAGGTTACAAAAGGGGCTACAGTGCAATCAGTGGAAACACAGGGGGAAATTCAATTAAATTTCTTTCTGCAGAGGAAATGCCGTACACACAATATAACCTTCTGTGTTCAGATTCCATTATGTTGTCACAAACCATGAATCACAATGAAAAAAGCCTCAGAACAACTTCGATTTTCAGGAGATGTTGACTATAAATTATTTCTCTAACCCCTGGCTCAATTTTAATTATGTAAGCGCTTGCTTAAAGTTCTTGCTGCCCACTGAGTAATCATGTCATTTTAAGATGACAAAAGAGAAATACATTTTGAAATAGGAATTTTCAGGAATGAGTTTTTGCGGTGATGTGTTCCTAAACCTAAATATTTTCTTTTTGCATTTTACATATGATAATTCCCTACAAAATTATTTTTTTCTAACTTAATTTCCAAAGGCAGTTAACGCGTTGTTCTTTCACTGACACAATACTGTCGCCAATTCAAATGGAAGGTGTTTGTGTCTGAAGATACACTGTTAAGTGAAGAGAGGATATGAGAAAAAATATATTTCAAACACAGAGTGAAAACTCCCCGGGGACCATCAGTCAGAAGACTGCAGCACTTAGAAACTAAAATAGTGCCAGGCAGAGAGCATAATTAGGCATTTTAAGTGCTTTACATAATACAGTCAGTCATAATGAAGGCCCTGTGGGATCCAGAGGCTGGGCGGCTATTGTCACTCTGCTGCAGCAGGAGCATTCATAAGAAGGCTGGAGAAAGAGATGGAAGGATATGGGGGAAACAGAGAGGTGGAAAGTAATAATTCATAAAAAACGGCAGCTACAAAACATAAATATAAAATTGTGAAATGGAGTTAACTTAATTAACATACAGTTCCATTACACAGTCAAGAAATGAGCCAAAATCAGTGATTTACATTTTTAAATCCCACTCCCAGAGTGCACATGAGACACATCCAGACAAACATAATTAATTTAAAATGTGATTTTGCAAAGTACATAACAAGGTTGCCGCAATACTTTGCTATAACAGTATTCCTCCCTTTGTCTCCCCATCTCTCCTTCTCCCACCTCTTTCTGTCATTCTTTGATGAGTGAACCACTTGATGTTGACAGTGGATTGATACAAGCTCTTAATGAATGATGTTTCATTAATCGTCCCTTAATCGGATTACCTGCAGGCAGACAGGCTTCATCTATCTCTCTCTTTGGAAGTTGAACACTGAAAGAAGAAAACCACATTTAGAGAAGCAGAGACTTACATCTGTTCCACATTTAGCTTTAATTGCATGAACACACACACATGGACACAAGCTTTGCTTATATATTGACAGTATGTAGGAGGCAAGCAGGTAATACAAGTCTATATTTTTTTAAAAGCGATTTACAACTGGATTCCTTTACAAGCAACCCTGGCTAGGGCTTTGATAGTTTTTTAACAGTCAGAATGAACTGATATGCATTTCTACTTACAGTGATAGCAAAACATGGTTCAAGGAGAAGAACCTTTAAACAATCAGTCCATTCACAGATTAAAATAGTTCACAAAAAAGCAAAGGAAAAGAAAATACTTTACTGTTACATGATAAAATGTATTTCCAAGCTTTTTAATGCTGTCTGACCATGAAAACTACACTTTGTGAAAGAATCATGTTTTACTTAACCATTTTGTCAGAAAATATTTTTTGTGATGTCTTTGTAAAAATCTGGACACGTCTGCAGGTTTGTAATTCTGCAGAAAACATATGTTGAATGCTAACCTGTTAGAAACACTGCACAAACATATCAAAGAAATGAAGAGAAGCCTGCAAGCTCATTTTGGGTAGCCCGAGCAGAGTCTGCTGTTACACTCGCATTATGTACTGCTCTCACTGCGACACTAACGCACCCATTCAATCAAGGTGGTAACTACTTAACATTAAAACGACGGCTTTAAAATAATTTTATGGTACGCTGGCTTGTAATAGCACCGACACAGTCTTTTTAATCTCATTCTCCCTCTCAGACGTGTTGTAGCAGGTAAGATGTTCTGGGAATAATGTTGCCAAGGACGCGCTGACAAGGATGCTGAGAGCAGATTATGTGTACTGAGGACACAAGGCCCCGTGGCAAGGGACTGTGTAACAAGCACTAGCTGCATGAAGTCAAGAAGAAGTGCGCATGGATGCGGAAGAGGAATACAAGGGACAGCCTGCTAATTAAACTAAAAGCTAGCAC
Source organism: Copadichromis virginalis (assembly GCF_057382275.1). Lineage (NCBI taxonomy): Eukaryota > Metazoa > Chordata > Actinopteri > Cichliformes > Cichlidae > Copadichromis > Copadichromis virginalis. The sequence goes on along the minus strand of NC_140637.1, from coordinate 20,293,717 downwards.
AACCAGGTCAGATATAGTCTAGACTTTCTGAATAAATGCTGCTCACTAAACAATACATTAGATCTGCACCGAAAAGATACCAAAGAAAGTGACTGGCTATATTTTTCACTAACAACTTTCTGGACTGACTGGCATTCTGATTTAATGCTTCTTTTCTGAGCAAACAAGGTTGTCAGTTCACCAAGCCAAGGCAACCCTGCTCAACAGAGATTTAGCCACTAGCATCTTGGTGGAGATCTGCTTTATATATTCAAAACTGTGTTGGAGGTACATTTTCTCATAGCTGTCAATAGCTGTGATTATTTATTCTAAAGGTAGAAGAATAACCTGTATAAATTAAATGCTGAACTAATGAATTTTTTTCAGCTGAAGCTAATGTAATACCAAGTTGTCTGTTGCTGTGGACAACAAAATTGCAGGTTTGCACCGAGACATTGTTTTTTGCATGAGCAGTTGAAAGGCTGTGCTTCAGAACCATTCACCACATGAACTTGTAATATATGCACATGTGGTGACAGAATGATTGAAATAGTGAGTTCCCAAATGGGAAAAATCACATTAACCCTCCCCCTGAGCTTGAACAACAACTCAAAGTGACTGCAAGAATTCTTGCACATGGCAAGTTGTTGACATCATATATAGATAAGACTTGGCTGTCAAACGTAATTGCTTGGTAGATTGCAAGAAACTTTTGATTAAAGTTTGAGATAACCAGTGCCTTTTTTGTGCTAATGTTAAATATGCAGTTTGGTATTATGTTGCAACCACCACTTGAGCTCCATGCAGAATGACCTAAAAGTTACGTATTTGAAGAAATCCTGAGGACAACACAGGTAAAGCAATAATTTATTCTTATTGCTTATTCTTAATTTATTTACTCTTAAGTTGATCCAGAACATTGCAGCAAGACTAGTACTTGGGACTGGTAAGAGAGACCATGTTTCTGCCATATTAGCTTCTCTTCTTTGGCTCACTGTTAAAATCAGAACTAAATTTTAAATCCTTCTCCTCAAATACAAAATCTTAAATACTCAGGCCTCATCATCTTTTAAAGACTTAATAGTACCTTATTCAAATCTTTTGATTAAACGTGTAATTCAGGCTGGATTAGATGATCTTGAACCATTCCTTAGTTATGGTGCAATAGGCTTAGTTCTTCTGGAGGGCTTCCCATGGTGCACTGGGCATTTTTTTCCCCACTCTCCATGTGTTTATACACCACTACTGTATTTGTCCTGTCTCTCTCTGCTCTCTTCTCTTTCCCTTCAACCCCATCCAGTCATGTCAGATGGCTGCCCTTCCCTGAGCCTGGTTCTACCTGATGTTTTTTTCCTGTTAAAGGGGAGTTTTTCCTTCCCACTGTCACCAACTGCTGGCTAATATGGGGTCATGTGATTGTTATTGTTTTTTTTTCTAATACTGTAGCATCTTTACCTTATAATATAAAGAGCTTTAAGGTGACTCTTATTGTTAACTGGCACTATGTAAGTAAACCCGAGTTAAATCAAATGAATGGAAACCACATTCAACACGTGTTATTGTGTTGTTTTCAAATAGTACTTAAAGTCACCCAAACCCAGTGAGGTCATAAGAACAACTTCATCGCTAACAGCCAACAACTGAAGAACAGATGAGCACATTAAGTAAATTAACCAGTGCCGAAATTCTGTTAACCGGCTGCTGTTGTCACTGCTCAGGAAATGACACGTATCCCTGCTTTAAGCATCACCTTACCAACTGCTTGCCTGAAAGATGCAACAGTGTGTTTGCCATTGTTAGAGAGATTTCAAAAGCACTGCCCCTACCTCAGCACAGGCTCTGAGTTCAGCTGCAGCCGAGAAGAAAAGTTGATATCTGTGGTGCTAACTTTTTCCTAACTGAATTTATTCTTTCGTCCCGCTTCGCAGCTATGTCAAAAATGTGTGTATAGTAATGAAAACCAAGCCAGAATCGCATCACAACACTCACTAAGCATTCTAACTTTTATAAATCTGTCAACCTTTTACAAACAGCAGGCTCACTATAGCTGTCAGGAGCAGGCATTACTTTGCATAAGAGTTTTTATTCAACTATTTTTAACACGCCACTATTATTTAGTAGTGTACATTTAGAGAAACACCAAAATCTTCTGGTCGTGCCTCATCAAACCACTCAAATATTCAGATTTATTCCTGCCCACACTCAAAGTTCATGACACACACTGTTAATTTACAGCATTTAGTCTAAACTGGCAAAGCAAGGAGTTTGATGACAGGTATAAAAGTGTATGACAAAGGTTGAATTTTGTATGGGATTATCTAGCAGGGTCAATTTGGATGTAGGAAAAATAACAACCCACTGTAATGTTAACACCATAAAGTTCATACTCACCCATAAGAGAAGTGAGCCCATAGGTATATGAAAAATGAGAGAGCCGGTCGGTGTGTTTATTAAGTTCTCTCCTGCAACCATTTTAAGTTAGAAGGTAGGCCAGGATAAAAGTGTATAGTAGATGTGAACTTTTTAAGTGTGATTTATGGAGCTGCTATGATTGAAGTGTCAGGATTTATGGCCAGACCTGCTGACAGCAATTACTCCCCAAACACTAATGCAACTGAAAACTCTCCTGTGATAGATCTGGTTATTAATGCAAGTACACAGGTATGCAGCCACTAAGGGCTCCGTGGAAAGGTAAAATTTATCATGGTGACATTTTCTTTGTATTATGCTACCAATGTGACCAAGGGACAGTGGAAGGAGATGCACAGCGATGCCCTCCAGTAGTACACCTATCCCTCAAATATTGAAATAGAAAAAACAACAACAAAAAAAGCTGCATTTCTAACTTAAATGTATAGATTTCTTTTGCAAGGTCGTCTCCAAAAATAATATTACCATTATTTTTACAAGAACAAACAGATCTAATAATGAGGTTACTGTCACATTAACTTAATGCTGATTAGTTTTCATCTCCCATTTAAATAAAAAAATCCCCCAAAACAAAGATCTACTAGAAAAGTTGTTTATCAAACAACAATAAAAAAAAGAACAAGGATGTTTATTTCGTTATTCTGAAGTGCTGCCAGGAAAAACTCTGGATGAAATAATCATCTTTGTAATATATTTAAACGCTGTTTGAAATTAATCATACCAGTTTCTACCTCGGGACATCAGAGTCCTGTCATGTACAAACTTGTCACATTATTTATGTGAACTGAAAAAAAGCGTGCGCTTAATCAATGTTTTGTGTGTGTGTGTGTGTGTCCATGTGTTTTAATATCCAGGTTTGTGTGTCTGCCAGTTTCGCATCTTGTTCTCTGCACAAAGATAGAAGCTGTACAGTGACTTCACAAAACATAAATGAGAAGATAAAAGAAAGAATTTATGTTACATGAAAAGACTGACATAAAATAAAAAAACAAAACAAAAACAAAGTAGCTATTCTTTTTATGTCTGCACAAACAGCTTCAGGTTCATACTTGAAGTGCTTACAAAGAAAAATGTCTCTGCAATCTCAGTTTTATTTACGAAGCTTAAAAAAAATGAATAGAACTGTAAAACAGTTTCCTGTTAAATGACCTTAATGGATCCATGTTTGAACCCATGTGGTGAGCCATGGCCTCTTGTTTCCCGTGTTTCCTGCAGCATTCAGCACCTTGGGGTTGATGTTTTAATGGAGTGTGGGAGGCAGACTCCTGGGTGTTTCTGCATTATAATCCAGACTCTCCAGAACTCAGCGTGGTCATGTGTGTTGAATGCAAATGCAAGCTGAAGAGAGAGCACCTCAATTCTGAACTCTGCCTAAGATTCATTTGTTCAGAACACTAAACTAGCTTGAAGATGCAGTGAAGCCTCCATGCTTCTGTAGAGTAAGTGTTATCCCGTGGCCTGGGGTTAAGTTGGGATTTGTAATGTGGGTGGGGGCTCTCTAGTTTGAGGGAAAGTTTGAAGACTGAATGTGCCGTGGCTGACTCCCCAGATAGTTTAGGCCCAATTTAACCCCTGGCTGTAGCATCTGTTCTTGCTAGGCATCCATTATTCCTGGGAATTTTAAATAAATTTAAGCTTCTTATATATTTTACTTTTGCGACTCATAACAAGCAAAATATTTTGGTATTGCGAAAAAGAGCCAAAGTGATTAATTACACCTGTTGTGAAAACAGAAGGTTATTGTTTTTACATCATGATGGAAATGGAGAGCAGCGCTAATGTGCTCTGAGGTGTTGCACCTGGGTTTCCCGTGGTGAGGGGCCCCACCCTCTCTGAGAACATTTTGGAAGAGAAATGAGTAGTTTGTGTGTCCTCACTCCTCTGACAGCTTAGTCTGTGCTTTTAAGGATTTTATAAGATGTCCAGCATTATTTGTAATTTTGGTAAAAACCAGTTTTGGGACTCTTAACATATGGTTAGTTTAACCCTCTCAAGGCAGGCGTTGCCGATTTGCAACAGTTAAAAACTAACAACCTGATTACCCCACATACATATTTTATGAGTTTTTTTACTCAGAAGTACCACTGCAGGACTTGGTTGTGCATTAGCAACAAAAAGTTTAATTTGAGCCTGAGAGGGTTAAAGGTGTTAGTAGTTTGCATATTGTGGTCAGTTGAGTTCTGTTTTTTTAACCCCTTCCCAAATCAAGTGCATAATCATACCTATGGTGGCCACTGTAGGGCAAACACTGGCCATCATTCTGTTGTGAATGTAGGCTGTTAGTCTGCTGATGCATCTTAGCTACTGTATTCATGATGGCAGGGCAACATGGCACCTTCCCATTCCTGTGTATTTTTGTATATGTATGCTTATGGAAGATGTAAATACACACTAGTCAATTTATATTTATGAGTGCAACATTTGTTTCTATTAAACAACCTCAAAAGGTACTTACTGTACCTTTAAAGGAGGACCCCAACAACACAGGACATACAGGCAGATTTCAGGAAAATTCAAGTCCAGAGACAAATGGATAACAAAAGCACTCTGTTTAGTCAAGGAACACAAAGCACAAAGATAAACAACAACAGGCAAGAGGATGAACTAGGTTAAAAAAAAACTTTAAAAAAAAGTATCTAAAAGCATACTGGTTCAGGGCATTATCTAAGTGCTCACTCACATTTGGCAATTTGTACCATGTCTGAGCACATTTAACCCACAAGGTCCAGTTTGTTTGATTGGTATGATCGTTGTGTGCTGGGGTGCAGTTGAAAAGTTTGGCCCTGGCATGAATCAGTTGCATTCATGTAGTTCCTTGGAATGCCAAACCTCAAATTCAGATGCCTCTCTGGAAATCACTTTAAGTATTTAATATTTTTGTGAGAGGATATCTGCATAACATCATGAATCTCTTGTTTTCTACAAGACCACTTTTCAAGACGTCATGTGTGGATGAAAGAGAGAGTTCGACCATGAGAGACAGGAGTTGAGATGCTGAGACAAACTGAAGTGTACTTGGACCTGGACTGTTAAGCACAGAATGAACCCAGGCAGTCGTGCTTGGGCACACACTGCAGACAGTGTGAGTACACTCTTAGTGGCAACTGGTCTGCCACAATAAATGGTTCAGGGCTTTCTCTCTTATCTCTTTTATGGAATATCCACTGGAATATCCTTTATCAAAGCAAAAGGGACAATGAGTGCTATGAGGCTAATCTTTGACAACTGTTCATTTCAGTTTTGTGACAACATCCATCTTTGTGCTGCATAATTAAAATGTAGTCTTATAAAAGTCCAGTTAGAAGTCTTCATAAACGTTCCTCCACATCTCTCTTTGACCCTGCAAAGGTCAGAGAAATGTGTTTACGAAAGACTTCTCTATACATCCACCACCCTGGACTTTAAGTACATAGGGAATAATTGGTAACCAAGACATTTGGGGAACCAAAAAAGACTGGGCAGATAGCCAAAAAGGAGGGAAATACAAAAAGTAAGGGGGGGGAAGAAAAGGCACACAAAATAATTAAATTCAATGGGCAGATGGGCATAACAAGACAAGAATAGGGGACAAGACCGATATGTAACATATGAATATTCTGCATTACAGCACACTGATGTACTCTATGTCGAGTGAAATACACCATTCAGGGCATTTCCTTGGGTAATAAAGAAAATCACGTCAAAACTCAGTAAAGAAACTGACGTTTAGTTTTAGTTTGGTTTTTTTTTTTACTTCAAAAGATGCTTTAATGCCTGAGATAACAATAAAGGATATGCATGTCATCTAGACAGTCCTCAGTCCCCAGTGGGCAAAACAATATATGTGTATGTACAATTCAAGTAATAAATACGCAAGAACGACAGAAAATAGGAGTAACTGCTGTCTCAAAATTCTTATGTAGAAGCATTCATGCAGTTAAAGCAAAAGAAAGCCAAGATGGTGAGAGGAAGACACATACAGCAAAAAGTAAAGCCAGGGTAGGGGGAGTCTGATGCAGGTGAGAGTCAAACATGCAATAAAGGTTTGAGAGGCCATATCAAATATAAAGCTCCAAGGCTACAGCACAGGGGGCCTGACAGAGCTTCTGTTTCCCTGGCTTTGCGACTCTACTGTAGGTAGGATTAGATTAAAACCTCAGCGATGAAGAGGACGTTTTTTTTCTCTCTCTCTCTCCATACCCTCACGCTCTACAACAACAGAGCACTAACTGAATGGGGGGGAAACAGATCGAGCTAAAGAGACGCTTGACCCTGAGAGCGCATTTTCATTATTTAGACATGTTTGTGCTACAGAGTCACTTTTCTGGGAAAGAAGAAGAAGAAGAGAGTGAGTAGCACTGCCAGAGCCAGAGACTGTGTTCATACTCTCCCTTTAAAAAATATTTGGGCTTCTCACTGTCATCAGCTGAATTTAGAGCAGGTTTACTGCTACACCTTCCACCGCAGGAGAAGTTTTTAACATCTCTCTCTGTCTCTTTCTTGGCATCTGGGAACCCATCAGCTGGATGCTGACAAAGTCATTTTTTCAGGGCTTCTGTTGTAACCAAGATATCCAGATAACAAATAACAAATAGCAGAACGTGGACTACAAACAGCAGCCAGGAATTTTCTGGTACCATGAATCTTGTCCCTCGCCTACAGATTCTGCATATTCATATATCTTTGCTGGAAGTATATTCTTGATATATCTCATCACCTTTGATTAAGCTGTGTGGTATAAGACATAGGGTTACCATGAATGTATCACCGCTTAATCTGATTCAAACACTTTTCATGAAGTCTTCCACCAGCCATTGTGAAGCAAACAATTCATCTTTTTAAACCATATTTCCAAGTCCTTCCATTATTTCACCATCACACGACAATACCTGCTTCCTGGGCAATTATATCTAAGAGATAGAGAGCATTCTCTCCCTTCTCTAATCAGAAAGAGCAATTGCCTTTGATAATTTACAACCAGTTTAAGTTTATACTGGCAGAGACAGATTTTGGAGAGCAAGAACGCACTCAAGGCATTATTGCTTTCTAAAGACATTCATTTGCAGACTATTAAAAATTAAAACTGGAGGTGAGGTACAGTAGCTTTAATTAACAGGTGCAGCAACATTCAAAGCTGTAGTGGATCTCTGCCTGCTAGGAAATCAGACTATTTTGATAGGAATCCAGTATATTGTAATAATTAATAACACCGATGAATAAATTGACTGGATTTTGTTCTGTTTCATTTTGATAATTTTCCCACATGGCATGTAAAATTGTTTGGATTTTTATGTTTGATCGTGGGTGTCTGAAGAGGAAAGCATGAGACTGGGAACATTGCGACATTCAGGTATTAATCTAACATGCTAACAGTTTCATTTATAGCTGTGATTTGAAACAGATACATAATAGCACCTATCCAGGGAAGTAAAAGAAAGAAAGAGAGTGATTGCAGTAAGTTTAAGTCAGACTGAAACAGGTTGCCAGATAACCGGTGCGGTCGCGTTCCAACCAAAAGTGGACATCTCAACCATTTGCAATCAGCCCCAGCCCCAATATATCAAGGTAAAACATATTACATTATATTACATTATTCATTTAAAAACTCAGCAACTTAGAAGATTAGTTTTTAAGTCTATTAACTTAAGGAGTCTTTGAATAAATAGTGGAAAAGGGCTGGTTTACAAGCTGGTATGTGTACTGTGGTTATTTTAGACAGGTCAAACATGCAAAGATTCGCTGTTCTTTCTTTATTATGTAAAAAAAAAAAAGAAAGAAAAAAAGAAGAACTACCATTTGTATTTCACTAAGGGCCACTATAGTCAAACCTCACTGCCCTTCCATACATAGTTGAAAAAGGAAAGCAGCAGAAAGACCCTCATACAAAACAGAGCAGACATAAATATGACAATCATCAAACTAGCTACTATACTGGTGGTTTATAAAGTAGCGTGTTTAACATTCAGGCATAAAAATCAAAACAAAGGGCTTAGCTCTGAGTGTGATTATTTTCTGGAGGATTAAAAAAGATATTAAATAAATAAACGCAGGGCTACAGTGTACATGTACACTTTGAGTTTGTTTGTTTTTTTGTTTTTTTACTTTAAAACTAGCGTTTAACACCGCTAGAGTATAAAAAGTCAGAGAGACAGAGAAAAACTGTTGATTATTTTTTTAGGGGCTTGTTTCCATTAAATAAAAGACCCAAAGCATTAATTTGTTATACAGATGACAGCCTCAGTGAGCAAAGTAGGAGTTTAAAAACAGGTCTGATATTACACCAAGTCATGGGCTAGTTAGGTCGGTAACTAGTACACTCAAAGGCAGGATCCAAAGAGACCACAAGAAGTCAAATATTAAGAGCTTTATTTTACACTTAAGATTAAGCCACAGCAAGGGTACAGAGAAAGGGGAAACTGAAGAAGCAATCTGGGAGGGAAGAACTGAAAGTTAATCCAGGTGAGTTATTTCTAAAAGGTTCACAGAAAATGTTCACTGAGGTAAAAGACGCTGTATGTTTCTTTTTTCCAGGTAGGCATCCAGAGAGGAGGGGCTTAGTGTCCACTGGCTTGTTTCTTCCAGGAATTAACTTGTAGTCGAAGGAGAGAGAGAGAGATTGAGTCAGAGAGTGAACAACCATAAGCATAAGGTGAATTTCCAGTTTAATTCCTGAGAGACGCAGACCAACTGTTATGGAAGTGGTGTGACTTTGAACAATAGGAATCCACTCCTACAGCTGGCACATGAGCACTAAGAACACACTGAGAAGACACATTAGCACACAAGGGGGAGAAGAAAAAATCTGCAAGGAGCTAGGGCACTACGGAGCCTGTTTACCACACTAAGAAGGCAGATAATCTGGCAGAAGCTCGATGGCAGCGCTGGTCCTTTTGTGCTGTGAGCTGATCAGGCTGATGAGACACAGGTGATCTGGCTGAGGAGTGGGAAAAGCTCTGGACTCCACCCAAAGGGGTGGAGAATGTTGCTCAACACACAAACCAGTGGCAGACTATGACATCTTGGGCTCAGAAGAATCAAAGGCAGGTTTCTTTAAATGTTCTTTATTGCAAAAAGAAAAGACAATTAAAAACATCATGCCATTTAAGTGATCACATTTGCAGAGTAAGCCATCTACACTTCCAGCACTCTTGCATTTAAAGAATTTAAGAGATCCTTAAACGTTATACTGTTCAATATTCGCTGTCATTCAGTCTTGCAACAGTTCCTTCTCAATCAGCAGTGTCTCCCCAGGAGTATACAGGGTGCGTGACTGTGACTTCTCATCATCAATGCAGTTTTATTTCATCCTTCACACAGCTTCAAATCACTCCAGGGGCATTTCAGAACCAGAGTTTTCAAAAATTCAACGTCTTTAATAATTTGTACTCAGTTCACAGCAAAATTGGGCTGAGAAGTGGTCAGTGATACAGTGATGATTCAAGAATGTGTTCTTTTTGGGGGCAATTAACTAAAAACTGACCTGTTGGATTAGGAGGCTAGCCAACTTTTGTGAGTTGTACTTCACAATACGTAAAGGCTTCTGCACTCACTAGAGAAAAAAAACGAGATTTTTCCAGACTTCTAAAAGACTCGTCAGGATCTCAGTATTCAAACAAGCCATTTCTGAGTGAGCCCTTTACACTGGTATTTTCATTCAAGTTGTTTTATTTTTCATTGCATATGTTTGTATTTTATTCTTTTGTAGGAGGAAATTGAAAATGTATATTTTAGGAAACTGCCTTGCAGGGTAAAGCTATTCAGAAAATGTGTTTGCAGTGTTCACTGCTAGATAGGGAAAAAAATCACTCTTTTTCTCATGACATCAGAATGCTAAGTGCTCTTCTCAGAACATTTTAAAAACACTTTATGTAAACACAAGTTAGTTGGGTAAATTATTGACACCATGCTCTTGACAACATTTCAATAGTTTTTTTTAGCTTTTTTCATGTGGACAGATTGTTTTTTTTCTTTTCCAAAAAAAAAAAAGCCCTGTCTACCCACAGTTTTTTAAAAAAAACCCAATTTGATAGTAAAACTACATGTTACTAGGCTACAGAGTCATTATTTGGTGCAAAATACAGCTACATTAGCACTAGGTACAACTACTTCACAAGTTGCATTACTTTACACACTGGATTGTGCTGATTTTTGCCCCCAGAACTGCCTTAACTCCTTGTGCCATTCATTTAACAAGGTGCTGGAATCATTCCCCAGAGATTTTGGTCCATATTGACATGATAGTATCGTGCAGTTGTTCTAGATTTGTTGGCTGCACATTATTTGAGCCATTAAGATGGTTATAATGTGTTCATAAAGGTATGGACATGGTCAGAAGCAAAAAATGTATACTTTGGTACAAAGTGGCCCTAAGGGTGCCAAGAAAGTATCTCCCACATCATTACACCACCATCACCAGCCTGAACCATTGGTAAAAGGCATGATGCTTTCATGCATTTCCATCAAATTCTGATCCTACCATCTGAATGTTGCAGAAGAAATCAAGTCTCATCACACCAGGCAATTTTTTCAAATCGTCTGCTGTCAAAATTTGGTGAGCCCGTGCAAACTGTAGCCTCGGTTTCCTGTTCTTAGCTGACAGGAGTGGCACCCAGTGTGCACCCAGCGCACCAGCCTTTAGGTGCAGACTCCAGGAGCGCTCTCTCTCTCCCCCCTCCACATGTCTGTGGTGCTAATAGACAAGCAGCGATGACTGATTTGTTTTCTTGTTTATATTATTCATTGTTATAGTCCCTAAATTAATGGCTCAAAGAAACCTCAACTAAAATGTAAGGCATGTAACTTAAGGAAAATATGAGATGTCAAAACACTGCTGCTATTCTTCAACAGTCTTTTAATAATGAGAATTTGATCGCTTACGAGAAACCAACAGAAACAAAAAGAGTCAGGAGCCCAAAGCTATAGCAAAGAAAGAACAAGAACACACAGTAGTTTGTTGATTCAGGCTTCTGCCCTGAACTAGTTTTTGGTCAACTTAAATAATAGAAACAAAATTAAAACTGGACTGTTGTTAACTCCCAAGTCAACCTACATTGATAAGCAAAACTGTAAAAGCAACAGAAAGATAAAGCCGGTGCTGACTGAGGTGAGGGAGAAGAGAGAGGGAGAGGTGAAAAGACAAACTCTTTATCCACCGTTTGTCTTTTGTCCTGTCTCCTTCTCCTCACCCCCAACCAGTCGCAGTAGATAGCCGCCCCTCCTTAACCCTGGTTCTGCCAGAACAGGGTTACTTCCTGTTAAATATTTAGTTTTTCCTTTCCATTGTCGCCAAGTGCTTATTCATAGTGGATCCTCAGATTGTTGGGGCTGTCTCTCTATTATTGTAGGGTCTTTACCATACAGTATCAAGTGCCTTGAAGGCGACTGTTGTTGTAGTTTTGCACTATATAATTCAAATTGAATTGAATTGAAAAATTATTAATAGGAGACAAGCTACCTCTGGATCCCTGTAATTCAAACTATTACTTTAGAGTGAAAAACGCATCCACTGTGCTTTACGTGCACAGTCAAATTGAGTGCACAAATAAATTAAACTGTAAATCTACACACAAACTAATAAGAAGGCTGTAGTAGTATTTCTTAGACCTTAAAACTTTTACAGAACTTTCCTGTCCCATATTGAGCTGGTTTCTAGCACACCTGACTGACTAAGGGTAGCAAGTGTCACTGTAGTCTCACTATGTTATTACAAGACAGACTCATGCCTGTCTTAAATCACCAGGCACTGCTTGTTTTAGTGGGAGTACAGAACTCAACCTGAGTATTTTTTCCACAGATCTTGTAGACTCCTAGCTTGTTTCCCATGATGTTTTCCCAGCAGTGATTACTTGAGTCTCCATCGGTGTAGGAAAAACTGTAAAAGAGGAGTGACCACAGAGAGTAAAAAAGAAAGGGAGAATATTCTAAGTCACTGGTAATTAGGCTTACTGTGGAGTTACTCATGGGTTCATTTTGATAATTAGTTCTTACATTTTTTTAATTTTGACTTTTTATTTGTGGTTTCTAATAGTCTGAAAACCATAACAATATAAAATCATGGATTAATGTGTTTCCATTTTAATTTGCATTATGCATTTATCCCACAGAAAAAAATAGACTATTAAAAACTATAGTTCTGCACTCAAAATATCACTTAAGTAAAAATACAGAAGAATTATTCATAAAATCAAATGTATCAAAAGTTAAAAATGGTTATTATTGAGAACTGACTCTTTCAAAGGTTTTGCAAATGTATTCTTTCATATTTTATACGCATCAACATGAAACAAATGTTTCATTTTGGGTTGGCAATTACCTACTTTGTATAATGTGGGATAGTTTAATCTTTAAAAGTGCATTCAGTTTGAGCTGATCATATTTATATGTAGCATTTCTTAGTGGGTTAATTAAAAATTGTAAAACTAATCCACCACTACCAGCAAGAGACAGGCACTGAATAAATCATTTCAGCTGAGAAAAACATTTAACATTACAATTTACCTTACTTTTTTTTTTTCTTCTTTTTTTTTTTTTTGCACCATGGTTTGTAGCACCAGCTTTCTGTGATACTTATGTTTACTGTGAAGTTTATAGTGAAGGGACCAGACATGCATTTCAATCAGTCTAGCCTGTTTTTATTGAAAGCTATTTATAACTGACAGCAAAATTGTTTATTGTTCTTTAAATAGTAAAATGTCTTGTGCCTGTTTTGTGATACGATGAGGAAGACTTATGCAGAATGATGCCAACATGAAGATATGCAAAAGTCTTGAACCTCTCCTCATTTTTGCTTCCAACAAGCTTTTTCATTCATTTTTAGTCCAGTCCTTGTACCTGACCATTTTATAGGATTTTTTCCCTTTTTGGTATGGTAAAACACTTAGCATGTGTGAATCATTCAAGCATAAAAAAAGCAACCTACCTCAAAGAGTGACCCATCCGGTCTTCACATATTGGAAATCTTAGCAAAACAATTTCAAATTGTATTTTAGGCACTGTTATAAGCAGTGTGTCACAAAAACATATCATTTGTTCCAATTTCTTTGGTTGAATCTGTCTGCCTAAGCACTGTTTTTTTTTTTTTTTTAAAAATAGATTTTTGGTCCAACAAAGTAGTTCCCAAAAAGCTACTAGCCAAAATTTGGCATATCTTGGCATATTGTGTAGTGTTCTTGAAAAAATTGGGGAAACTAAACAAGTGGAGGATGAAAGAAGAAGTGGCAGGCAGAGAAAAAAGAGATGGATGGATGCAGCAGATGAAAAGAAAAAAGAATCGTTGATAAACCTACCACAAAAAGTAAGGAAGTTGTGTGTAATCAGTCATTTCTTTGTTGTAACTATTCTTCTTGGCAATAACTCTTATACCACTGGAATGCCTGTTTATTTCCCCTTTAGTGGAGCCACATTTGTAAGGACTATGCATTTGTGGACTGAGCAGTTGAGCATGTAGTTACGCCCATTAAAGATTTTCTCTGCCTGTGACAAAAAGCTTGGTATTGTTTTGGGGATAATGGACACAACCAAATACTCAACTCTGCTGCTCAATCCACAACTACATTTTCTATACAAATGTGCAACGATTTAAGGGGAAATAAACAGGCTTCCCAACAACATAAGATTTTTGCTAAGAAGCATTGTTGCAACAATGAAATCATTTACCAAACATACATTTCCATTATTTACATACAGAGGAGGTCAAAAGAGAGATACGTTGCTTCTGCAGCCATCGATAAAACACTGTAGAAGCTCTGTCATGGTTTGGTTTTTCAAAATTGATGGAATTATAAACTAAGGAAAGTGCTGTTGGATTTTGATCCACCGTGTAATACCATCTAGAAAGCATCTGATTGGCAATGGCTTCATTTTTCAGCATGACAATGATCCCAAACACAGTATCAGCTCAGTAAAAGCATACCTAGAAAGACAGACAATGGAACACTATTAGTCATTAGAATTAGACTCTGCAGAGCTTGCACCTCAACATTATTGTAGCAGTGTGAAATCATCTTCATAGAGAACAGAAGAAAAGGCTGCCAACATAAAAAATAGAACTATAATGTCCTTCAGCAAGCCTGGAAAGCTATTCCTGAAGACTACTTAAAGAAATGACAAGAAAGCTTGCCTCAGAGAATTCAGGCTATGTTGACGAATAAAGGTGGTCAAATATTGATATGTTGAAATATTGACTTGCATGCTTGTTAGAACCATACAAACTCTGTTCTGCCTTATATTCTGCATTTCCATGTATGTTTTCCCACTTTTCAGTAAATCGCTACATCTATTTCTGATTTTCCTAGTCAAATATAAATAAATGAGAGGTTGCTCAGAAGTTTTGAACAGCACTGTTGCCTATGTATTTTTCATTATTAGATATTGCTAACTTAACAAATACATTTAAATAAGAGATATGACTTACCATGACTTACCGTTTCTATAAAACCTGCAAACTGCTTCTCAAAGTTTTTCATCTTTATTAAATTAATTGAAAACAGACAAAGCTGCCATTATGTTACTGTCATTCTTGCAGTGAATGTTTAACATCATGTACTATTCAACTAAGCTAATGTCTGAGAAATCAATTGCTGTATGCTCTCTCACACATGCCCAGATATTAAAGTTTCAGAGCCCCGTGAATTAATGTTTAATCCTGGAAGTGTTATGCAGGAAGAGCAATATGTTCCTTGTCCTCCCCTAGGCTAGTTGGCAGCCATGAAGCTCAGTGTAGCTTGAGTCAGAGCCTGTTTACCGGAGGGGGAAATGAGGGAGGAAGTGGAAAAAAAATCACAACAACACAGACGTCAAATGTCTTCTACGATAAGTTTTGTTACCTCGAAGGCAGATTATATCCTGAGACAGTGGCTTCTAAAAATATTTGTAACGCCTTTGGGTTTACTGTCTTGGAAGTTACATATAGTAAGTTAGACGTACCTTCAAACGTATACTCAAGCTTTCTTTCAGCCAAAAAAGGAATGAAGGCTGAATGGATCCAGTATTAGGTATTTTAATATTAGGAGTTTGCCAGACTTTTAAATCCTCTGAGTTTACTGATGTGTCTGCCGTCTTGACACAAGGTTTCTCAGTTAGAAAACAGTTGGTCCAATGAGCACTACAGCACAAATAAAAATCAGACAATCAGCACCATGGCTGGGATTAATGCCATTGTCAAGCTGTGCGCCACCGCAGGGATGTTTTAAATGGCCGGTGCTTGCTTGTTTTCAGCACTTAGAAGCACTACTAGTGAAAGACAAATGGAGAAACCTGGGCAACTGTTTTTAGTTGAGTCCACTCTCCCAGCAAAACCAGTACACTGGCACGACTTCGCACAAGTCTCAACTTAAAATAACATTAGATGCTAGCAGATATGTGATATTTCTTAGCCAGTTGGCTAGAAAGAATTCAAATCTCCTTCTCCATGAAAATCAGTTAAGCGTGAGGGCAGTCAGACTAAAGATGGAAACAGAGTGTAACAAGTTGACAATTCTATCTGATATCAGGCTATGTTAGGATGATATGCTCCACTAGACTCACTGAGACTGATTAGATCTGACATGCACAGACAAAGACAAACTGCCAGAGACTGATGTCAAGCAAAGTACATTAACAAAGACAGGTAGGACAAAATGACAAAGGCGGGGTTCTAGAGCAGTTGAATGAAGTTGGGCTTTCAAACTCTATTTTCTTTTCTTTATGTTTCCTTTCTGTTTTTATTCCTCTGGATTTCTCCACCTTCATTTCCTGCAAGGTTAGCATGACCTCAAAAGCCAGAGGAGGGTGATTATTCCAGGTTAAAGTAAACCTTTAGCCAAAGAAAACAACGAGGGAATTCTTGTACTTTCAGAAATATAACCTCCAAATGCACATGTTCCAAAGTACCTACAGATATACATATATCGATAAACAAAAGAAAAATACTGCAAACGAAATGCTCCAGGTGCTCATGAGTCCTCTAGAGAATTAGTGACATTACTATATGTGTGTGGGGGTTTCTGTTTTTTTCTGTTGTTTTTAAAAAAAAAAAAATATTGTTGGAGCCAAACTGTTTTAGGTTATGAATACCAGTCATGGTTGATTACGCAGAAATACCATCTCTACAGCAAAGCATGGTGGTGGCAGAATCATGTTGTGGGGATGTTTTTTCATTATCAGGAATTGGGAGACTAGTCAGGGTTGAGGGAAAGATAAATCAGACATCCCTGATTAGGATCTGCTCCAGAGCTCTCTGGATCTCAGACTGGAGCTTAGGTTCATCTTCCAACAGGATAATTGATTGATTGATTGATAATACTTTATTAATCCAGAGGGAAATTGTTTTAAAGGCTGCCAGACGATCTGGCGCCATATGACGTTAAGCACAATGCCAAGATAACTAAGAAGAGGCATCAAGATTACTCGTGAATGTCTCTCAGTGGCCTTGCCTGAGCCCAGAGTTGAAGCTGATTGAACATCTCTGGAGAGATCTAAAAATGGCTGTGCAGTGATGCTACCCATCCAACCTGAGAGGTTCTGCAAAGCAGAATGGAGAAACTAGCCAAAAGTAGGTGTGCCAAGATTTTAGAGGTTTACTCAAAAAGATATGAGGCTGTAATTGCTGCTAAAGGTGCTGTAGCAAAGTAGGGCGCTATATTTTGAGCTATATTTGGGCAATATGGGGTACTGTGAGTAGAATTTTGAAGTGAAAAATGAATTTAATCCATTTTTGAATAACAAAATGTGGAACAGGTGAAGCACTGTGAATACTTTGTGGATGTACTGTAAGAATACAGGGAGTGCAGAATTATTAGGCAAATGAGTATTTTGTCCACATCATCCTCTTCATGTTGTCTTACTCCAAGCTGTATAGGCTCGAAAGCCTACTACCAATTAAGCATATTAGGTGATGTGCATGTCTGTAATGAGAAGGGGTGTGGTCTAATGACATCAACACCCTATATCAGGTGTGCATAATTATTAGGCAACGTCCTTTCCTTTGGCAAAATGGGTCAAAAGAAGGACTTGACAGGCTCAGAAAAGTCAAAAATAGTGAGATATCTTGCAGAGGGATGCAGCAGTCTCAAAATTGCAAAACTTCTGAAGCGTGATCATCGAACAATCAAGCGTTTCATTCAAAATAGTCAACAGGGTCGCAAGAAGCGTGTGGAAAAACCAAGGCGCCAAATAACTGCCCATGAACTGAGAAAAGTCAAGCGTGCAGCTGCCAAGATGCCACTTGCCACCAGTTTGGCCATATTTCAGAGCTGCAACATCACTGGAGTGCCCAAAAGCACAAGGTGTGCAATACTCAGAGACATGGCCAAGGTAAGAAAGGCTGAAAGACGACCACCACTGAACAAGACACACAAGCTGAAACGTCAAGACTGGGCCAAGAAATGTCTCAAGACTGATTTTTCTAAGGTTTTATGGACTGATGAAATGAGAGTGAGTCTTGATGGGCCAGATGGATGGGCCCGTGGCTGGATTGGTAAAGGGCAGAGAGCTCCAGTCCGACTCAGACGCCAGCAAGGTGGAGGTGGAGTACTGGTTTGGGCTGGTATCATCAAAGATGAGCTTGTGGGGCCTTTTTGGGTTGAGGATGGAGTCAAGCTCAACTCCCAGTCCTACTGCCAGTTTCTGGAAGACACCTTCTTCAAGCAGTGGTACAGGAAGAAGTCTGCATCCTTCAAGAAAAACATGATTTTCATGCAGGACAATGCTCCATCACACGCGTCCAAGTACTCCACAGCGTGGCTGGCAAGAAAGGGTATAAAAGAAGAAAAACTAATGACATGGCCTCCTTGTTCACCTGATCTGAACCCCATTGAGAACCTGTGGTCCATCATCAAATGTGAGATTTACAAGGAGGGAAAACAGTACACCTCTCTGAACAGTTTCTGGGAGGCTGTGGTTGCTGCTGCACGCAATGTTGATGGTGAACAGATCAAAACACTGACAGAATCCATGGATGGCAGGCTTTTGAGTGTCCTTGCAAAGAAAGGTGGCTATATGGGTCGCTGATTTGTTTTTGTTTTGTTTTTGAATGTCAGAAATGTATATTTGTGAATGTGGAGATGTTATATTGGTTTCACTGGTAAAAATAAATAATTGAAATGGGTATATATTTGTTTTTTGTTAAGTTGCCTAATAATTATGCACAGTAATAGTCACCTGCACACACAGATATCCCCCTAAAATAGCTAAAACTAAAAACAAACTAAAAACTACTTCCAAAAACATTCAGCTTTGATATTAATGAGTTTTTTGGGTTCATTGAGAACATGGTTGTTGTTCAATAATAAAATTATTCCTCAAAAATACAACTTGCCTAATAATTCTGCACTCCCTGTATGTTGTCTACTTCTTTGAATCATGCAAGGCTCGCAAAGTGGTCCACCATCTATACTGAAATCCAGTGCCAGGTGAGCACAGCTGGGCTCAACGATGCCAAGCTCTCCATCTTTGTCTCCCCCTGCTCTCCCTTTGCCCCAACACTCACACAGACTGGCCTGCCCCCTCTTGCCATCAGATGTCACTGAAGATGCATTTTAATCAGAATCTCAGTGATGGATTCTTTCCAAAAAGATAGATATATCAAGCAGGAGAGAGAGAAGCCTTAACTTTGGTAAACTTTTCTTTCAGTCAGTTATTGTTTTTGTAATATTTTCTCTCTCTTGTATCTCAAAAAGTAGAGGAGGATCAGCTTCCTCTGCCTCAGTGGACAAGAAGCCTCTCACAGATACCAAGACCCACTGTACAAGTTTATCACATGTTTTTACATTTCTTTTATTTTCCCTTGTTGTGTATAATATCTACTTCTACTGGTTATGTTTAAGGATGGATTCTATCAAGGTTAAGTTTAGGGAATGGTCTTGGTTCCAGGGGCTGTGCCAAAAAAACAAGTGGTATGGGAAGAGTTTACTATTGATTAACAAAATCAAAACATCTACCTTTTCCAAACACCACTTAAGAACTTACGTCTCAGCATGTGAATTCATGTCTTCGTGAGAAAAATTAAATAGATAAAGCATAGTATTGCAATATTGCCAGTATTGTGATATTACATTAAATGGAATCAACTGAAAAACCATTCAGCACTGGACCCCCCAGGGCTGGAGGGGGGTTGCACACTCACGACCACTTTAGACTGCAAAGCGACTGAAAATAATTACTGCCTAATTTATAAATGCGGGCAGATTGTGAACATGTTGCCATCAGTCTGAATGAGTCTTTGTCAATGAGCACAACTTGAGGGGACTTGACTCAGCTGGCTGCCAGCTGGCTGTATTCTGGTTATTTTCCTATAGAACATGAAAGTTGCTATGTGCAAATATAATATATTATACAAATACAATGTGAATTGCTCTGTGCATAGGCAAGAACACTTATGTGATTTGTTGCAGCTAATTTTTCTATTATCTGAAACAGATTGCATGTAATTGCCAATTTGACCACATTCAATTGCAGACTGATATTTGGACTGTCTCCTCTTTTGTTTTGTTAATGGGCAAGCCAATCCAACAAAACTTCATATCATCACAGCAATTATTAGAATCTACAAAAACATTTATTACAAATCCAAATTCTATTGATTTTCCTATATATACTATATACTACTATATACTATAAAGTTCATTTCATCATCCTCGACATTAAGTAGCGTAGGAAGAATTTGAACAAGCACTACAGTTCTGGCTTTTGCTGGCCAGTATACTACTGGCATTATTCAGAGAAGTGTACGTCTTTCTTGCAGAAGAGGTTCGTGACAGAATTTAGTTGATCATATATTCCGATAAAATTCGCAAACTATGAGCCAGACAGACTTTTAAAACTATGCCAACTGTTCAAAATCAGAACAATTATGGAAAATGCTACAGCCAAACAGGATGACTGGAACTGAGGCAATTCCCAGACTGCAATGTCAACTCAAACCCTTGATCCCTGTAGCTACAGGGATGTAAAAGATGGATTTGGAACAAGGAAATATTGATTTGGCTCCACTTCCCCTGTTGGTAGCTCAGGATTAAAGAAATAAGCCAACGTGGACACTCTGACCACTTGACAAACTTCAAAACCTATGAATTTGTATGTGTCCCCATTAAAATACATATTGGTTAATGTGTGATTCATGTATGTAAATGTGCAAGTATGTGTACAACAATATTTTTGTCAGCTGGTCATTAAACATTAAATCTTTTTGATGGTGCTTTCAACCCCTCACATGCAGGTCCTATGTGTTTACGTGGCACAGTCAGTGTAAGCGCCTCACTTGCAGACACCTCTCTGTTGAGTTGAGCCTGGCAATGCGTGCGCTCCCTCTGTCTCAGACCACCTCTCTGTTCAGCTAGAGTGCTCTTTGTATAAAAGACACCCCTCTGTGTCCCTGGAATGGTTCTTATTTACAGTCCATCTCTTGTTTTTTCGGTTTTTTTGTCATACTTTTTTCTTCCTGAATCTAATTTTCTCTTTGCAGTCAATTTTGGTATTCCCAAGAAAACATTAAACAATGGAATTGAAATGACATGATTTATTTTTTATTGAAATCCAATCAAGCTTTTAATGAGTTCTTGTTCTCTATTTCATTGCCATTTTTCACCACTTTTGCCACTATCCATTGGTACAGATCCCAGGTTTAAAAAAATAATTTCAAACATTGAGGGTGTACTTTTAAAGTTCCCAATCTGTTTGACCTCAGACTGCTATTTATAACACACAATACCTCATTCCTACAGCCTGACAGAGATTTAGACTAAGAATTTCCCTGTTAAAATCAGTACTTCACAAGCGATATTGAGAGCCTTTAAGAGGATTACATCAATGATGCACCATTTCGTTAAAGAGTGTAACATTAGGGTTACTCTATTAAAGATAGTGCTTAAAATGTGTTAGCCAGGCTTTTTGTCCTGCTTCCCCTTGATTAAATTAAGAACAAAATCAGTGAAAGAAAAGTGTGCGTTTCTCCTTGCAGTGTGAAGAATAGGTGTGGAGATGTGATTTAGAAACATGGCTGTCAGATTACTGTCTCCAGCTGTGGAGGAGAAGAGGCCATGCATCTGCTGGGTTTTCTCCTGAGGCTTATTGTCATACTGCACAGTAAACTGCTGTGTGCTGTCGCACAGCAGGGCCACGGAGGTCAGGACATGTGATCTCTTCTTAAAGGTAGGGAAAGTACACCATAGTCCAGGCGTATTTTGTGTTCTGGCTCCCTTTCCACCTGGATAACCTCAACTCACCAGCCTTAGGGTTTCAAGAACAATCCTGAGAGGTTGCAGCAGACTTTAGCATGGCAACAGACATAGCTACCCAAACTCCGAGGACTACAGTAGCTAAATAAAAGTAACATTCATCTAAAAGTTGCCACTATCCAACTGTTATCTTGAAATCAGAAAACAAGGAAAGCTTATGCAATCTTGCATCTATCATTCAAATCTTCTCTTGTTTGAAAATTTGAAGAGATGGCAGTCAAATTAATGAGCCGTTTTATCGTTTGCCACCTTTCGTTGGTCTTGCTCGGGAGTTAATAAAACTGTCAATAATAAAAATCCGTCTCAGCGTGGAGGAAATTTATTTCTCTGTTTATTACATGGTTATTTTCCATGTGTTATAGCTCAATTTTTATATACAGTCATATAAGAAAAGAGTCCAGAAATGTGGATGTCTGTGAAACAATCACTGTGTTAAAGCAATAATGGCGCATTGGAGTTATGCTCTCACCCACTACCTCTTACACACACACAAACTCACACACATGCACATCCCCCCCATCTCTTCCCAGCATTACCTACACTCTCCACCATCTGTGCCACATCTCGCTCTGGGCAGGTCTGCAGCACCTTTCTGTCTCATTTGCCATTTCCCTGTTTGCCTCCCTACAGTTTTCCTCTCCATCTCCTTCACACTTGTGTTCAATTTTTGGATCAGCATCAGGACATTAACCATTAAGAGGTTACAAACGGGTTTATATTAAGTTGCCTTTGGCTAAACAGACCTCTCAGAGTGTCTTTAGATCATCTTTTCAATTAGATACAACAGATTAATACTTATCTCTCTGTCCAAGCTACATTGCGTGTGTGAGGGGGAGAATTTTGCCAAATTAACACATTTTTTACAGTGTGTTGTTGTTAAATGGATTGTGTTTCTGGTGTTCGCTCAAAGGACATAATGGAACAACTCGCAATTGATGGATGTTACTGCAGAAAATGAATATGAATGCATTACATCAGCAATATTTTTCCCCAGTCGTTATTAATTCTAGATTTAGTTTGGCAAATAGATTTGTTTTTTTGGATTGATGCCCAAGTACTGTATCATGAAGGATTCATTATTCAAAAATAAAACTGAAACTAGGGCATTCCTGTTGTAAACTGTTTGAGATAAATAATGCTGAATGGTTTCAAAAAACCTTTTCATCTTCACTTTACATTAATTTTTTGTTTGTTTGTTTTTTGGCACAAGGGGGGGTTGTTTATTTTTTCTTTACTACAAAAGGAGTTCAAGACTGTATCTTATAGCAGCTCATTTTATTGCTATGGATTTCATAGTATATCTCAAATGTGTCCGATTCAAAAATGCAAAAAAAGGGAAGCTCTATAATGTCTATGTGATAGTCAGAGACCCCTTTGAGAAGGAAATCTGTGGTTTGCTTCACCCAAACAACAGATGCTGTATATAAATTATGTACAAAAGTCATTAGAAAATAATTTCCTGAATTGTGAATTTATGGAGAAATCCGTTTTTTGTGATGAAAAGCCTTTGAAGAGAGCGTCTCTCTCGCTCTCTTCTGCTCTGGTTAAAACATTAATATGCTTTAACCAGAGCAAATACCTGAGTATTCAAGTTCAAGAAAACAATTTTTATTAACTTTTTTTCATTTCATGCTCCTCAGTCGCTGTCCCTCTAAGAAGGCTAAGTCTTTGGTGTTTGTTGATGGTAACATGCTCTGCATTTCTGATTATATTTCAAAGTTGATGACTGAAGACACGATTCTCATCTTGACTGATGTCGTATAATTGGGCTCGGTATCTGCTGTTAGTGTCTGATGAAAGATCTCCTCTTATCCACAGCTGGTCTGCTACCTTTGATGGCACTTGGTTTAATCTTTGTGGCGCATTTCCAAAACCGATTTTAAAGTTTTTATATACAGATGAAGCACCACGAGATGCGAAATGGATTTGTTTTTATTTGTTCGACGGTACACACTTCTAACTGACAAACAAGTTTGTAGCTTAGAGTTGAACAATGATTTGTGTGGGCAGGTAACTCTGGAGAGGTCAAGTGAGTCTAATGTCTTCAGACAGCTGAAGATGCAGTTTCTTCATTAAGACAGCTCGTGTCAGCATGATTCTGGCTCCATGTGGTGGGCAAATAATTAAAGAGAGGCCCAAGAAAAACGTCAAAGGGACGGACGGGTTACCTCTTCTGATGACCTTATCTCATCCAGGCAGCAAATTTTAATCACAGAGTTAAAAACTTACAGCATAATGAGGGGAAGTGCATGGTTGTCCATCACACCTGTCCATTACAGGTGAATTACAATCAGCTGTCTTATCGCTTATAGGAAGCAGGTATAGATAGATTTATATCCCTACTAATTAAAATAGGCATTTTTCCCCAAGTGGGAAAACAGTTGAGCCAATAAGAAAAGTGCACAGCAACAAAAAAAAATAAAATAAATAAAATTCCAAGGCATAAATTTTTGTCTGTCTCACTCCTCAGTGACTTCTCCCAGCAACCTCTTAGACAATCAAGCATTTAGTGTAAATAAAATTGCATAGCAAAGTTTTTTTTTCACCAAAAAATAGAAAAAGTTGGAATCTTGTTTGACATCTTTATTTTTTGCCTGAATTTTCAGTTTTAGTGAATGTTTTAATAAACATAGGTGCAGGGTGTACTTTTTGAAACTGTTTGAGGCGACGTTTTGAATGTGTGCTTAAAAAAAGAACTTTAACATCTATGATGTAACCTTTATATAATCATTAGTCATTTTAACTACGTTAGTGACCGAAATTGAACACTAATCTCTTCAATCTCTTCATTTAAAATCTTAAATTATAAATTAAGAGACTGAGAATCTTAATTTATAATTTAAGATTCCCAGTCTCTCATCTTTTGTTTTTTTCCTCTTGCAGGCACAGGAGATATGTTTTAATATAAAACAAAAGGTTTTTTAAAGGTGTTTTAACATATCACACTTGAATCCCCATTTTACATAGCACCAGGGGTACCAGTCCTCTTAAAATACACACATGCTCTCAGAAAAATAAGTTAGTAAAGGAAAAGTATAGGACTTAGGTGACTGAAGTTCAAATCTGTGACTATCTTTCCACCTTTACCCATATCTCTGGAATCCTCTGATAACAGGGAAGTGAACGACCCCCATTTTACAGCATCACAGAGTTTAATGTCTAACTTGTGGTTTATCCAGTGACAAATGGTCAAGCTAGGTTTGATGTTTTCACACTGATGTGTGGCCGCTCCTTTGCATCAGCTCATCATAGTAACTGCATCAGTTGCAATGCAAACAAGCCATGGTTGCCCTGTATATCAAGGCCTTCTAGCAAGATGATGCATTTAGCAACCCCAGTGCATGACTGTAATTTATCAAGTTGAAATAAGAGGGTGCTCATCTCACCTTCCGAATTCTGATGTCGATTGTCAAGCGTGTGTTTGACCATGACATTCGGTATAATAATAGTTCTAGAGTTTTTTTGTTTTTTGAGACTTGTAAATACGAAAAATATGATTTTCTCATGGTTTTAAACATTTTATCTACTTAGTGGTAAGTGGTTTTAATGCTGAACCACCTTATTCATGATAGGTAACTGAAAAGCTGTGGATGGATCAAGGTGGATTTGAAAAAGGACCAGGATCATCCCACTGATGTGTCATCAATTCTATTGTCACAGAAACATAAGTGCCAACATCAAAAATCCATTTCTGTTCACTGTCTCAAGTTGCAGTGCTCAAAAGTCCCTTAGTGTGCTGCACTGGAGTGGATAGAAAGAGAGAGCATATTTCTCCTATATTGGCTTCCCTTCATTGGCTCCCTGTTAAATCTAGAATTGAATTCAAAATCCTGCATTCAAGGTCTTAAATAATCAGGCCCCATCTTATCTTAATGACCTTGTAGTACCATATCACCCTATTAGAGCACTTCGCTCTCACACTGCAGGCTTACTTGTTGTTCCTAGAGTATTTAAAAGTAGAATGGGAGGGAGAGCCTTCAGTTTTCAGGTCCCTCTTCCATGGAACCAGCTTCCAGTTTGGATTCGAGAGACAGACACTATCTCTACTTTTAAGATTAGGCTTAAAACTTTCCTTTTTGATAAAGCATATAGTAAAGGCTGGATTAGGTGACCCTGAATCCTCCCTTAGTTATGCTGCAATAGGTGTAGGGTGCTGGGAGATTCCCATGATGCACTGAGTATTTCTTCTTCAGTCACCTTTCTCACTCACAATAGACTTCTCTGCACTGAATCGTATTTGTTATTAATCTCTGGCTCTCTCTTTGGCAGATGGCCGCCCCTCCCTGAGCCTGGTTCTGCTGGAGGTTTCTTCCTATTAAAAGGGAGTTTTTCCTTCCCACTGTCGCCAAGTGCTTGGGAGTCATATAATTGTTGCCTTTTTCTCTGCATGTATTATTGTAGGGTCTACCTTACAATATAAAGTGCTTTGAGATGACTGTTGTTGTGATTTGGCGCTGTATAAATAAAATTGAATTGATTTTGTCCCTACCAGGGATAAAAATGACTCCCCCCATCCTAGTCCAATCCCTCAGCAAGTTTCACTAACCACATCCCTTTACCGAGCCTCATGTCAAAAGAAACCTCTTTACTGTAAACCTTTAACAACAGGTGATTTTTTTTGACTGCCCATTTTGCTGTGATTGGCATGCTTTGGCTTACATTCTGGAACATTATGTAAAAAATAAAATGCATTTAAGAGAATAAAGATACTGCAACAAAGAAAACTGCACTGAATGTCTCGAAATGTACCTTTTTGTAAAAAAAATTCATGCATTTCATTGGGTGAGCGAGCATCCTTACATCTGGAGGAGGTTTGTTTAGACATTTGTTGCATCTGACGTTGCTAGCCGCCGTTGTCATCTTCTGGTTAAATGATGCGTGAAAGTGAATATCCATCTTCCGTGATCAAAAGCGTTATGTGATGACAGTACGACACATGCATTATAAACAACCTGGTTGGTTGTGGAAGTGAAAATACCAGACTGGGCTCTGTCCCTCAAAGAGAGGAGTACACAACTGCCATTATGTTCAATAACAACATTTTAAAAGCTCTTCTATATCCATTTGTCCAAACCATCAAGCATTTCAAACACCCACCACTGTTTTCCCTTAAAAATAAACCTAAACTTGCATTGTAACCCCTGGACTCACTTGTGAGACCCACACAAGCAATTAAAAAAAAATCTGTGAAATCTTGCTCAGTAGTTTGATTCAAGAATAAATGGCCCGCTGTGTAAAGGTAGGGGAGCATTATGTGATGTAACAAGCTTATTTGTGAAAACACATGGGAGAATCAGAGGAGGGTTTACAGCATTAAAGTGCACAGCAAGAAATCACTCAGCCTACGTGAATAAGCCTCCAGGCGGTCAACTCAGCTGATGGGGAAGAAATACCACTGCCATTAAAGCCCTCTCAACACCTGTGTGGATTTCTTAAATTGAAACTGTCCGACTTTGGAGAGTGAAAGAGCAGTGGGGGAAGGTGAAGCTGCCGTACAGACAAATGCCAAGTAAAAGGTGGGATGAAGAGGAGAGAGATGGACAGAGCAGCCAACAAGAAGTGAGAGAAAAACAGCGAAATGTCCACTCCTGCTTCCTGTGATTACAGTGCTATTATTTAAATGTCAGTGCCTGTCTGTCCATATGTCAGTCTCGTACAGGGGAAATTTATGTGAGCTCTGAACAATGTGTTAATGTCATCTTTATTTCTATTAATTTAAATGGGAGAAAAGCGTGTGCAAGACAGAGAGAGAGAGCATGTGCGCGCATGTGTATTTTATTAGAGAGAAAGGGGAAGAGAAATGGAGAGCAGAAAGAGGGAGAGAGAAAGCTAGCACTCTTGTCTCAGTCCCTCTGTTGATGCACATGGAACAAGGTTAATTACTTTTCTGACCTTCTCCGGAAGCTTAAAGAAATATTCCAGCCATAGCCTGAATAGATAGCACCTCTAGAGATGCTGAGTCAATGGCCAAACAGTGAAAAATGAAACACCGCTGAATCTTTTAAGTGTAACCTTATTTACCTTCACCATTACTTATCAAATGTTTCAATAAAACTGCCTGCATCACTGATTTAATGTCACAGACAGAGCGGCATTGCATGTTTTCTACCTGTAGCTGCTCGCTAACATTGATTTTAAAAAAAAATTTTTAATGTATGCAAAGCATTCAACTTTTTTACACATGTGAGATATGCTTAAGTGGATTATTCTGGATATAAAACATCAGTCTACAAGGCTGCAAAAACACTTAACCTTATGCATATGAAATATGTCCATAAATACTGTACTTACTGTACAGGGCTGTTTCAAGACACCAAACATAAACCATGAAATAAATGTGATTAGAATTTTTATTTAATTTGTTTTAGTTTTTTATTTTTAATTCTTATATCTGCTTAGGTTTTCTGTACCCTGCAGTGCGCTTTCTATTATGTATGACTTCCAAAACCCTACTGAAAAGAAAAAGCATTAGTAAAAACCTTATTTAGATTCACATCAGAGTTGCAAGGTTAAGCTAGATTTTTAATCTAAAAATGAAAATAATCACTACAATCATTTTACTACAAGCAGTTTTCAGAGAAGTGACCAATTCTACCAATGTTTTAAAAGTACATCAGAGTATAGTATCAAGTCAGTTCAACCTCTTGGATATTGATCTGGTTGATTAGGTAGCAGAGGGGGTTGTTAATCAGTTTTATCTGTTGATAAAAATTAACAGCAGGTGTACTAGAGGGGCAACAATGAGGCTATCTCCAGTATGGAGGAGATTCCAGTAGACAGGCAGGTACTCTAGGAGAGATGGGCAGTGTTGTAGAACAGCGGTCCCCAACCTTTTTTGCGCCACGGTTTATGCCCAACAATATTTTCACGGACCGGCCTTTAAGGTGTCGCGGATAAATACAACAAAATAAAACTAGTAAAGATACCGGAAAAAAGAAAATTTACTCATAACACACCTGTAAAGACCCAGGAAAACCGAGTAAACGATAAAAATGATAACAAAATAACGCTGAAAACCGATACAAACCCTGAAAACTATACATTTCACACCTGAGCCTCAACTCTCGCGGCCCGGTACCAAACGACTCACGGACCGGTACCGGTCCGAGGCCCGGGGGTTGGGGACCGCTGTTGTAGAATGTCCTTAAACCATCAGCAGGACTGGTATCTGCTGTTTCGTGTAAGAAAGAACAGGAAGGGCACTACAAGAGCTAAAAAATGACCACTGTGATTGTCCCTAACCAAACAATCGAAAACAGACCTTATAAGGGTGACCTGCATGCCCAACATCTTCTAGTAGGCCTGTGCTCACTGTCCAGCATTGTGGAGCCTGATTCGCATTTGCTATAGAATACCAGAATTGGTAAGTCCACCACTGGCTCTCTATGGTTTTGACAGATGAGAGCAGATTCACCCTGAGCACAAGTGACAGATGTGAAAGTGTCTGGAGAAGCCGTGAAGACTGTTAATGTTGCCTGTAACATTTTTCGGCATGAGTGGTTGGGTGGTGGGTGTGTGATGGTCTGGGGAGGCATATTCAGGACATCAAAGACCTCTACAGGCATGGACCCGCTGTCAGACCCTACGCCGGTGCTGTGGTCCTGAGTTCTTCACGTACAACAATGCCTTGCCTCAATTGGCAAGAGTATGTAAGTAGTTTCTGGAGGATAAAGGAATTGATACCACTGACTGCCCCCACGCTCCCCTGACCTAAATCCAGTATCACATCTTATGTTTGGGTTTTCCAGGTTCCACCTCAAACTGTCTAGGAGCTCAGTGATAATCTGGGGATTTCCTTCCACATCCAGATCTAGGATCCTCCAGGACACCGTCCATTGTCTCATTAAAGGAGCATGACCCGATGTTGTCAGGCATGTATAGAAGCACGTGGGCATCTTAAAAACTACTGAGTATCATTTTTTCCCTCTTTTGCCCTCTGTAGTTTGACCATTTTCATTTTCAGACCTAAAGAAACTGTCTACAATGGATGAATGGTATCTGAAAGTTATGCCCTTTCCAGAAATCCAGCAAAGACCTGACACAGGACCCGCGATATGAGTCTGGCGCTTCCATCTACTGTTTGCTAAAGCCTCATCAAAAATGGTCTCAGTGGAAGGGTGGTGTCAGGAAGCCATTCTTAAGGAAGGGAAACAGGGAGAAAAGGTTGAGATATGCCGAATGACACTAGAACTAGACTGAAAATCAGTGCCAGCAGGTCTTATGGAGAGATGAATCCAAGTTTGAAATTTTTGGTTAAAATCCACATAGAGGAAGTAAGGAGAGCTGCCTTATTCACTCTCTTCTTCTTCTCCTCCTGTATAACACAGTGGAGGCTCTGTCCTGGTTTGCGGCTGCATTTCAACAGTGTCACAAGGATCTTGTCAAAACTGATGGAATTTTTAATGCAGAATTGAACCACCAGATTTTTAAACACATATCAGGAAAGCATCTGATTGGTTTAATCTTCAGCACAATAATGATCCCAATTTATTGAAACGTGTTTTCATACGTTTCAATAAATTACTGCATTAAATTCTCCTTTTCGTAGCAAAATATGAGACTTTTGCACAATACTAAGCGAACGAGAGCTACAAACAGGATTCTGAACTGCACAATAGCATATACATGTTAGTAGGGCCATTCCTACTTTAACAGAAATACCATAATCACGACTCCATTCCCAACTTAAAATAGAAACCTAACTCAGTAGCACAATTACAGCCCTGAATGCAAGCTTCATTTACATTTAAACTTATAATAGTTGGCACCATACTTTCCTTAAAAGAATGTTCTTGGCTGTCAGATAGAAGAGAATAATTTTGCACCCAGTTCATTTTACTTGCCCTTACAGAAATAACAGTTTTATAGCCTGCAGCACTTTAAGCTTTAAAATGTAATGTAAGGCAGATAGTGGCTGCTCTTGATGAGCAGCTGTGTTATCGTTTCTGCATGTCTAAAACTTGTATAAAAGCTGTTAAATAGGGCTATATTCGGTGCATAAATGGGATCACACCATCCATACATCCATTAAAGTCAGTAATACTGTCAGTGTGTCTCACAGTGGCTTCCATTGTCAGGCTGTTTGATATGCATTCATCTGTCTTCCCGGCTGATCTGTGTTGGCAGCCACCCTCAATCTCCCCAAGCTCAATTTGATCTCCAGGATAAACAAACTCACAACAATTAAAAGAGATATGAGGGTTGACAAAATAATTAACATGGGGCCAGTGTGACTCTAGGGGGGAGGGGTGGGGGATAGCGTGCAGTCAACAAAAACAAATAAACAAATAATAATTTGGGTGGCTGAGCAATGAACATATTAATTGTGCGTACAGCTGAAAACCTTGGAGAAAATAATAATCTCAGAAATAGATGACTACAATCTTCTTGCTTCCTCCCCAAACACACATATCTTGTAAAAATAAACAGCGATTCCCAGTTCATTCACTTATTCACTTATCTCCCACAATAAAACAGAGATAGTGACTGTTCAGTTAAAACAACCGATCTCAGTAGTCTGGTCTTTAGTTCATAGCATGTGTTGCCCCCCTGGTGTGACAGGTGCCTGGGAGGGGTGCGATCCTAGATCCTGCAGCTGTGTATTGAAATAAAGAGGCACAGATCATGAACTTGTTTACGTTTCAACTGCAGGATTTATTCTGCTCATCAACAGGGGAACAAATCATTAATCGCCTCTCATAAGACCCAGCAATTCTTTGTAACGTGTGGCATAACAGCTGTCAGCGCATTGTCAAAAGTACAGGAATAACCTTGCCGAGTATACATTAACCATCATAAATATAGATAACATTGGCTCGCAGTGACCAGGTTGCCTCAGCCTTTGTTCCGGTTACACATACATATCACTGCATCAAGAAATACAATGTACTGTAACTCACAGCCCGTAAATAGCAAATAACCATTCGTATACAGCACATGAGCAGCTATGCAAGCATTAATTACAGCCTTTGCATCCTGTCTTACTTCAACAAGACATATAGAGAACACACAACTGAGAACGTGCCTTAGCATCGCTACGGTACTTGAGGCTCACTTCCCCCGCTAGCCAGTCCATTAGCCTAGCACGATCACGTTCACATCACGATCTCATTCAAAACACAATACTTAAACAGTACTTAACTTATAACGGTATACTTTCATTCACGAGTTCACAACAGTCTTATTGCTTCTACTGTGTTACCTATTAGTCATTTTGAGGACTAGTAACCCACCTGTGTATTGAAATAAAGAGGCACAGATCATGAACTTGTTTACGTTTCAACTGCAGGATTTATTCTGCAGATTTGCCTCCCAGGGGGGTTTACGCTCCTCCTGGCCGCTATGCGCCACCTAGTGGTATTTTTTAAGTAATGCCATGGAAGATGTAAAGTGTAATTAGAAAATACTGATTTAACACTGAACGATATAACAAAGACCAAAATATAACTGGGGTGTTCCCTTTATTTCCTTGTATGAAGACATAAACTGAACTAACATCCCCATAAGTCTTTTTATCTCTTAATTTTTTAACTATTAGTGTAATCCAGATTTACCAGCCACACATTTCAACTTAACACATATGTTAACCTTTTACACTCTCCCCTTTTTTTTTTATATAGGTCTCCTGACTTTTGTCATGTTAAGGGATGTATGTTTCTAGTTACTGTGGTTGAAGGTAACAGGTGTCCAGGTATGGATGTGGGTATGTGAAGTATGGGAGTGGAAGAGTACTGGGAATACCCTGGAGAGGGTATGTGGGCAGGAGAGAGTTCACCCCTGCATTCCATTGCTGGTATGATGGTTGTCCCAGGGTGTTATAGGTGAACATCTCTCTCGGCCTGGCAGTCCGCTGCGTTCTCCTCGAAATCTCTATTTCTTCCGGTGGTTTATTCCCATCAACTGTTGGGTTAACTGGTGGCTTGGTACACAGGTCTGGCTCAGTGTGATGTTCGTCTTCCAGGGCGGCGTCCTCCAAAGCTCTGTAGTGTCTCTGTGGTACATTATCGCCCAGTTCTGGGATGTTAGTTTCCTCCACGACGGAAGGGTGGAATTCATGAGCTGTGGCTCTTAGTCTTTGCTCAACCTGAGGATGGTGTACTGTCGGTGGTTGTTCTTTCTCTCTAAATCGCAGCCTGTAACATGGAATCTTTTGGTAAGAGTATTCTTCATCAGAACTGTCTGTGTTTTGGTCATGTGTGTCAACAACTGCCGTTTTCTGTTTTGTTACCTTGTACGGTCTCTCTTCAGGTTGTGAAAGAGGAGTTTCCTCCAGGGGCAGTTCATTTACTGGAAGCAGTAGGTTCCTGTGGAGTACTCGCACTGTTTTGGGACCCTTTTCAGGCTGTACTCGGTAAACCGGTCCATTGTCGACTCTTTCCACCACACGGTGCACTACCTGCTCCCAGTAAGCCCGCAGCTTGCCGGGTCCACCACGTTCTGACAGGTTTCTCACGAGCACTCGGTCGCCTGGACAGAGAACAACACCTCTCACTGCACGGTCATATTGTCTCTTGCCCTTAGCAGAGGATTTCTCACTGTTTTTTGCTGCCATTTCATATGCAAAACCCATCTTCTTTTCCCATTTCTGTGCATATGACTGTCGATCCGATGTTTCAGGATTTCTTTTGGGCGGAAACAACAAGTCCACAGGCAAACGTGGAGATCGGCCATATAGAAGAAAAAATGGGGAGAACCCAGTGGCCTCATGCCTTGTACAATTATAGGCATGTATAACATGAGCCAGATGGTCTTTCCACTGAATCTTTTTCTCCTCCTCCAGAGTACGCAACATTTGAAGGAGGGTCCGGTTAAGTCTCTCTACTGGATTGCTTTGCGGGTGATATGGCGTTGTTCGTGAATGACCAATACCAGCCAGCCGTTCTAACCTGCTGAACAAGGTATTCTCAAACTCCCTCCCCGATCATGGTGGAGTTTCTCTGGGTATCCAAAGCGAGGGATAAAGTCATGGAATATTTTGTCAGCTGCGGTTTTCCCAGATTTATTCCTTGTTGGATACGCCTGGGCAAAGCGTGTAAAGTGGTCGACAAGAACAAGAATGTACTCATAGCCCTGACTTTGCTCTAGGTGTAGGTAGTCAATACAAAGCAACTCGAGAGGACTGCTGGTGGTTATATGTTCCATCGGAGCTCTTTGGGGAAGATTAGGACGTTTCTGTTTAATACAGACACACCTTTTGTTTACATAGTCCTCTATGTCATCCTGCATGTTGGGCCAGTAAAACCGTTCCCGGGCAAGGTGTGTTACTTTATCGGCGCCAACATGACCCATGTCATTGTGAAGTGCTTTCAGCACCAGGGGCTTTAGCTTTTCAGGAAGCACAAGTTGTTGATGCTGACGATTCAGTCGATACAGTATTGCTTCCTCCACCACTAGCTTCTTCCATTCGTAAAGCAGTCTTTTCGTTTGTTTGCTCATTTTTCTCTTATCCCTTTCATTAGGAGTCCAGTTTCTGAGCTTTAGCGAAAGCACCTCCTTTATGGCTGTATCATCCTGCTGTGCTGCCTGAATATCTGCAGATGTAATATTGGAAATACTCTCAGGTGGCACAGTGTCTGCATTTCCCCTATTCACCTGTAAGGCTGCTGCCCCGGGCACCTCATCTCCCTGCCTTGCTTTGCTTCTTTGCCATGCTGTGGACACAACCTCTGATGACATAGTCTCTGTGTGATCTGCCATTCTGTCTTGGAGTTTTACTGGGTACCTTGACAGGGCATCTGCATCTATATTCAGCTTCCCTGGTCTGTATTTGATGTCAAAGTGGAAGTCAGCTAGCTCACCAACCCACCTATGTCCAACGGCGTTTAGTCTGGCAGTGCTCAGAACGTATGTTAAGGGGTTGTTATCAGTGTAGACTGTGAATGTCGGGGCATAATACAAGTAGTCTCGAAACTTATCACAGATGGCCCACTTGAGTGCTAAGAACTCGAGCTTACCAGAGTGAAGGTGATAGTTTCTCTCAGCCGATGTCAGTGTTCTTGAGCCATATCCGATGACACGTAACTTGTTTTCCTGACTCTGGTACAGCACTGCACCTAATCCGTCACCTGATGCGTCTGTGTGTAGAATGAATGGAAGGTTGAAGTTTGGGTATGCTAGGGTGGGTGGAGTCGTCAGCACATCCACAAGTTTAGCCAAAACAGCCTGGTGCTCTGCTGCCCATCTGATGGGTGTTTTTGATGGCAGCTGTCCTTTTTCTTCCTTCTTAGCTCTGCTTTTGTTTCCATTTGTCTCATGTTGATTGTTGTTTTTACCTTTGTCAGGATTGCTAGGTTTCTGGAGAAGTTCAAACAGCGGCTTGGCCAACCGGGAAAAGTCTTGAATGAAGGAGCGATAGTACCCCAGGAATCCCAGCAAGGACTTAACATCTCCAACAGTGTGAGGCACTTTATCTTTCAGAGCCATGACGGCCTCCAAGTCCTTTGGATCAATCTTAACTCCATCTGCTGATACTAAACGTCCAAGATAACGAACCTCTCTTTTGAACAACTCACACTTCGCAGGTCTCAGTTTGATTCCGTGTTCTCTCATGCGGCCCAGAACTTGTCTGAGGTGGTTGACATGTGCCTCAAAGGATGTAGAATAACACAACACATCATCAAGATATGGAGCACAGCACTCATCTCTAATTCCGTCCAGCACTCCCTCCATACACCTATGGAATGCTGCAGGTGCATTTGTCAAACCAAATGGGATTCGAATCCATTCATAAAGCCCCCACGGTGTGCTGAAAGCTGTAAGGTGTCTGGATTCCTCACTTACAAACCCTTGGTGATATGCGCTTCCTTGATCTAATATCGAGAACCATGTGTTACCACCCAGGTTGTCAAGTAAGTCCTGTATGCGCGGCAAGGGATGACGATCTGCGACTGTTTTTTTGTTCAGTCCCCTAAAGTCCACACATAGCCGCAAACTCTGGTCCTTCTTACGGGCACAGACAACTGGAGAGGAGTAAGAGGACACAGATTTGCGGATCCAACCTCTGTCTAGGAGATTCTTTACATAGTCTTTAACCTCCTGGTACAAAGGCTTAGGGATAGAGTTATAGCACTTTTGGACTGGATTGTTGTCGGTTACATTAATCTTCAGCTGCAAGTTGGGTATGCAACCTATGTCTCCCTCCCCTTTAGCAAACACATCAGATTCCTCAAAGAGCATCTGACGCACAACTTCCTGCTGCTGCTGATCAAGATGCTCCAAGTTAACAGGAGGATGCCATTTTTTTGATGTATAAGTCTCTGGGATACTGTTGTGACTGGCTTGGCTACCCTGCGTGGTACGTATATGTGTATCAGTACTTGACTGCCCTGACTGCTGATAAGGGGGACCAAAATCAATCGGCCTGCTGTCTATGATTCCTTCTAGGCAGCCCAAGGCCATCCTTGGTGGCAAGAAGATATCATGTTTGGTTGAATTGCAGACTGGGATTTTTACAGTCTTAGATGCACCAGGAGACACATTAACTAAAGCAGGAAATAAATCCAGTCCATCTGGGACATCTCTTTTTAATGCTGGTTCAAATAACATTGTCCCCTCCTCAGGCCAACCCCTGATATGGCATTTCACTTGACATATTTGGCCACTAGGAACTGTGAGACCTCTCTTTCCTAATCTGATCATCTCATTCCTAGTTTGTTGGCCCGTTGGGGTTTCGCTGACAACAGAAACAATTGTTTCAGCAGTATCTCGATGGAGTTTTAATGCCTCTGCTAGCAAATCACTTAACATGACACTCCCTGATCTTTCCAGACTTTCAAGGATGAGCTCCTCTATCACATTGAAACCTAGTAACAAACCGTTCACACAGCTCTGACTCACTAGCATGGGTACATGTATGGCTATCTGGCCATGTTTTTCACTTCTGATTTCCACAAGTACCTCAGCCCAACCCTCAAAGGGGACATCCGTCCCATTAGCTGCTGTTATTCTGAGTGGATCATTTGGCAAAAACTCTTCAAGCGACCTGACTTTTGTGTCTGGTAGGTGCTTCTCTAGCCACGACTTTGCCATTATCGTGACCTGAGCACCACTGTCCAGTAGCACCTCAGTTGGTACCCCATTAAGGTGACAGGTAAGCATACACCTTTTGCCTATCAGTCGAGCTACACGGTTTCCTTTCCCCGCTCTCTTCCTTAGGAGTGGCTGATTATCAGTTGGAGTCCTGCTCTCATGGTTTGTTACAATGGTTTGGGACCCTGGCTCTTGTCTGATCACTGGTGGTCCCTCCCCAGTGACCCTCTGATGTTTCCCGATTTGTTCTTGGACAGACAGCCCACCGCCCGGTGTCCCTCCTGGCCACACCGGAAACAGTGGTTACAACTGGCAATCCCTTGGGTTATACAGGGCCTGCATTTTCCTTTCACAGAGGACTTGGATGGTTGGGCAGTATTAAGTGAGCTGACCTGTGTGGACCCAGAGGGACTTCCCTCTGAAGTGAGAGCCTTCTCAATAGCCTTGGCCAAAACAGACACCTGTGCTGTTAGTTCATGCAGGGCTGCTCGTTGTGCCTGGACTTCAGCTTGGGTTTGCAGGACGGTGGCTTGGACCTCGGCTGGAGGCTGAGCTGCGGGTTGTCTTTCACCCTGCTGCATGGCACTAACTGTGACTGCTTTTGCTTTCTGTGTCTGACCTAGGCGACTCTGTCTCTCAACTTCTTCACTAACTGACTTGGTCATTATCTCTAGAATAAAGTCATCAGCACAACTCATGTTAGAAATGAGAGGCCTTAGGTCTCTTCGGACATGAGCGTATTTCTCACTCATTCCCTGATACAATGAGTGAAGAAATACTCCTTGAATCAGTTGACTGGTATATTGGAACTCTGAGCTACTCTGCTGAGAAGCAAACATCACACGCTGTTTTAGCCCCATTAGCCGGTACATGTACTGATGTGGACTTTCTCTGTCCTGTTGTTTAGCATTGCTAAGCTCCTGAAATAGCTCTGCACTGCTCTTGTCTCTCAGGTGTGCTCTGAGGAACCGTTTGAGCTCAGCCACCGTTAATCCAGGTTTGGTCATTAGCATATCCTTAAATGTACCTGGTTTAATAATCTTTAGGACAGTTCGGATGATCTCTGCTTCTGTAAAATTCTCAGCTAGCCCTTCATCAATCTGTCTACACAGAGAGCTATAACTAACATCTGAATCTGAGTCAGAAATCTGTCCACTGTGGAGCTTGAATTCTCTACGAGGCAGGAGCGCTGCAACATCTGCCAGTTTTATAACATCAGTTACTTGACTGGTTACCATGCAGGTTCTATCTGCGTTCACACTAACTACTGAA
The DNA here is from genome assembly GCF_057382275.1 of Copadichromis virginalis. Classification (NCBI taxonomy): domain Eukaryota; kingdom Metazoa; phylum Chordata; class Actinopteri; order Cichliformes; family Cichlidae; genus Copadichromis; species Copadichromis virginalis. The sequence goes on along the minus strand of NC_140637.1, from coordinate 20,255,819 downwards.
GGTGTTACCACAGTGTCTGTTTCTGCACCCAGCTCACAGTCCTCATCTGCAGCCACCGGAGGTCGTTGCAGGTCAGTGATGAAGTCGTTGAATACTAGCAGGCGAGACATGCCTTGGTCCTCCTGACTTGCCAGCCGGTCACTTTTCAAAAAGTCCACAATGAAGTCATAGAGTTCCACCTCTGTTGCATCATCTCCTGGTAGGTCATCTTTCACCTCATCCTTGATGGTGTCTACAAGCTTGTACAACACCTCTGTCTTAGCAGTGTTAATAAGCTCATGAAGCTTTCTCTGTATTCCTCGTCGCAGCTCCTGCACAGCCGCCATTCTGGTACCACAGATGGAGCAGATGTAGCACGTTGGTCTTAGTTTATTACTTTATGATTAGCTGCCGTCAAGAGGAGGCACTAATCCCGGACGAGCCCCCACGATTGTTGCCCCCCTGGTGTGACAGGTGCCTGGGAGGGGTGCGATCCTAGATCCTGCAGCTGTGTATTGAAATAAAGAGGCACAGATCATGAACTTGTTTACGTTTCAACTGCAGGATTTATTCTGCTCATCAACAGGGGAACAAATCATTAATCGCCTCTCATAAGACCCAGCAATTCTTTGTAACGTGTGGCATAACAGCTGTCAGCGCATTGTCAAAAGTACAGGAATAACCTTGCCGAGTATACATTAACCATCATAAATATAGATAACATTGGCTCGCAGTGACCAGGTTGCCTCAGCCTTTGTTCCGGTTACACATACATATCACTGCATCAAGAAATACAATGTACTGTAACTCACAGCCCGTAAATAGCAAATAACCATTCGTATACAGCACATGAGCAGCTATGCAAGCATTAATTACAGCCTTTGCATCCTGTCTTACTTCAACAAGACATATAGAGAACACACAACTGAGAACGTGCCTTAGCATCGCTACGGTACTTGAGGCTCACTTCCCCCGCTAGCCAGTCCATTAGCCTAGCACGATCACGTTCACATCACGATCTCATTCAAAACACAATACTTAAACAGTACTTAACTTATAACGGTATACTTTCATTCACGAGTTCACAACAGTCTTATTGCTTCTACTGTGTTACCTATTAGTCATTTTGAGGACTAGTAACCCACCTGTGTATTGAAATAAAGAGGCACAGATCATGAACTTGTTTACGTTTCAACTGCAGGATTTATTCTGCAGATTTGCCTCCCAGGGGGGTTTACGCTCCTCCTGGCCGCTATGCGCCACCTAGTGGTATTTTTTAAGTAATGCCATGGAAGATGTAAAGTGTAATTAGAAAATACTGATTTAACACTGAACGATATAACAAAGACCAAAATATAACTGGGGTGTTCCCTTTATTTCCTTGTATGAAGACATAAACTGAACTAACATCCCCATAAGTCTTTTTATCTCTTAATTTTTTAACTATTAGTGTAATCCAGATTTACCAGCCACACATTTCAACTTAACACATATGTTAACCTTTTACACATGCAGAGATTATCATTGCTGAAGGCATCTCTTGATTTAGAAGTCAAGCCGACGGCTACAGATTCCTCAGGTGAACACAGTACGCGCCGGCTTTGAAACGTCACTTATTTGCCTCAAATTGCTTCAGGCTTTGAATAACAATGATAATCCTGACTGGTGGAGGTTTTTTTTTAAAGCACAAATCTTCTGCGATTAATTATAATAGTCATAAGTGTTAAAAGCAGGCCAGCATTGCCCTTAAAATGCTAATATTTTTCAGCTCTAATGGTAACATGTATATTAACATCAGATGTTACCATTAAATAAAAGAGAAGATATCATCTTGCACAATGGTTGTACTATTAGATGTACACGCAAACATACTTAGATACTCAATTATTTCCCACTGAGACTAAAGCTGGCTATTTATCTGTGTTACCCAGAGGTGAGAGTCAATGGGGGGCAGCTTTTAGCAGCTGCATGTGTAAGTGCCATGCTGTCCTTCTGCAGCATCTGGGTAAAAGCACTGAAGAGAAATTGAGGGTGCAATCACTCTGCCTATTATGGAGGAGACATGCTGCTGGTTATCATTAGGAGGTCAAGAAAATAACCCTAGACTCTCAGACAAATTTCATATTCACACAAATGGACCGCATATTGTGTAGGTTGCAAAACACATACATAAATTTAGATTTTCAAGTGCATGTGTGTACATCACACTGACAATTTAAGGCAGCACTAATCAATATTTCTGTAGTATCAAGGGGTCAACTCGTGATGTATAATGTGAAAGTCAATGATAATAGACAGGCATACAGAATATAATACACATTTAAAGAATGTGTGCAGATGCTGTGGACTCGTATAACGTAATTTCTTCAATATGCTGATTATAACAGTGTAAAATTCACAGAACTGGGGATGAAGCCTGATTTTTAATAAAAATTGTTATTACATTTTTTATATTTATGAAAGTTTATATGTACAGAAATAACATTTATGTGAATATTATGATGATCCTACAATTCATTCAAAAATTATTACAGTTAAAAATCACAAATGAACAAAAAATAAATGGCAATGGCAGCGGTCTAAACAGACTTCTGACTTCACAATCAACACCTACATTTCTTTTCTCTCGTGTCATTTTAGTTACTAACCACAGACCATGGTTATAAGTGATCGTTGACATCTAGAATACAGCATCATCATTCCTGCAGATGCTTCTTTAATCTGTCTGTGAATGTCGAGAAAACTGATTAAAGGAATCATTAAGAAGGTTCAGTACAAAGAGATAATATGCACACATTATATAATAAAGTCACGGTGCAGAAAAATACTCATAAAACTCAAGAGTAAGATTAAAAGTACAGGGTTGAATAGAAAATGTGGGAAAATATGCCAGCTGTAGGAAAAATTGCCGTAAAAGGATATTTTACGGCAATAGAATTTGCTTAGCGAACTTGCACAACCTGTATAATCAGATCATCTGAAAACTACTTACTACTGGGATTTTCTTTTTTGTCCACTCCTCAGATTGAAAGTGAGTATAGTGCTTCTGGGAACGTTTGGCTCATTATATAACTCTCTCGCTACTCTGTTTCCTACCAGACTTGCCTGGGTCTCGATAGTGTAGCAGTGATTAGTCGATTAGTCTCCCCTCTTATCTCCAGGAATGTAAGAATTGCTCATGGAAGTGGTTCCCTGTAGCGCCCAGCCTGCTACTCATCTGGCTCTGTCCATGGTCTTGATTTTCTCTGTGCGAGCCTGCTGGCTGTTGTGTTATACCCTCACACACACAGAACACAAACATACTCTTACTATATCACTCTCATAGACCAACAGGATAACAACACAGCCCTTGGGACAAGGACTGAATAGCCTTTCCTTGTGCTGATAAAGAGAAAATGCCGGGCTGATTATGAGGAGCAGTGATTATCGCCTATAAAATAAAAAACACTGATCCCTCAGAGCACAAAGCTTCACATCATTATCAATAGCACAGATTAAACTCCAAAGTGCCCACTAACTCCTGACTCTTTCATTTCAAAGTTTATAGCACAGCCAGCAAAGGTTTGCCATCCCTTGTCTCAGCCTCTATAAAGTTAGTTTGCGGTGTCTTTAAGCAGAAACAAAAGATTAGTGTTTAAATTTTTCTCCATGTTTACAATGCACAGTGCCCTTGTACACAGCAGGGCACTGTGCACATCTCTTTCATATCCCATAAAGAAGCAAGCACTGCAAACATTAAATACTTGCAGGAAGCTGAAACCAAGCATCACAGTGGTTCTAATACTCACACAGTGCCTTTGCTAACTCTGCCACTCTGTATATATTTTTTTCTTTCTTTAATTACTGGAAAAAGTTATGATAAAAAGTTCACCGTTACTGTAAATAAATGGTGTGGTTATATTTAAAAATGATTAATAATAATAAATACACATTTTATTGGTGAGAATTAAACTTCCGAATGCATTTTTGCATATTCACTTTAAATCCACATATACACATGTGGGTTTTTTTATGGATCAGTAGAGGTTACCGTGACATGTGCGTGCTTGTGTGCACATAACACTTAGGTCCTGAGGTCCTCCTGACAGAGTCTGGAGCTTTTCACACTGCTGTTGTCTGGGAGCTGAGTTGCCACCCCTTGTCTGTGCTCAACCTTCCCCCTCATCCCCTGAGGGTGTCAGCCCCAGCTGGAGCACCGGAGATCAGACTAAGGCACGAGAAATGCCCCTGAGGAGCTATGAGGTGGGCGAGGGTTCAGCTGGGGCAAACACTGCTAAGTACCCTGGGATGGTTCCAATCCGACAGGTTGGGTCAGGGGAGGAAACGAGGTGAGGAATCCGTGCGTGTTTGGAGAACAGGCTGTAGGAAGCCTTGTAGTAGCATGTCATTCCAATGTAGGTCATCTATGAGTGACCAGATGGAAGTATACTGATGTGTTTTTGGGATAAATGCACCATGTTTACGCGGATATTCCCGCAAATCTAAGAATAAATGATTACACTACATACTTCCTCAGCTGATCAGCATTAGTAGTGTGTTTGTAAGAGCTGTCAGAAAAAGTACAAACGTGAAAATGAAGTGACCGAGACAAAGACAGATCCCTGTGTGCAGCAACACAGCAGGGAATGAATCTGGTCAAAATTTCAAAGTGTGAATATTTTCTTACCATCCCATTACCTTAAGGTAATGTAAGTACGATTGAAATAAAGTACCATCAGTACAGATTTTATTTCCCCAAATTTACACTTTGATCTCTAAACACTCTGCTCCCACAAATGAGATGAAACTATTCAATTTCACACATTTTAACTGCTCACTATTGACTTGCTCATGAAGAAACCTTATTTGTGGGAACAGGCCAAGTACGAAAACTTGAGCACACTGTGTAATTGAAAACATGACAAGATTAATTTAAATCTCTACATCAGCCAATATTTTGTAAACAAGTTTGTGATAGGCTGCAGTTATAAACGAATACTTCTAATTCGTATTCTGAAAACTTACCTCTCGTTTCTAGAAAACACAATGCACTGAAGATGATGCATTCAATCATATGTGAAGCTTGCAGCCAGTAAAGCTTTTCAATAATACATTATGCCATTGGTTGTCAGTGGATTTGCAGTGGCTACAGGAGCTACATTGCTGTATAAGATGGCTTAGTTTGTGACAGAGTTCCTGTAGATATTAAAGATATTGTGCTTCTGCTCACATGAAAGCAGGCATTGAGCAGACTGTGTTAATTTGATTTATAGTTTTCCTTTGCTGCCAGTATGCCTGCCAATGTTTGTTTACTCAAACATAGACTTAAGATGGTAAACTCATGCTAATTTTCAGATCAGTGATTTCATAGGTACATACTGTAGGTTTATCCCGTGATAGTCAAATTGGTCCACTACACTGACTGCTCACAGGAAGATGTTTTAGTAGCTGTAACTATCCAGCTAATTAAATTACCTTCATGAGTTGGTTAAAATAGTATCTCCTCCTTTACTTTTAAAGGTTTCTTTAAGATTTTTTTTTTTAAAAGCCTGTGCTAAAAGACTGAAGCAGCCATACAAAAAGAAAAGACTGATGATCAATTTGGAAGTCACAGAAGCACCACTTTGTTTCTATGTTCAGTGTACAGCTGATATTTAAATGCCATAAGTTATAACTAGTCAAGTTATACAGATAGTAATTTTAATGCATGTTAATATGAACATTGAAGCAATGTGGAACAAAATCCCACCAACATTAAAAAAGGAGCTTGAGTGTCCTTCAAGAAGCCTGGAGAAGGATTTTAAAGAGGTAAGAGTGAAAACAGAGTTCAGGTTTTGTAGGTAGTCATAACAAATATTGACTTTTAAGCTTGTTAAAATTTTGCTTTGTATGTGTCACGGTCCTGGGTCTCCTAACCCAGCGTTTTTAGTTCTTTGTGATGTTTGTATTATTGTAAGTTATTCTATGGTTTCTAGTTTCGATCCCTTGCCCTTCATGTTTCTCTGTGTCCCCTCTGTTCTGTGTAAGTCTGTGTCTGCATGTTTGAGTTCCCCTCTGTGTCTTTTGGTTCTTAGAGTCCTCTGCCTTATGGGTTATGTCTCTGTGTTTCTGTCTAGTTGCTGTCTCCACTGTGTCAAGTTCGCGTCTCTGTGTGATCCTTCCTGTTTTACTTTGAAGGTCCGTGTCTTATGTGAATGTGTCCTGCTTTGCTTGTCTCGTCAGTCCTGATTTCTCCCAGCTGTGCCCTCCTTCCGTGTCTCATTCCCCTCATTACTCCCCAGTGTATTTAAACCCTGTGTTTCTCTCAGTCAGTGTTGTGTTGTCCCTCATGCTGTGTGGATCTCCCTGTGTTCTTAGTTTGTTGTTTCTTAGTTTAGTTTGTCCTACCAGCAAATAAAGCTGTGATTTTTGAGTTCATCCCCTGAGTCTGTGAGTCTTGCATTTTGGGTCCAACTTCTGCCTGCCGCATAGCGATTCATGACAGTATGTTGTATTTCCATGTATGTTACCACGTTTCTATAAATCCTTTTTTTCCATTTTCCTTGAGAAATATTTATTTTTTAAAAATCAAGTGTAGGCTAAGACTTTTTCACAGTGCAGTAAATTGAAATTGATCAGAAGGTTACACAAAATGTCTCCACTCATTATAGCTGTCAGATGACTTGAATAAAAGCAATCACCACGACCCATGTTATTCCATGCTTTATACTAGTTTTATACTTGTTCGGTCTAGTGCAATCATGTGCTGAGCAACCGTTCCAGTCCCAGCTGGTTATTTGTGTTGCTTAAAAGTTGGATTTTTAGTGACGCTGTACCAAATAGAGTCACGGGCACACCGCAGCAATCTGTGTTTGTCTGCCGCAGTCAGAAGTGACAGGCTCTGGAGGTTATTTTTGAAAGTAAAAGAAATGCAGCTTTGTTTGACTTCTTTTGAGTCACATTACCTTGTCAACCTGCAGTCAGTTGAAAGCTTTGTAATGGTATTGTCATGTTGTGACAACTGAAGCTGTCCTACTTCTATGAATTCAACTTTTAAAAGCATTTATGAAGTTCTTTTGATTCCCTTAAACTTTTTGCCATTTGATACAAAGTGTGTGTTTTGTCCAAAACGTGTCAGTGCAGAAATACACTTATGGAATTATATATAAAAAACAGGGATAGCTGCCTAAAAACAGGTATGAAACTAGAAAAATTTGCATTTCCTGCGAAAATGCTGTGTGGATGCCTTAACGCTGAAGATGTCTGCTGAAAAAAGCTGAAAAAGTTGAAAAAAAAAAAAAAATCATTGCCCTGAGCAGGATTTGAACCTGGCCCTTCTGGTCTAAAGGCGGCGATTCACCTCACTGCACCAAACTCATTCACACAAAGAAGAGGTGGAGAGAGTGACAATTGTGGTGAAATTAGCAGAAGCTGCTTAGAATTGTGCTGATAAGAGGTGAAAAAGCTAAACATTTGGCAGAAAAGAGGTGAATCAGAAGAATTTCTGCTGAAAAGAGGCAAAGAAGCAAAAAGATGAGCTGAAAAGAGGTGTAGAAGCAGAAGTGCTTGCTGAAGATGGCTGTATGTGTAATGACACACTGGAGAGCAGTGACACACAAGAAAGCAGAGCGCATGCAAGCAGGGAACATGTGTAGCAACTGTCACAGGTAGGATTCAAACCTCTGCCACCGGGTCTCACGGCAGATGCCCTACCCTCTGAGCCAAATGAGTTCTGGTCACAAGCAAAGATATGATGAGAGGGACAATGTGCACTGTGGAGCAGAAGCTCAAATTAGCAGAAAAGAGGTGAAGAGGAAGAACTTTGTTGTGAAATGAGGTAAAGAAACTGAAATTTTTGCTTAAAACAAGTGAAAAAGCTGAACTCTGAAATCCCGCTAAAACAGCAGAAGAGGCTGATATTTTTCAGCTACTCATTGAGCCAAACTGGTTCTCACGTAACTGAAAAAAGGTGGAAAAGCTTACAATTCTAATGAAAACAGCAGAAGAGGCTGAGATTTGTGCTGATAAGAGGTGAAAATGCTGAACCAATCAGAGGTACTGCTTCTGTCTGCTTCATCAGGCTGTGTACTTGTATGTATTTCTGCCATAGACTGTTAACAAGAATCTGAGGTCCATATTAGAAAAGCTGCTAAAATCATAAAACTTTGCAGAATTGTAATAAATTATCAATATGAATTACCGGTCTGTGATAGTGTATAAATTTGTACTCAAAAACTAGGTGGGATAGAAGCATAATTCTTGCACTGGGTGAATCAGCGGACTTTGGTGTACTTTGACTGCGATTTACATAGCTCTTTGTATCTCTGTCGCGGATATATGACGAGAGAAGCAATGGCTTAATTTTCGGAGTTTGAAAAATGAGAGGAGGACAGATTTCCACCCCTCAAACATGTTTTTGCAGAAACACTGTAATTTCGCTTAAATAGTATGAAATAGCAGTAATACTATGATTTGGCAGAAATACTACTTTTTAGCACAAATACTATTGTACAGAATGGTGTACGTCAGTTTAATGCTGGGTGGTGCTGCAATAGTAACTATCCTCGGTCAGAAGGAGAGGCTGACATCCAGGGATTAGATTACCACAGGTGGAGTTTATTGGCAGTCAGATGGATGGTACAGGGAGGCATGGCATACAGTAGGAGGATGTGGAGAGGTGATATGGTGTGGTTTCTATGATTAAGAAAACTGGCAACAAATTCCTCCACTACAAATCAGTCTGATACCACTTCTTACAGGGTTCACGTTTACTAAGGCACTACCCAAAAGGCGCCACAAGAGGGCACTCCAACACAAGAGATGACCTATTTACACTGTAAACACCCCCTACTTAGCCACTACATACTACAGTGATATTACAGTATACAAATTCACACAAATACTATGATTTGGCAGAAATACTATGACTTAGTAGTAATACTATAACATAACAGTTCAATGTTCTTGCACAAATACCACAATATGGCAGAAATACTATGTTTTAGCATAAATACTACGATTTGGCACACATACTATATTCCGCAGATACACTATAACATAACAGATATTCTACGACTTAGTAGTAATACTATAACATAACAGAATTATTAATTGGGCACAAATACCACAATTTGGCAAAAATACTATGATTGGGTACAAATACTATGATTTGGCAATAATACTGCATTTTAACACAACTACTGAGATTTGATTGAAATACTATGATTTAGAAGAAATACTATTACTCCATACAAATACGATGCTTTGGGACAAATACTATGTTTTGGTTCCAATACTATGATGTGCAACAAATACTATGATTTGGCACAAGTACTATGATTTAGTACAAATACTATGATTTGGCAGAAATACTATGCCTTAGTAGTAATACTATAACATAAGAGATATACTATGGTTTTGCAGACATACTATGTTTTTGCACAAATACCATGATTTGGAACAAATGCTATGATTTAGCAGAAATACTAAGATTGGGTACAAATACTATGATTTGGCAATAATACTGCGTTTTAACAACAACTACTGAGATTTGATTGAAATACTATGACTCCATACAAATACGATGCTTTGGCACAAATACTATGATTTGGCAGAAATACTATGACTTAGTAGTAATACTATAACATAACAGATTTCCTAAAAAAAACTATGAAATTGCAGTAATTCTATGACTTGGCAGAGATACTACGTTTTAGTACAAATACTATAACAATGCAGAAATACTATGACTTAGTAGTAATACTATAACATAACAGTTCAATGTTCTTGCACAAATACCACAATATGGCAGAAATACTATGTTTTACCACAAATACTGTGATTTGGTATAAATACTGCGATTTGGCACACATACTATGATTTGGCAGAAATACTATGCCTTAGTAGTAATACTATAACATAAGAGATATACTATGGTTTTGCAGACATACTATGTTTTTGCACAAATACCATGATTTGGCACAAATGCTATGATTTAGCAGAAATACTATGATTGGGTATAAATACTATGATTTGGCACAAGTACTATGATTTAGTACAAATACTATGATTGGGCAGGAATACTCTGGTTTAGCAGAAATACTCTGATTTAGCAGAAGTACTATCTTTTGGTAGAAATTCCTGCTAAAAGGTACTATTTCTGCGTTTTAGCAGAAATACTGTAATTTGGCATAAATACTATAATTTGGGATAAATACTATGATTTGGCACATATAATATATTCAGCACATATATTATAAAATAACAGAAATATTTGGCCCCAAAACCATGATTTTGCACAAATACCATGATTTTGCAAAAATACTATGAATTAGCAGAAATACTATGATTTAGCAGAAGTACTAAGATGTAGTAGAAGTACTTTGCTTTAGCAGAAATACTATGATTGAGGAGTAATACCTAAACATAGGAGAAATATTGATACACAGACACACATACACAGACAGTAAAGGGAACAGGAGCTGTGGAAAGTCTGGGCTTGGTATATGTAGGTCAGTTAAATTAGCTGCACCTGCTGTAGTCAGCCCTTACACACACAGACACAGAGAGAGGTGTGAGTTTTCTTCAGTGTATTTCTGACATTCAGGATTCCCCTCGAACAAATGGCCATAATTTCCTAACCGTAGAGGCTAGAACGTTCATTCAGACATCGTTTTATTCAGAAGAGATGGGGGAATCTTCAGGTCTTCATAATTCAGAGATAAAACATAAATTATTAAAGATATATGACTTGTAATACACTGTAACTGAGTAGAGGCGAAGCAAAAACTGCCTTGACTTGCACTCAAACAACCTTTGGTAACTCTAAATCTATATGGAGCATCAAAATCATTCTTTCACCGTAAGAAACAGCAGGCTTTGGTGAACAGTCATGGAAATTTTCAGGGCTCTGTGGAAATCCATCAAAAAGATATGACGAGAGAAAAAAGTGGTTCATTTCCAGAGATTGAAATCTGATGAAATCTGAGCGAGGGACAAATTTCCTACCCTCAAACAAGTCCAACTCATTTCAGAACGGTAATAGGTGAGAAAGAAATTCTTGAATTGTGAGCGTCAGGAGTGTCTGAACATATACGGGGACAAGCCTCATGTCTTAACTTCGCTTCGTTAAGGAGATATGACAATTTGAAAATGCCTCTCATTAGAGAAATCCAGCGGTGATTTTGAACAAACTCTCCATTGAGTTTATATGGAGAGTTTTCTGACTTTGTGTTACTCTGAGGAGATTTGCAAAATATCTATGAGTCCCACAACAATGATAGTGACATTTTCTGAAAGCCAGCAAAAATACCTACGTTTTGATGTATAATTTGTGGGGCTTGAGTGGAAATTGAGCGAGTAGCAAGAAGTTGTTTGGACATGAAGAGAAAATTCAAACAGTTTCACTGTCCCCTCTGAGTTAATTGCATAGCAACCATAGCAACGCATGTATTTTCTGAAAAATCACAATTTTGCAACTGAAGACTTAAAGAGAGATAAGATGAAAACGGTAGAAGATCTGAAAAAGCTGAATCACACAGGAATAGCCAAATCATTTGAGAACATTTTAAAGTTTGAATGGAGTTTCTAGGTGAAAGTATGAGGCAGTAGTTAAGTTTCAAAGACAAGAAAGTTTTAGCAGAATTGTGGAAGTTTCCCATTCATTTCAATGGGACAAATTAAAGGAAAAAAGTGTAATATTTTAAAAAGTATAATAGTAATAAACACCAAAAGTCATAGCCGGCATTAGCAGAAAGAGCAGAACAGTTTAGAGTTTGAACGGTGAAAATAGCACAAAAATTGTGGAAGTAGATCCACGGCAAAAAGTGTACGGAAACACCCGGAATAATAATAAAGAAGAAAGAGAAACAGGATCTCAATAGTGTGGATGCCTATTAAGGCATCCACACAATTAGGCCATTTATCAGAAACCGCTAAGGAAGAGTTCCACTGTGGTTTCGGTCTCCAGTGGGGCGAACTGCAGAGTCTGTCAGTGTCCTACCTATATAAATCATTTGCTGTATAACAAAACACAGAGAGGCGAACAAAGACTGACTGATTAAAACTTGTAGCAGGATTTCCACCCTCCTTTTGAACGTGTTGGTGGAGAGCAGGTGAGGCGAAGAAAAACACAAAGCGCTTGACAATTTTTCCTCTCTTTTTTGTTGTAATTGTATTCACAATTATAGCAAAACAACCTGAATTGCTTTGCACATATTATCTTCTCCAACAACAATACGCCACATCATTTTTGACTTCTCTGATTCATGTGTTGATTTACTTTGTTCTTTCTTTGCCATTCGAAATCACTGCTATTCTGTTTAACACAGACACTCTGACCTAGCAACTACTCTAGAATACAACAGGGACATTATAAAAGTAATTTCCATCTTACCTTCAGGCAGTCATTTAGCATGAATTAAAATTACATAAGTCTGCAAAAGACAGAAAGATGTTTAAACAGTTTTGCTACATTTTTTTGATACATCTGTGTTAGAGAAAATGATCTACTTTTGAAAGACAAATTGTAAAAACTCTTTCTTTTAATTTTAATAGTTTATAAAAATCTGAAATGCAGCAGTAATCCAAAATCAAAGCACAGCCTCCACAGCCCTCTCGTGGTAATTGGGATTTTGTGTTGTTTTTGAGTTTTGGATTCAGTGAATTAAATTTTTTTTATAATTCTGATAGTTTGCGAAGTTTACTTCTTGTGAGACTGAGTCTCTGGTTTCAGGCAGGTCTGAACTGGGACAAAAAAATCAGCCCTCATATTTTTTGGTCAAAAACACGCAGATCATTCAGTTAAATATGTCCGCATCTTTGTGGAGTTCCTCAAAGCGATGGTAAAGCTGAGTAGCACATATTAAATATATATAAATTAAATAAATCAAATTATATAAACTGTAAGCACACACATATTATCTACATATTTAAAATTGTTTGATGATTGATATTCAAAAGTTTTTATTTCTAATCAGGTTGGTACAGTTGTTGTTAAGACATCTTGTGTGCACTGCAGTGCAGCATGTGGCATTTAAAAGCTACACTTCAGGTATTAGCTGTAGCTCATGGTCAAGGTAGCCATTTGTTTTACTTGAGTCTTTTAATCTGTTCCTTCTTAATTTTGTCCTTCCATCTTTTTTCATACCATCATGCCCTCCTTCATCTCTTCCTCACTCTGTTGTTGGGACTGCTATCCCTCTTCTTGCACGTCTACATTGCTAATTGTAAGGGATAGTTACTAGTCGTTGCTGGTACTGTACTACTGTTGACAGTGCAGCTGCTAACATGTCGGCTCATTTGACACTTTTTCCTGCATCTATTTCTAGTTTCTTTTTCTTCTTCTCTCTTAGCGTTTCGATTCCATCTCCACCAGGGAAGGTAGTGAGCATTTGTGAGAGATTTGATTGGGAAATCCAGTGTCAGCAACGGTGCAGATGTTAAGTTGTGGTAGCGGTACCACCTGGTCATCTAGCTAGCAAGATGACCAGAACGGCAAGAGGAACGTCAATAAATGGAGTAACAGTTTTTAGGCAGTAATTTCAAAGACAACTTTTTAAACAGATACAGGTACGCTATCTGTTTCTGCACAGTTTGCCACAAATTTGTCTATGAGTTAAAAGTACAGTTGCTGCATTTCCAAGGAGAGGAAAACATGGAGAAAGATGTAAGAAGGAGAGGAAAGGAAAACGGAGTGAGAGATTATTTTCAAAGGCAAGGACTGTTACGCAAGTGTAATTTTATAGAATGGAAATTTAAATCTTACATCTAAAGTTCACATTCATTTTAAAGTTTTGAAATTAGACATTTTGCTGAATCATGTTTCTTTTTCTTTTTTTGTGAAATGTCTAACAAAACAAGTTGACATATACAGATTTTTTTTTGCAGTTTAGTGAAGGTTATGGTTAGTTTGCAGTATTGTGGTAAAGTTAACACTGAAGTACTGTGATGGACTTGTTACATCCAGAATACTGTTACTATGTTACATCAAGGGTAGCAAATTTATCATTAATTTGAGGTGATAGCTTTAGTGTATAGTGTTGAATTCACTTGGGTAAGTCCACTTGGGTAAAAAAAAACAGTGAATACCAGCACAAATCAGCTGATCACAGCCTGTACACAAAAGAAAAATCTGCTAGAGCTCACAAACAAATTATTATGTGGCATATTTCTAAGTAACTATTTTCCCCATGCTACACTGATACCAGATGCAATGGTTCACCTGTCACTTTAAACCCTGATAACAGGTATTATAACACCAGTTATCAAGTTTCTCTGTTAAGTCCAGCTTCTTGCTTGAGGCTCTTTACACACTCATATAAAAAGGGGCGTTTTATGCGTGCCACCTACTCCAATCCCAGATATTATCAGATGACGATAGAATGTGGATAAAGAACATGAATAATATAACACTAGAATGTAAGACTGCTGCAAATAACATGAGAGATTAATCCAGCAGAAAATCATTAATCTTGTGATGTAGTGCAGAGTCCTAAAACAAACATTTTAATTCAAGTTAATTATTTTTAACACTGAGTGCGTGCTTAGTGCCGCTGCTGTTTATTTTTGTGATGGCTGCACATTAGCGCTCTGAAACCTTAAGCTCGATACATTTAAACATTCAAGGTTGGTGTCCAATAAACTATTACACTAATAAAGGGGACTGCAAATAATTTCAATTTATTAGCAGATCAAAGTGAAATTAACTGAACAGGTATTCTCGGTGTGTTTATTCTTTTAGTATCTGCAATTTCAGCTGTGTAAAAAAGACTTTTCAGCATATTAGAATAAAGCATAAACACATTTATACAGTTTGCATTCTGCATCAGCTGAATACAGCTGAATACAGCTACAGCAGTATAGTTTACACTGCTGTAGCTTTACAGCTGGGCTTCCTCTGTGATCTTAATAAGTTATAGCTTAAAAATTTGCACATATATTCCCTCAGCAGACAATCTCTTTTGCACTTAAACCATGTTTTAAATTAAAAGAATGGTGAAAATATAGCATTTCTAGGCCATTTTAAACTAAAATTCTAACCAGCTCTCAAAGTGTGTTTAGCATAAGTTACTGTGATGATTTACCAAGTAGAAAGGAGAGCTACTTCTGTGACACAGAAGAGACTTCATGGTCAGCATAGCTCGCTACCCGATTGATCTTGCATTGTGGTACACCCTTCTGTTTTTTTTTTTTTTTTACTGTGTCTTTTTTCTCCATCCATCCATTCACCTCCGCTCATCCTTTTCAGGGTCGCGGGGGGCGCTGGAGCCTATCCTAGCTTTCATAAGGCAAGAGGCAGGGTACACCCTGGCAGGTCTAACACACACAGAGACAGACAACCATTTGCGCTCACAATCACTCCCACATTCACACCAATTGGCAGTTTAGATTAATCAATTAACCTATCTCCACAAACTGCATGTCTTTGGACAGTGGGAGGAAGCCAGAGTACGTGGAGGGAGCCCACGCAAACACAGGGAGAACATGCAAACTCCACGCAGAAAGACCCCGGCCTGATGGTGGAATTGAACTGAGGACCTTCTTGCTGTGCGGCAACAGTGCTAACCACAGTGCTACCCGTGTTTTCTCTTGCAGTTTTCATTTTTTGTAGCAGTGTTAGTTCTCCATGCTTCGTTCACTGAGTGCCTTATATGTTTTTTCTTTCTGTGTTTAGTATTTCACTCAAAGACAAAGTTAATGAACACTTGTTGTGCTGTATTCTGTTTACTTCCTGTTTTACTTCATAGGCTAGTTTTATGTTGTATAGCTCTCTAATTTTATTAGTTTTATTTTCTGACCTTGTTCTTTCTTCATGATTGTAAGCCTCGTGTTGTCTAGTGTTTTTCTGGTCCTCTCTTTGTCATTTTTTAAGATGCCTGTTAATTCTCCCCTTTCTTCCACCTGGTTCTCTGACCTTTGTTACTCTTCTTGTTTATTTCTGGATTTCTGTTCTGCTATGATTTTGGACTCGGCCTTTGTTGATTTTTGGTTTGCCTGAGTGTGCTAATGCAAATAAATGTAAGATTAATCTAAAAAAACAGGAGATAATAATAAAATACCATGCTGCTTCCTTTGACAAGTTACATGCACAGCAGGATACCATATCAAAACAATTATGCAACATTTTCATTAAATAACAGTAATATCGTTTAATAAATGCTATTAATCAATATTGCAGAAACTATAAAATTTAGTTCAGTATTATTGACTAATAAGGAGAATGTCTGTTGAGATAATGGTTGCAGGCACTACTGTACTACAGTGTCTTTCTTCTGCATAGATTGCCAATTAATCTGATTCAGTCTTGGTATTTTCCCGTGCTGTCTTAATGAGCACTTTGATTCACTGGGAAGAAGCTTCCTCTTTCTGTAGTAATCACTTTTTAGGTATCAGGAAAAAAATGTATGCCGTTACTGTTCTTTCGGAACATTCTCTCTCTAGATGTGACATTATGTCAGGCGATTGATGCTTTCAAACGTCAAGCGGGTCCTCACCTCCTCTTCCCACAATGACACAGAACAGAGCACTTAGCCCAGGGACATGCAGCCATCACAAGTTGACCTTGTAGCAGCCAACCGCAGCGCCTCCGAGGGACAGTCCTTGAAAGGGAGTCAGCCCTTCTCTAACCTACCGCCCCCCAGATGCTCTTTCAGACTCACAAGGCTGTTCCCCTTGCAAGAACCTGTGACAGTGCTAAAAGTCAGGCCCTGACTGGGGGTCATCGTGAGTAGGAGTCTAAAATACATTTTTAAAACATCTCAGTGTTAGGAAAAGAAACCACGTTACTGCACAGTGACTAACTGGTTAAGATAGCTGGACTATAGTGAAGTTGAACACTTTCTCAACTGCAGTAAAATTGTTGTGTTATTTTGGTTTGCTTGTTAAGTGTATGCGCTCCACTGATTGTTTTTCAGAATCCAAAAGCCCAAATTTGTGTTGGGTCAGTCTTTTTGTTGGTGTGCTGGTGCCTTTTTAGACTTTCTACTACTCCACATGTGTGAAAGTATGATGCACATGTGCTTTAGCTTAAGTCTTAATCTCCTTTCCTGTCTTTACTGTTAGCCTGGCTCATTGCATTATGTTCATAATAATGCAATGTGTGGATGGAGTGATTAGCAGTTCTGTTATTATTTGGCAGTACTGGTATTGTTTGAAGTGGATTTTCTTTCATTATTATTATTGCTTACACTAGTTATGCCTTTAAGCCCAATCATTACATGCCATATTAACACAAATTAAGAGCATGAACAAGACCATCTTACATTTGGAAATAACTAATTAGCATTACAACAAGCACAAGAAAAGAAAAACAAAACAACTGTAAGCTCCATAATTTAGTATCATCACTGTAACATAATTGACAGTTAAAATATATATATATTTATATATAAATGCTCTACTTGTAAAATTAACTCATTTTAAATGATGAGGAAAGTTTGATCCGTTACTAGTTTCCCTTATCTTGTTATACATGTTGTTTCGGTTCTATAATAAAAAGGAGCTACGATGATATAAACAGCCTATATGTTTATATAGGCTATGAATTTAAAAATGCTGGAAAATCTGCATGACCGTTCCATGAAACGGCGCTCGCTAAGGAGGCATTTATGTATATTAACCCTGTAAAGTAGCCTTTTTAAATTCATGAGAATCAGCAAGTTTACCCTCCCTTTCCTTCCCACCCCGACCCAATCCGAACTCTCTGCTCAACAAATAATTTCATCCCATCCTTCACTAGCCCTACAGATTCACTTTCAGTTCAGTACTTGAAATTGAAAAGTTTCCCACTCCTCTACCAACTTTCTGTTTATGTACCTGTATTATAGATAATGTGCCTTTGGAAAGATTGGAAGTAAGTCTTATCATAAGTGGAAAATTTCACAGTCTACAAGTACTCCTATAATCAACCTTTTTACAGACATTTCCACTTTCTTTTATTTATTTATTTGTTTTTGTAATGCTCTTACAGTAGTCCTGGCTATAGCAGTCTTCCAAATATAGTTAGCCAGTGGGTGTGTGATACTGTATGCTTTATTGCTGATGCTGACTTCTTGCCATGGTCATTTTTGTTTCTGGACAAGAAATAATGAGACACAACAACAACAAAAACAAACATACATATTGTCCTGGCATCTCCATTGACTTTAACAATGAGCACTGCCAGAGGCTGTTTCTCTTGCAGCTAATTACAGTTGTGTGACATCCATGTAGGCAGTGGAGTTGCTAATGCTAAGAGACCTAGGGTGCTGTTTTCTTTCCCAGCGGAGTGATGTGCTAATGATACAAGCAAACAAACACTCAAGCAAAGGACAACTTTTCAAGAGGACTCAAGGTCGCATATATGAATAATGCATGGCACCCAACAATCAAGCCATGCAAAACATAACACGCTAAGTGGATATTGTGTAGGAGAGCTCAGGCTCTGTGCGTTTTCAGCAGTTGTCCAGGTGCTGTGGAAGGAGCAAATAAAACCTGAAGCTTTCCAGGGAAGGTATGAGCTTTTATGTATGTTTTTGTGTGTATTGTAAATGTGTCTGTTTTGAGACAGGCTTTGTTGACCTTCAGGGAACAGCTGTTGGTCTCAGCATTTATTCAGTTATGGCACATGACGGCATATAGAGCAACACGGTACAAACACATGAGAATAAGAGAAGGTGGGAATGGGAATGCAAGATATAAAATGTTTATGAGAGAAAGAAATGCTGCCTTAGAAAACTCACAATGAAAGTCAAGATTTTAGCCTTCTGAACATGTATTAAATGCTCTTCTTTTCTATTTTTATGTTAGTACAAGATATATGATGAGCCAAACTTAAGGGTTATATACATGAATTGTATCGCTAAGCCGGATAAAATTACCACCTCCACAAAAATGATGATTGCATTGACCAGATTGGACCCTCTATGCCAACAATAAAAAAATAAATACAGTTTTAAAAAGTAACTAATAGTCAGAATAAGTCCAGAATATCAAGGCTCTTACATGTAGTGCTCTGGTACGGGCTATTCCCTGTGTGGAGAAGTCATTCAAGCTGCAGGTGGATGCCAGTCACCTAAGGGGAGGGGCCATATTGATGGGGTCTGTCAGTCGAGGGTCGGTTAAGCCAGTAAGTTTAACAAAACATCAGCTTAACTAATCTGTAATAATAATAAATAAAGTATGAATCATCACTGGCAAGGAAGGTTCGGCTAATTATTTGATGTTTATGTGGGTTCAGTAGTTGTTTTAATTGAGTGTTTATTTATGTTCTGTTGTCACTGCTCCTGTTGGCTTTCAGCTGCTGGGATGGCAGGCTGTCTTTGTCTGTAGATGTAGATGTAGACAGAAGACAAAACACATACAGGAAGTACTGTAATGCTATATTGCTCATACATACCAAACAGACAAGCAATCTGGCAATTGGAAACAAGGTTTATCATAGCAGCACATTACTGGCTGTTCAATAACATAGTCATGTCGTAGGCTCACGTGATGAAAGTGCACAAGTTCAGTGTGTCTGCTGTTGCTCCTCTGTTTTTGGTGCTCTGCTCTTTATTTTTGCTTTACCTGTGTCTCCTCCTCCCCCTCTTGCACATGGAAGTTGGTGACAGCTGGTACGTGCAACAACTGTATGTGTTAATTAGTCTATATGATTTGAGATGACAGTTTTTATTTTTAATGTTTACATCTTAAGATCCCCAATGGCTGTGGGGTTTTTTCATCCATTCTTTGAGTTTATGTATCCCAGTACCTGTAAGAATGTCAATCTCTGTGTTCCTGGACCTTCTGATGAAATAATAATAATTAAAATAATAAATGAATAAGCATTTGGTTTTATTCCTCTGCTAAATCCATCTGATTTTGACTGACACTGTTCCTCGTTTCAATACGAGAAGAAAATTATGAGTAATTTGGGCTTGCAGATTCAGAGTAAGGGGAAATATATTCAATTTTTGAATGCACTTGAAGAGAATCACTTTTTTGAAACCCAAAATTGCTAAATTCTGCAAAGTCTTCCCTTCTATTTTTGAAGAATCAAAGGTCATAATAAAACTTGAAAATGAAAAGTGAAACTTTTTTTCTCTTTCTGTCCTTTTTTTTCTCACTTTTTCTTTTTACCTCTCCCATTAAAATGATCACAAGTCCTCAAATTTATTTAGCAGGTTTTCAGGGCATTCAAGCACCAACGCTGGGAATTAATTCATTAGCTACACCCACCTCAAGCTCCTACAGACTACAATAATAATATATAATGTGTGTGTGTGTGTGTGTGTGTGTGTGTGTGTGTGTGTGTGTGTGTGTGTGTGTGTGTGTGTGTGTGTGTGTGTGTGTGTAATAATAATACACACACACACAGTCCCTAGACTGTGAGACGTGTATCTATAGCTATTATGAGAAACACAAACACATTCTAAGGCTGAAAATACAGAAACTGCTATTTTGTGTTTAGACTTTAAAAGGCCTCAGAAAAAGTGCTGCGCAACAGTGCACTGGCTTATTTACTGCAATTATCTTCAATTGTAGCAAACAGTCGATTCTATTCGGAAACTTTTCCATTTCATGTAACAATGGAAATCAAATTGTCATATTTAAGTTTTCTTTTTTAAAAGTATGTTTTTCTAATACACACTGATTCACTTTCAGGTACACTGTAAGCAAGTGAAAACACGAGGGAAGCATAGACACAGCACACAGTGTACCAAAAGTCCTTGAATATAGATTAGCAGGTAATAGAATTGCCATTCATGTCCTCATTATTTAGGGGGTTGGTGAGAAGGAATGTTTTACAGTCACTGCGCAGGTGGTTTATGGGCTGAAGGTGCAGAGCATCTGTTTAAACTGCATCAAGAATCAGGCACCATGTTGTGTCAGACTCAATTGCTTTTCATTTTCACCATGAAAACATTCATCTGGACTATTATAACAGGCAGATCAATATGGGTAAATAAAGACCATGTGATATAATTCCATTCAGCCTCTGATTATCCCTCACACAAGCAGAACCCGTGGTATTTCCAGAATGCACCTGTTCAACACGTCTCTGTTCTGAAAAAGAAAAATGATTTAATCTTTACTTAAATTAAGCTTTGTGTCTTTTCCACATGAGTGGATGTGAACATACATCCTGCCTGTGAATGCAAACAGTGCAGTGTACATTTGTGTGTCGGTGCAGTGTTTCACACAACACAGCAGCCTCTGCACTGAGAGCGTAATGAGATTTCTGGTTCTGCTAATCACTTCTTCTGCTTCTTCTTCTTTTTTTTTCATCCCATTGTCAACACAGGGAAACACACACTCGCACAAATCTGTGTTTAAGAACAGATCAAAAGTGTCTGTAATCTCTGGCTTAGGATGCAGATCTTGGGAAAAACTGGTATGCTTTTTCATGTGAGATGCACTCATTTCCCAAGTTAATTATTGCTGCTCCTAAAACAATGAAAAGCCTTAAGCAAGCGTGCAAGAGCGAAAGAAGAATTCGATGCTGCAGGACATTTGAGTTGAGTAACTTTAGGTAAAAAAAAAAAAAAAAATTAATAAATAAAAGTACTCCAATTAAATAAGTTTGAATTTGGGACAACTCCATTGTTTCTAAGAGCATAAACTGTGTTAATCCTGCAAAAAAAAGAAAGAAAAGAAAAGAAAAGAAAATGTTTCAAGATGTACAGTAGGAGCATGACACATTTTTCTTTGTTTTGCATTGGTGCTGTTGTACAGTGCATTTTGGATTAACTGAGAGGTTGGGAAAATGTGTTACCATCCCAAATCACAAAATATGTACTGCCCCAATCCTATATACACGTTTTCCTCTCTGATGCCGCTATCAGCCACACAATATGCCTTCAAAAATTGCTATGAATCACTGTCCAAAATTACATCCGTCATTTTAAACAACATATGTTTCAGTCAAAGAAGCTAGCTTTGTTTACATGAAAACTCCCCATTTTCAGTAACTTGTCCAAATACCGTGGGTCTCTTTAAATCAGAAAACTATGCATAAAAGGAACTGCAGCAGATTGCAGTGGACCATGAACACCATGAAATGGAATAAGAACAGGAGTGCTTTTCATTTCAAATGCTATGTACACACACACAACAATATGTCACTGTCTTACAGGAACCCGTGCAGCTGTTTAAATTAAAAACTTTTGTAGATCTCAAGCAGACTCTGTTTGATTTTCATGTCAGGTAAAATGTTTGCTGCAGAACCTCATGAATCAACATCAGCTCAGTGAAGCATTTAAAGGATAAGTGTGAGGAAATGAATATGTAGATCAGTTATGATTGCACATCTATAACTTGAAATTTGTTACTGCTCAAAGGATGGAATAAAGAGAACCCTCTGAGTTATGAGTCTAATTGAAATTCTAATTATTTTTATGAATAGGCGAAGAATTTAACTACAGAAGCGTATGCATGCGAGGCTCGGGGTTGATAGTGTTAATGTGCGTCGCAGTGTTTCTGAATGAGGCTTTTCATCATGATGGAATAACACCTTTTGCAGAGCCAGTACCAATACCAGCATCTGATTTTGAGTTATCCATCCAAAGAAAAAAATAACACTCCATATATTCATTGTTACAATCACACTACATTGTGTGGGTGCGCACTGAATAGTAAAAGCAAAACAATGCATGAGGAAAAAAGATGAAAGCTTTGACAAGTTTCTGAAACTGTTTTAGTTTTTCCTCTTTCCTCTCTTGTTTTTCCTCTGCTGTATTTTTTCAGGAGAACATGAGATTCAGCAAACAACTGCTGTCAGCAAACAAAGCAAACAAATTACACAGTCAGTCCTCATTGTAACATAGCGGTGATGGATGATGATGTGCCCTGAAAACACTGTAAGAAATACTCTCGGTTAGTCTGTGCTGTTCTTGCAAACTATTTTTAAGTTGCTCCCGCTCGAAACAAGCTGCAGACTATTTATCAAATGTCACACATGGCGTTATATTCCATCTTACATGTTGTTCGTTATCTGGAAAGAGATGACTTGTCACAGAGGAGTCCAATTAATAATTAAAACAGTATTTTTCCTATGTCTATAAAGCGAAGGGCATCTTTTGATGGATGTACTTAAAATGTAGCCAGTGTTCAGATAATTAGCTCCTACTTCAGTCAGAAAAATCCAATTAAGCAAATCTATAACTCCTGGTCAGTGCAGTTTCCCACTTTCTTCTTCATCAATAGCAATAGAAAGGATTGTAAGGTATGTGTAATCCAAATGGTTCCTTTAGATAAAGAGAGAATTAAATTAAACCGTTTGTGTAATATGTTCATTAAGGATTAAAACCCTTTGGCATCCTCAGTCAATAGAAGCCCCGACAATAACCTCAGCCATATGTTTCCAAACAGACATCTGTACTCAGAGTCCACGGCGTCTGATTTCATGTGTTTGGATTACCCGGCATTAAACATCAGTGTCCCCTAAATGCCACTGTTTGTTGCCTCTGAAGTGTCTCAATTACCGCTGATGCTATCGGAGCCTAAGTGGGCCCACACAGCGTAGGTTGCGGGGCATTTGTTAAGTGGGCCTTTGTCGTCGAGTTTCAGGGTTAATGTGAAGTGTGAGCTAATCCACTGGCCACTCAATAGCTTTAACAGCGCATGAAATCTCTTTTGTTAGTAAACCCTGTGCTTCAGGGCATATCTGAAATTGATCACTGTTCCCGCTCCCTTTCTCTCGTCACGGGGCTTTGGTGAAGGAGTATCGACAGACGTCCCTCTTGAGGGGAAAGAGAAGCGGGACTGATAGAGGGTGCTGAATTAATAAAGGTAGGGTGGGAACAGAGCAAAGACTCTCTGATGTATCTAGCCATCTATCTATCTATCTAATAACCAGCATTAAACATGAATGAGCTTGATTCAATAGATAGATTTCAAACTTTCTGGCATTCTACATTAGCATTATTATTATTAATACATTCATTTTGGAAGATAGTTTGGGAGACAGGTTAAAAAAATAATGAATTCAGCAGAAGCTAAGATCCCGCAGGTCTTGCTTTCAGTATGGCACTAATGCATCAGCTCATCATGCAGCCTGATAGCATCTTTCATTAGACTCGTGTTTCTCTCACTGGTTGGGCATGACGCCATTGCAGGTGTGACATGGATGATCGAGGGGAAAATACTGAGCGAAAATAAGATTTTTGTAGGTACAAAAGAAAGAAAATCTAAAAAAGAATCAAATATGTATCAGCACATGGTATTGTGCTATTTCCCAAAAATTACATTTGGACCCCTTTTTATAGTTGGGAAGGGAAGCATGCCAGAAGAAATTTGGAAACTACTGCATTAGAACGTCCCTAATATGACAAATGTCCACTTATTTGAAACTTTCTGCAACCAATTTCTATGACGCCCATTTTTTAAAAATGAGCTGTCTCCAAATTCAAGTCAGTACATCACTGGGAATATTTCCCTACAATTTAGATCTCATTCAGAGCCACAAAAAGGGCCCTTTACAGCTATAACAGCAGTGGCTCATGACAGCAAATATTCTTCCAACATGCTGCTGGTTAAAAAAGGAAAAGTATTATGCATTCAACAGATTTACAAATAAACTGACCTTAATGTGTAAAATTGGGGGGGAAATAATGGACACTTTAAATTAACACCATAATACTCACTGCTCTACTTAACATCTCATTAAGATTTTATTGGAAGAACACAGTTAGTGTCGGTACAAAGTATCTTTTATTTTATCCAAAACAGCCGAGTATTATACGCATGTACCCTATGGTCAGAGCAAATAACGAAACAAATATTCACATGTTTCATGCTGCTAACATGTGCAGGAGCTTGTTTTCATATAAGTGAATGACAATGAACATTTTAGTTGCTTTTGCTAAAGCAGTTTTATCCGACTGCTTAGGAAGTCAACACTTCTTAAATGATTCTGAGCATATGTAGAGTTCAGCAGCAGTATGCAGTGTTTTTTAACCTTTCCTTGAATAATAAGTGTAGAAGGGGGCTTTTTTCTCTTAAAATAGCAGCAAAAGTATGAGAGTGAAGCGGTGGGTTTTGTATTGTCTGTTTTTTCTATTGGGAGGTCACTCTTCCTATCATGATGTTTAGATTGTAAAAGGATAGAGACTGAACAAGGAGAACTAACTGGAGGTGTTTTACATCCACTTATTTAAACTCTCCAGCTGGAGAGCAGTGGACAAACTGTATCAAAAACCAAAATAACAAATGGAAAGCTGTATATTTCCAACCCAGTACAGCAAAACATTAATGGCTCTGTTTAGGACATTTAGAAGGCTGAACTATTGATTTGTTTTTCCAGCGGTATAGTGCTTCCATCAAGCCAGAAATGAAGCAAGAAAAAGTTGAACCAAAATCTGTATATTGTGCACCACATTAAAAGGCCTATTTTGTTCCCAGATCACAGCTTTTATTTTTTTCCTCCCTTTTTTCCTTCTCATATCCTATTTGATATTTTTCCAGTGTCCACGGAGGCAAATCCAACATATGTTCCCATGGTCGGTGGAGTGAAACAACCAAACGCTCATTTGATTGTTTTTCTTATTTTTTTGGCATCAATCAAGACTTTTCATGCCCTCTGTTTGAAGGAGCACCATGGGAAAACTTTTCTCTCCTAAAGTGATAGGAGGAAAATTAAAGTTCTAGTGCTGTCATGCATTCCCCTTCTATGTGTTCAACCTCTCAGAAACCTGAGCGAAAAAGTCAAAAATATGTGAGCTGTGAAAATCCGTGTGACTGACGGCTGATGGCTCTACATCAGATTTTTAAATCTGCAGCATTTCTGGGTGTGTGCATCTGTCCTCTCATCTCCAATTGGCCATTTTTCTGAGTATGATCAATAAGCATCAGAGTCTTTAGCTGGAGCCACACTCCACGCCCGCCCCCACCATATCTCTACACTGCTCCCCTCCATACAGCATCTTCTGATCAGCGGCATCCTCTGAGCTGCTGGTATATGTGGGGGGAGCAGCTGCATGGCTCTGTGACACATGACAAGTGCTTCAGCTCTGATCTGTTTTCTGTAAAGAATCATTAGCTGCAGAAAACGCAGCTGTGTCGCACAGGTTCACAGCTCAATCGCTACAGTCTCTCTCCCTCGCTGGATTCTTCCTCAGAATGGGAGGAGACAGAAACTTCTCCCTTCACTGTCTGCTCTCTCACATTTTCCATCACCAGTTTATTTATTTCATTCTTTAATGAGCTGACCTTAACGAGCGCTGACAGCATGTCTGGCGTCTGGGCCTCCTCATCACTGTCACCGCGACGACCTCCTCCCAAGTGACAAACTTGTGTCTAAATGGGGATGTGAGAGGATGCTGGGCTATGTTTAACTACCAGGGCACCTACAGAGGCAGTCTTATCTAAGAAACTGGCTTCACATTTTTAATACCTCTCAATTGTTCTTTTTTTTTTTCCCTGGTGGTTGATTGTGGAGAGATTTGGGGTATGAGATGCAAGCTATGTTGTCAAGCTGTCGGTATCGCTGCTTGACACACACTTGGAAGTTGGGTACGTGCAATGGGGAGGGAGCTCTGTGAAGTTCTAAACAATTGCACTGTTCTAGTTCCCCGTGTCATCTATCCTGTGGTTTATAAAAGACAGCATGACCTGCCTCGGCTTCCTCTGAAAGACGCAGGACTTGATGTGCATAGCTCCACCTTGTACACAGTCAATAACCATTTAAAAATGCACACTGAAGAAAACTATTTAAATTTTGTAAGTGGAGAGGAATTGTCAAAATAGATGCCTGCACATTCTCAAGCCTCCACATCTCACTGTGCGCTAACAGACGAGGATGATATGGCTGCGGACTAGTGATTGACTGTACCTGTCAGAGTTACCTTACAGCAGAGGAATAATGATGCCTCCTGGTAGAATTAAACTGATGAAACCATTAATTCTGTAAACACAAATTGCACTGAACTTTTCAAATCCCCAACAAACTACGATGGCAAACACTAATGAACAATTTATCTCAGTGAATTCATTTGTTTCTCATTAGTCAGCACTGCAGCCGGTGTTTGGGTTTTGCATGTGTATTGTGTGAATCCCTCTCCTGAGTACTTACAGAAACTGGCCACATTTTCTTCCTATGCTTTTATCAGCAGTTCTGTTTGCTGAAGTGTGAGTGCTGCTCAACACAGTCTCCGAATAACTAAGAAGGACCATGTTGCAGGAATATGAATATTTTGTCAGATCTTGTCTTTACCGCAGAAGCATATTTTAATGTTTAAAATTTGCATTTAAAACATTAACAACAGCATTAATAGATCATAGGAAAAGCTGCAAAATTAGATTTTTATCTGCAATATATTTTTAAAAAGACAATCGATGTGCAGAAAGGCACACTTTATATCTGTCATAGATTTATATGTATATCTATATATATATATAGATAGATATACATAGGTCACATACACTATATTTTATACACTGTTTATGTTTATTTTGCCAAAGTGTGTTTTAAATTATGGTGGCCTGTTAGAAAGAATTGTTTGGCATATTTAGGTACACAATGCTACCAGGTTGGGCTCTCTTTTGTCTTCAGATATTCTTCATGTTATATATGCAACAAGGTCCTTGAAATATTCCTCAGAGATTTTAGTCCATGCTGACATGATAGCGTGACACAGTTTGCTGCAGATTTGTCAGCTGCACATCCATATCCATATCCACTCCATCTCAAAGTACATTGGACTGAATCTGGTCCATTTATGTACAGTCAACTTATTGTTGTGTTCAAGAAACCAGTTTGAGATGACATGAGCTGTCTGATATTACGTGTTGTCATGCTTGAAGCATTCAGTGGTCATAAAAGCACGGAAATGGAGATGGTCAGCAAGAGTATTTAGATGTTCAGTTGTTATTAAGGAGCTCAAAGCGTGCCAAGAAAATATCTCCCACACCATTATACCATCAGCAGCCTGATCCATTGATATAAATCAGGATGGATTTATGATCTAATGTTGTTTATGTCAAATTGTGCCAAATTCTTCTGCATATCTTGGTTGTAATGTGCTTATTTGCATTACTGTTGCCTTCCTATCCACTTGAAGCAGTCAGGCCCTCCTCCTCTGACCTTTGGCATCAAAAAGGCAATGTCACCCACAGAAATGCCACAGTAATTATATTAATTATTCATAATTTATTTGTTTGTTTTTATTGTATTAATTTTTAACCCCCCTCTAACCACATTTCCACTGGATGGCAAATATGGCAGACATTTCAGATAGCAAAAAATCCAAAAAAAAACCAGACAAATCCAATTTATTCCCTTGATTTTTTTATTTTATCCTATTGTATTTTGTGTGTGTGTGTGTGTGTGTGTGTGTGTGTGTGTGTGTGTGTGTGTGTGTGTGTGTGTGTGTGTGTGTGTGTGTGTGTGTGTGTGTGTGTGTGTGTGTGTGTAAAGCAAAAAGCATAGGAACACAAAGTTGGAAAGTTTGCAGAACTTTATATAAAGGGCTATTTATTAGATGCGCTAAGTGACTGGATAAAGATTTGAGGGTTTGTTATCAACACTGAAATTTCCAGGTTGCAGTAAAGTATCTCCTCCAAAACATAATTGGAATCTAAAAAAATTATGTTATGTCCTTCCAAGTAGCCCTCTTTTAGTTTAATGAGAGCTTTGTACACTCTTCTCTCCCTTGGCACGCTCAACAAGCCCAAGCAGTTGTCTTCTGATTATTGGCCTCCCTCAGTATTAGTTTCTTTGTAACAATGTGATCGTGAAGGCCTGAATCAACTCAGTTTCTTGTGAGCAGCTGATGCTGAGATGCGCCTTCCACTTGAACTCTGGGAAGCACTGATATAGTAATAAGAGGTGTCATTAATTGGTGATTTCTGAGGCTGGTAACTTCAGTGAACTTATCCTCTGCAGCAAATGGAACTTATGGTGTATCTTTCATGGGGTTAATTTCGTGGTCCACACAAGAGCCAGCTTCACCAGAAAGTTAGATTTTTTTTGCAAAAGCTTTTTTCATTTTATTTCAAATGACATTTTTTTCTAATGCTTTCTCTATTGGTCTACAATGTAGAAAATTGTAAAAGCAAAGACTATTTGATTGAAACAAATTCCAAACACACACACAGCATCCCTGCCTTTTAACAAGTCTTCCTTTTAATATGATCATTGTCCTGCAGAAATTTTCCTGCAGAGGTTTTGAAGTGAGTTTTGAAGCGCACAATACACCTGTATTGTTCTATATTCACCCTGTTGCTTCTGTCAGCAGTGAAATTATCAATAAATGTCAATGTGTCAGTTCCACTGGCAGCCTTATATGTCCAAGCCATAACAGAACCAGCACCATGTTTGACAGATGAAGTCTTATGCTGTTCCTTTTTTTCCCTCCACATCAGTTTGATGGAGGCTGATTCTTGTTTCACCAGTCAATGGATCTTTCTTCCACGGCTCAGCTTCTTTTTTTTTTCTTTTTTTGGGGGGGAATTGCAACCTAATGTTTAGGTTATCAAGTTTAGTCTGTGGTGAATTCTGTAGATAATGAGACCTGTACTATGAAGCTTGATTTGGGGATTTTGTAGTAGATTCAACATTAACCATCTGTTTTCAGTCTCACATAGATGTTTTACTTCGCACCATTTTTTTTATCATGTACTCTTGAAATTGCATGTCTTTTTTCTAATATAATGATATCTGAGGGATTCTGTGTGTAGTGAAACCTTTTTTACACAGACAGAAAAGGGAGGTCCATTTGAGGTCAAACTGGACTGGATGTGGACTGCAATGTAAAAGAAGTCTGGCATCCTCAGTCTATAGTTTTTAAAGCTTGTCAACACCTGTGGTCTGAAGTGCATGAATGAAAGATAACGAATGAGGGAACTTTGTTTCCTTAAATGTTTTTTTTAAAGGTTAAAAATCGACATTTTTCGATACAAAAAAAATGTTCATGCCTTTTTAATTTGTCATTTATTAAAATTATAAATATATATTGTAACTCAAAAGTACAGTTTTTAAATTTAATGTTGCTGAAACAACAAAGTAATAAAAAATAAATCTATCTGATCGAGAAATCACTCATCTTTGGAAAAGAGTTTATTACAGAGAAATGTCTCTTTCCAAAATAAAAGCTATACTATCCGCTTCTTCTGGGCTATATTCTCAGCAGCATATTAAACATATCAGGTCCCCATAAGGAGAATCATGTGCTAACGGCTGTCTAAATGACTCGGGTAAAGTTTGTAGCATGCGTGCTTGCTGTTTTTGTCTGCTTCCACGTGTCTTTGCACTACGATGATGTCGGAGTAAATGTGCAGTCATATTCGTTGTGTTCCCACTAGTGCTGTCAGCGTTAATCTGAAATGACGTTAACGCCACAACACGGCAAATCTCTGTTAACGAGCTACCGCGGATCGCCCCGTGCGTGGGGCTGGACGGCCAACACGTTAACGAGCTAACTGTGCTAACGCACTAGTTCCCACCAATGTAATTGAGCATTGCGTGGCACATCCAACATACTGTTTTACTTCAGTCCATGACGCGCTTACCTTCAGGGTCATACGTCACATGAAAACCAAAATAATTCCAAACGCCAGATCTGAATGAGGGTGGGGGAGGTTCAATTTGCCATCTATCTATTTACCTATCTATCTACACACACACACACACACACATATATATATATATATATATATATATATATATATATATATATATATATATATATATATATATATATATAAGCATAATGTATATGTATATATGGTGTGATGAGCTGCAGGACCAAAAAATTGAGCAGAAGATGAAATGACTACTGCAAACATGTTTGCTTTTACATCTGCACTAATCAGCAAACTTCCTCCCTTCTATTTCCCTGCCATTGTGGCCACAGCAGTTTTATTAAGCAACTTGCAACAAAATACATTTGCTTCTTAATGATATGCCAGGACAGTGCACTGAAGAATAACCAAAGTGAGAAGGGGACATTTGGAATGGCTTACCCCAATAATATTTTGGACTAAGTTTCTTATGGCACCGGATTAATATAGAAAGAGGAAGCGGTTTTATTCGGTGGGGAATTATTAAAGATTAATTCAAATTCAAACAAAAGTAATTGCACAGATAGAGACAATAAGTAAATAAATCATCTAAAAATGGCTAGTACCCGTAAGAGCATTAAAGCTTTGGTGCATCCATGAATATCCAAGATAACAGACTTATTTGCCAAAGTCATAGTCAGTGTCCAGCTGTAATCACACAATTCATGGGTGTTATCCGCAAAACCATTAAGATATTAGAGCATTTCCATTTTTCCCAATGCTTTGGCATAAATTCTCAAGACACTTTTTAAAGCTTTTGAGTCCATTCTTTCATCAAAAACTGTAGTTGAACATGCTAAAGCCAATAACTTCAAATACTAGGTGGACTTTGTCATTCCCAGCAAAACAGAAAGCTCCTCTGATGATGATGGTGTGAGCAAGGCGGTCAAATTGTTTGGATAGTTTCAGAGAATCACAGTCGATTCTACAAGCGTCTCCTTTATCCTCTAATTTTTAGTCTTGTCCTACAGTGTATCTTTAGACTGACATTGACTGCTTGTTGTAGCAGGCTATTATTTCTTTTTTGAGGATAACTCACCGCTGTTGTGTATGAAAGTAAACACTCATCAGGCCGTGATTATTATTATTATTTTTTTTAATCAATTCAATTCAATTTTATTTATATAGCGCCAAATCACAACAAAAGTCGCCTCAAGGCGCTTCATAGATACAGAGAAAAACCCAACAATCATATGACCCGCTATGAGCAAGCACTTTGGCGACAGTGGGAAGGAAAAACTCCCTTTTAACAGGAAGAAACCTCCGGCAGAACCAGGCTCAGGGAGGGGCGGGGCCATCTGCTGCGACCGGTTGGGGTGAGAAAAGGAAGACAGGATAAAAGACATGCTGTGGAAGAGAGACAGAGGTTAATAACAGATATGATTCAATGCAGAGAGGTCTGTTAATACATAGTGAGTGAGAAAGGTGACTGGAAAGGAAAAACTCAATGCATCATGGGAATCCCCCGGCAGCCTACGTCTATTGCAGCATAACTAAGGGAGGATTCAGGGTCACCTGGTCCAGCCCTAACTATATGCTTTAGCAAAAAGGAAAGTTTTAAGCCTAATCCAAAAAGTTGGGAAACACTGAATTAGATGTCCTCACTAACAACAAGGCTCTAGAAAAAGCCAATACAGTCTCAAATTTTCAGTTCATCCATGGCACCAACAGCTGAGCTCACCAAAAGCCTTCAGCATGAAAAAATAAACACAGCAGAAAAGGCAGTGTGAAAAGAAAAGAAACAGTTACAGCATAGTATATAGTAACATCTCTAAGGTATATAGACAGCATCACCTCGACCTATGCGCTATGCGCTCAGAAGTAAAAATAACGTAGCATGGCATTAAAGATGTATGGGTGCCATGGGTACCATCTTGGAGTTTGAAATTTAGCATTCAGACAAGAGATTGATATCACACTTACTGTTGGAAGCTCAAAGGAAATGTGCTTATTTTTCAAAATGTTTACCTATGTGATGTATACAAAAAGAAAGACGAGTGTATAGGGTGAAGCAATAATGCTTTTTCTTGTTTTTTTCTAACCACTGCACAGATAACATGGATCTGTTTATGTCGTCCTTCATATTAAACTTTCATATTCCATTTCATATTTCACAGTCAGAACAAGACTATTTTCCACAAAATGAGAGGAGGTGTTTCTCTTGAGAAAATGCAACTCCTCAGTTACTCATCAACTTGGGCCTGTTGCCTGTTGTACTTCATATATTAATTAGAAGCCAAAGTGAAACCGTGTGGTATTTTTCACTCTGTCAGATCAATATGCTGCATTTAAATATACACCTCAATATGTTCTATAATTCAAACAGTGCAGAAAACAAAAGGGTCTGCATTATTCATTTGTTAATATTACAACACACATTACGTGGAGGGGGAAAAAAAACCTCACTATGCAAGTAAATGCACATATGGCAGAATTACAGCAGGCTCCCTTTCCTCTTTGATTCTCCATATTCTGCCAGTTTGTTTTTGGAGAAACTGGAAATGAAGCAGAGTGAGGTACTTATTTTCTTTTTCTAGCAGCACATTTGTGTTCCACTTGCAAAAATGTGCTGGTCTTGTGAAGAGGCATTCAGCTATTGTCACTTCCCCAGCTGCCATATATAGAGCTCAGTGTGACACAGTCTTACTGTACAGTCGGCACAATTTCAATCCTGTGCAACCCTGAGAATTAAAATAAAAAATTAAATACTGAATATGTAAAGTTGAGCTATGAAAGGCTGACAATATGGAAAGAATGTGAAACTTATTCACTCTTTAATGTCGTTTGATCAATATTCCGAAGGAAGACACAGAATAGCATCACGTGATCTGGCAAATGGCAGGAATCAGTCCCGGCTTATCTTCACACTGCTCGTTGTTACATTAATGAGATCAAGGTGCAGAGCAAAAAGTTTGTGTTTATTTAAAACGCTTTGTCTTTACTCTCATCTCAGGACTTTCCTGTTGAAAGGGTAAAACGAATGTTCTTAAACAAAGGCGATGTACCTTGCAGTGTGTCCACAGAGGGATTTTAATCTTGAGATTTATAACTGTGACAAGGTAGCAAGAAGCATGAGTCAGTCTTAACTTGGCCTCATCTCCCACTCAGCTCTCAAGGTCAAAATTAATTGAATCAGAGTGGGAGTCTATGGGACAAGTTGCCTTGCCGCTTGTGTTAAACTACAACACAGTTTTCTGTATAAGCCTGTGTTGCTAGCTAGTTCCCAATTACTTTTTAGGGGAGATATCAAGAAGCAATACACTGGATTTAAGGACTAAATTAGATATAAGGGCAAACAAAGAATCTTCTGGGTCTCAATAATTGACAGATCATTCATTATAGGCACTGAACTAAGCTTAGGTATTCACTTGAATGCTCAAGAAATCTCCTAAATGACAAAGCATTTGACAGCTCATTTGTAGTCATTGCACTGCTGTAGAGCAGAGGAAAATTACAGTGACACACATATACAAAAACACACCGAGACCCTTAAATCTCTAATCAGAACATCCATTCTTGCTTTATTACACCAGAGATTCTCTAACAGTTTAGCCTGAGGGCCACTCATGGAAACTGACAAGAAGACCAGGGGCCAGTTAATATAATTGTCTGTTTTGGCTGTCAACCTTTCAACATTTTACTGTAATCACTGCTTTCAAAAAGGCAACGAATGTCAGCTCCGGGTGTGATGCTGACAAAAATCCAAGAAATCATACACATACCATTCCTGCTACCATAGCAGCAGCATTTTTTTTTTCAAGTGATTTATGTTTCACTGTGTAAGAGAAAGTAAAATGCAAGACACCATAATATTCATAATTTAAGGAAATGAAACAGCAATGTATTCAGATTTCAGCCCAGTATAATTTTAATTTTACAATCGTCCCCAAATACTTTCGCACTTCGCCATTAAGGTTAAAAATGTCAGTGTTTTACATTTGCTCGACAACAAACAACTCTTTCTGTCAAAAGTTGTTTGTAGTCTGCATGATTGCAAGATTTTGCATTAAAATATGCTTTTACTTGATGCATTAAAGCAGATACAGTGTTTTTAGCATCTGCACAAGGTGCACAAAGATACATTGAAGGTCAAATAAACAGTAATAGTATTATATCAGTTACAGCCACTTAACATTAGATGACAAGCTGGCATTACATGACTAGTGACGTATACAACTTGCTTCGGTAACACCAGTTAAAACATAATATTGGTGACAAACAAAAAATATGGCAGCCGCATGTTATACAGTAAAAAATTGCGCATAATAGGGAGAAATTTGCATTGAAATCTACACTTTTGCACAGATTATTTTGAGTTTATTTAGAAAGAAACATTTTAAACTGTCAAAATAGCTAGTTAGTTGGGTTTTTTTGTTTTTGTTTTTATTCCTGCACCTACCCAAACACCTTAACTGTGTTACTAATCATATATCACATTTGTTCAACCTATTAGATTCTACTTACCCACACAAACAAAAAGGATTTCTAACTTTTTCTTTTTGGACATTTTCTTGAATAAAGATTTTGTTTCACTTTTTTGTCTTTAAGTTTCCACTACATGAAAAAGAACAAGAAAAAGGGGGGAACAAAATAAAAACAAGTTTTCTCTGAAGGTGGTATCCAGCCGACAAGCTGTGTGTAAGACATGGATGGACAGGCACATGCTGGGAAACTCTAAAGGCTTCCGTTGTGAAGCATGCTGTGTGCTTTGTCCCTCTGCAGAGAGTCCCATTGTTTGCCCTTGATACAAACAGATCAGCGTGAGACTCCTGGGATTATATTTTGATAAAGAAAAGACATATAGCAAGAACTGTCTGAGACAGATTCTCTTAATCCTAACCTTTGGCACTTCTTTCGCTTCTATGTGTCTATACTAGCATGGAAAAAGTACGTCCAGCACACGTAAAAAGTAGTGAAAAGTGGTCTTGTGCTGGTTTGATAATGCTCTGTGCTGTGAATTCACATACGGTACAAATAAATTCACATCTAGTGATTAGAGTGGCCATGGACGCTATTTGATGTGATCTTGAGTGGTGATAAAAGCGTACTTGGAATTGTTTGGCAGGATGTATTGCGACATTATCATCAACAGTTGCTTGTGTAAAATAGCCCAATAATTGGACCGGTGTAATTATCAGATCTAATGACTCCCAGGAGATCAGTGCTCATATCATTACAGTACAGGCCATCATGTGAAATAGCTGGCAACAGCCAAAATGGGTTGAAGGCTCTATTTAGCATTCTCTTACGGTAAGTCTGCTCTCATTTGAGGTGCAAGGATAAAAGAGGGCTCATTAGACTATACTACTTTGCACCATTGCTGCAGGGTTAAGGTTTTGTAGTTGCATTTCTGAATGGCAGCTCGGCACTTAAATTATATCTTTAATGTGACACTATGTGATTTTCACTAAGTTCCCAACAAGTCTACATTTGACATCTGCAAAGTAATAGTAAACACTCGAATGTCTTATAACCACTAAAAGCTGTAGCATTAGGTCTGTTGAGTGTGTTCAGGGGTTTGTTTGATTGCCCAATATTTCAACTTTCTATTTGTAAAAGGAAGATTGTTTTATTAATTCTTTGAAGTGACACATATTCTTACCTTCAAAAATAAATATTGATATTCTTGGGGCAGGTAAGTGCTTCAAATAAATCACAATCCTAAACAATAATACCATCATGATATCCTACAGTTAAATGTAAAGTCATTCCGATTAGTTTAGCCTAGACAGTGGAGCTATATTATCTGAAGGTTAAAAAAAAATCTACCTACCAATATGCCCAAAGCTTGCTTTTGAATACAGCGTTTTTAAAAACATGTGTACTCAGTTCTTTTTTGTGGGTTAGAAGCTGAGTTGTTTCTTGGGTAGGAGACGTGATTTCCTGAAAATGTTGTTGCTGTGAGGCAGGACGAGCAACAAAAAAGAGATGAAATGCTCTAATTAGTAAGCTTTGTGCATTCAAAGCACAAAGACAGAATAGAGAAAACAGGAAAGTTTCCACACTGTTTAAACTCTGAAGTGCTTCTTCCAATTTGGTAACTTCAACCCAAAACGTCACACTAGGCCCAGCAGCTTAAAATAGATTTGTGTGGGGTTTTGTGTTTGTTTGTTTGTTCTTCCATTTCTCTTTTTCTTTATTACTTTAGAACAGAGCCAGACAGTTTTCTTCTGCTTTCAGTCTTTATGCTTTGCTTAGCCACCCAGCTGCTCATTGTAGCTTTATATTAAACAGACAGCTATGAGAGTGACATTGATCTTCTAATCTGACTCACAGCAAGAGAGCGAATAAATGTATTTTCTGGAATGTCAAATTTTTGCTTTATTACTGTGTCCATGAGATCTTGATATATGTAACCGTGGTTTAACAACTAAATATCAAATTCTCTCTTCAGTTTATTTTCCAGGTTTGTTTTTTTTTACTGATGTTCCCTGACTATATGGATTTACTATTTGGCCACGTTACTTACTTATGGTGAAAGCTGTTATACTACAAGCTTTAAACCTCATTGGTGGTAAAGTTATCTCATGACTCTGCAGATGTTTGACAAACTTTAAGTAACTATAGCTCCCATAATCTTGAAATTAATTACCAAAAACCAAAGCATAAGCCCATGAAGCAGATTGTAGAAATCTTACCCTGTAACTTATCCTGCAGTTGTATAAGAGATGTTTTTCACCGAGTTTGGGCTTTCCTTTGCGCTGTGTGACTAGCCTCCGTCACAGTCTGTTGCTCTGTGTCTTGCAATTAAATCAAGCTCATCCTCGTTTACCGTGGGCAATTCAGGGTAAGGATGAAAATCAAACTCATCCTGCTGCTATGCCAACTGCACTCACACATCTAGCCTCAAAACCTGGAACACGCTCCTTCAGAGTTCCCCAGTCTGTTAGCATGACAATAGTGCAGTCAAATCTCTCAGCACAAGAAACAAGCAGCCACTAACAAAACCGGGGTTTCATGAGACCTTCAGTTCACTGAGTCGGGTTTCAGAAACATCAAGCTCAGCCCCAGAGTCTCAAAATATCTGTCCTAAAGCCCCAAACTCATCACAAGGAGACGATAAGAGGTTTTACTCTGCACCTACTGGCCTAAGATCTTACTGGCTTACTGGCTCTTGGATCTATGATTATGATTCAGAAAGTGACATCACACCAATACTGATACCAGTCCCTGTGCCGCTACACTTTATTTTATTTATTCATACATCTAAATTGCTGCCATATTGATGCTATTTTCTCCCCTCATGTGGCCTCCAGTGGAAGCTAAAGTCACGCTTTTAATTTTCCAAACCAAGAAACATACGTTCTCTACAGGTATTTGTTGAAGGGAGCATGATAGCCACAGCTTTTTCTTTCTTTATTCAATTCAATTCAATTCAATTTTATTTATATAGCGCCAAATCACAACAAAAGTCGCCTCAAGGCGCTTCATAGATACAGAGAAAAACCCAACAATCATATGACCCCCTATGAGCAAGCACTTTGGTGACAGTGGGAAGGAAAAACTCCCTTTTAACAGGAAGAAACCTCCGGCAGAACCAGGCTCAGGGAGGGGCGGCCATCTGCTGCGACCGGTTGGGGTGAGAGAAGGAAGACAGGATAAAGACATGCTGTGGAAGAGAGACAGAGGTTAATAACAGATATGATTCAATGCAGAGAGGTCTATTAATACATAGTGAGTGAGAAAGGTGACTGGAAAGGAAAAACTCAATGCATCATGGGAATCCCCCGGCAGCCTACATCTATTGCAGCATAACAAAGGGAGGATTCAGGGTCACCTGGTCCAGCCCTAACTATATGCTTTAGAAAAAAGGAAAGTTTTAAGCCTAATCTTAAAAGTAGAGATAGTGTCTGTCTCCCGAATCCAAACTGGAAGCTGGTTCCACAGAAGAGGGGCCTGAAAACTGAAGGCTCTCCCTCCCATTCTACTTTTAAATACTCTAGGAACAACAAGTAGGCCTGCAGAGCGAGAGCGGAGCGCTCTAATAGGGTGATATGGTACTACAAGGTCATTAAGATAAGATGGGGCCTGATTATTTAAGACCTTGTATGTGAGGAGCAGGATTTTGAATTCAATTCTGGATTTAACAGGAAGCCAATGAAGGGAAGCCAAAACAGGAGAAATATGCTCTCTCTTTCTAGTCCCTGTCAGGACTCTTGCTGCAGCATTTTGGATTAGCTGAAGGCTTTTCAGTGAGTTTTTTGGACATCCTGATAATAATGAATTACAGTAGTCCAGCCTGGAAGTAATAAATGCATGAACTAGTTTTTCAGCGTCACTCTGAGACAGGATATTTCTAATTTTAGAGATGTTGCGCAAATGGAAGAAAGCAGTCTTACATATTTGTTTAATATGTGCGTTGAAGGACATGTCCTGGTCAAAAATGACTCCAAGGTTCCTCACCGCGTTACTGGAGGCCAAGGTAATGCCATCCAGAGTAAGAATCTGATTAGATACCATATTTCTAAGATTTTCAGGGCCGAGTACAATAACCTCAGTTTTATCTGAATTAAGAAGCAGAAAGTTAGCGGCCATCCAGGTCTTTATGTCTTTAAGACATTCCTGCAGTTTAACTAATTGGTGTGTGTTATCTGGCTTCATGGACAGATAGAGCTGGGTGTCATCTGCATAGCAGTGAAAATGTATGCTATGTCTTCTAATGATACTGCCTAAGGGAAGCATGTATAATGTAAACAGAATTGGTCCTAGCACTGAACCCTGTGGAACTCCATAATTAACCTCAGTGTGTGAAGAGGACTCTCCATTTACATGCACGAATTGGAGTCTATTAGATAGATATGATACAAACCACTGCAGCGCAGTACTTGTAATACCTACAGCATGTTCTAATCGCTCTAATAGGATATTATGATCAACAGTATCGAACGCTGCACTGAGGTCTAGCAGGACAAGCACAGAGATGAGTCCACTGTCAGAGGCCATAAGAAGATCATTTGTAACCTTCACTAAAGCTGTTTCTGTGCTGTGCTGAGCTCTGAAACCTGACTGAAACTCTTCAAATAAACCATTCCTCTGCAGATGATCTGTTAGCTGTTTGACAACTACTCTTTCAAGGATTTTTGATATGAAAGGAAGGTTGGAGATTGGCCTATAATTAGCTAAGACTGCTGGGTCTAGAGATGGCTTTTTGAGTAAAGGTTTAACTACAGCCAGCTTGAAGGCCTGTGGTACATAGCCGATTATTAGAGATAGGTTGATCATATTTAAGATCGAAGAATTAATTAATGGCAGGACTTCTTTGAGCAGTTTTGTAGGAATGGGGTCTAGAAGACACGTTGATGGTTTGGAGGAAGTAATTATTGAAGTTAACTCAGAAAGATCAATTGGAGAAAAAGAGTCTAACTTAATATCAATGGTACTAAGAGTAGCTGTAGATAATATTACATCTGTGGGATGATTATTGGTAATTTTTTCTCTAATGATAAAAATTTTATTTGTGAAGAAGTTCATGAAGTCATTACTAGTTAACGTTAAAGGGATGGTTGGCTCAAAAGAGCTCTGACTTTTTGTCAGCCTGGCTACAGTGCTGAAGAGAAACCTAGGGTTGTTCTTATTTTCTTCAATCAGTGATGAATAGTAAGATGTTCTGGCTTTGCGGAGGGCTTTCTTATAAAGCAGCAAACTATTTCTCCAGGCTAAATGATGATCCTCTAGATTTGTGACACGCCATTTCCTCTCCAGATTACGAGTCATCTGCTTTAGGGTACGTGTTTCAGAATTATACCACGGAGTCAGGTACTTCTGATTTGAGGCCTTAGTTTTCACAGGAGCTACAGTATCCAGAGTCGTACGTAGTGAGGAGGTGAAATTATTAACAAGATAATCGACCTCTGTTGGGGTAGCGTTCAGATAGCTGCTTTGCTCTGTGTTGGTACTTATACAAGTAGAACATGAATATTGGGTTGTTATAAGATCTGTATGCAAATCAAGTAAATATTAATTTTGGCTCATAATTTATTTTCCACAAAAACGACTCCCTTGGCATATCTAAAGTGAACATTTGTTACAGAGTATACTTGCTTTGTTAGTGTAAGTTGCAGGATCCATCTGGCAGTGCTGGAGGAATTAGTCACAGACAGAAGAACTGGGGATCAGTGGAGAGGATGTAGGCAACCTGAAGAGCTCACTGAAGCAATAGTTTGACATTTTGGGACATTTTTGAAAGCTGCTGATGTTTCCATATACGCAAGTATAATGACAGATCAGATTAACTGAGTGGAACTGAAATGCAGTTTTGTTTTTTGTTTGTTTGCTCTCTTGCCAAATGTTATAACTGTGGGGAAAATATGGAACTACCGTGAAAAGACGATTTTTCTAAACATTGCAAAACCCCAAAGTGGTGCTCCTTTTAAGAAACAGTCCATCACATTGATCTTTTTCTTTTAGTATGACTGAAAAAATTGACAGCAAACAACATTGTATAATATTCACCATGTGTTTTACGCACCTGTTCCCACAGCTTTTTTCCTCAATTTATTTATAACTAACTTCTCTATCCGGTCATAGTGATTCTTCATCAAGTTGTGCGACATGCAATGATTTACCAAATACAATTCGAGGAATATTCTTCTAGGACATTATTATGCCAGAATATGATATAAACCAAAGAAATCTGTGCTGTAATGAGAGCTATAAACCTCTTTATCTCCACAACAGTGGCCATAAATCCCAAGAACTTGCTGTTTTTCCATGCAGTTGGGTTTTAAATTTAAAATTAAATGGGGAACGAGCCAATGGGTGGATGAGATGACAGAAACTGCAGACACTTAACTCTTTGGCATAGACATCACTAACAATCTGCCAGATATCAGTAATTAATTACCATGAGCAAGTGGCATGATTTTATCAGTGATGGAAAAAATGGAATTAGAATGGGTTTATCAACTTCCATTAATGTATTGTCAGGAACTTCTAATGGGCTGGTGATTATATTATTAATTTTTATTTGGATGGATCGATGGTGCATTCAGTGGCTTAAAAATGCAAAAAAAAAAAAAAAAAAAAAAAAATCCCCAAAAACTGTTAACTAACTATTGGCGTAGGATAAAAATCATTCAGC
Organism: Copadichromis virginalis; assembly: GCF_057382275.1. Classification (NCBI taxonomy): domain Eukaryota; kingdom Metazoa; phylum Chordata; class Actinopteri; order Cichliformes; family Cichlidae; genus Copadichromis; species Copadichromis virginalis. The sequence continues at coordinate 20,214,286 of NC_140637.1, read as the reverse complement.
TTGGCTGACAAAATCAATTTTGCTGTCTTTTTCTAAAACTACCACAGTTGGGTTCTTTGAAAAAAATGCTAATGACTTCTCCATTAAAAGCATGAATGTTATTATCTTTATAATTATTTCTTATTCTTGAAACATTAGAGTTGACCTTAACACTTTCCCTTGTTTTTTACTGAAATCCATTAGGTAATTAACATCAATTTTCAGGCACAATTTGGGAAAAGGTACTAATTTATATCAAAATGTCTCTCTAATGTTCCCTTTATTTCTTCTGTTTAGTACCCTTGTAACAGGGCAGCCCTTAGCGGCTGGAAACACAGTGAGACAGACCAAGGCAAGTGTAGTAGAACAAAGTATTTATTTGCTCTATGGCTCTCCTTACAACAATTAACTTGTCGAGCTTCTTCACAGCACAAAAAATCCCCCTCTAATGACAACTGGCAGCCTTAAATATGTTCAGCTGTCACAGACTTAACCATTATTCCACTCTCAGGTAAATTCTTAAATCCCAACCTTCCACCACAGTATACAATATATCAATATGAATAAATAAATACATAAATACATTTTCACATTTACATATTAATAAATACTTCACACTTTAATGTTACACCAAACCCAATATTATAAAAACCCAGAAACCCAAGCACAAAAAGATTCACCACACTCTTTACCCATGGTCTCTCCCGGAACCTTTAAATGGTGTCTGGACCCCCGGGGAAACATTTGCCCAAACACCTTGAAGAGGACACAGGCAAGAAAGGTGAGTAATCATTAACTTACAAACACTTATTTGCAACACTTTTCCCTATAGATTTCACACACACATTTGCATTAGTTTTCCTTATTGGTAAACCTTAATCACAATCTCAATCACCATTCTTCTCTCCTGACAGACAACCACCACATTCCTTGATGAGGAGCAGCTGTGCAGGATCTGAAACAAGGCCACCAACTGATTTTAAAATTCCCAATAAATAGTCAATAAATATTTAAACTTCTTGTGTGCAAATCCATGCTTAAAGTGCAATGCTACATAAAGTGCTTGATAAGGTGCTTTTAATAAAGTGAAAGGTGTGCTCTACAGACAATACAATATAAATAAATGCAGTAAGGGAGTCCTCTTCCTTACAACCCTGAGAGTTTATAAACAAATAAATTCTTAGAATAATTCAGAAAGGAGGAGAATAATTAACCACCAGGAGATTCAAGCTGAATACATAATATTGGCTGATATATACCACTGTAAAACAGAGCAATTCAGAAAAAGGTTTTTGTGTCAGAGATGCAATTTTATTTTTAAAATCTACTCCACTCTCAAACAAAACCTATACAGTAGCTACATACTATTAATATCTCACATTCATTTTCACATAGTGTACATTTTAACCCCTGAAGAAATTTGCAAATGAAAAAACATACATTTTTCTTTAGTGATGTCAGAAATAGAAATTGCTTTTCAAGCTGTCCTAAGACCTAAACTTGATTTGTTTATCAGTTTCAGTTTATTCTTCTGAGTGCCAAAAACCTTCAACCTCCTATCTGCTGTGATGTGTTTACAAAGCACATAATGCTCCTTTGGATGACTTGTGCTGTATCTCCAGTAATTGTGTATGGGGGGAACACAAATAGCCCTCTCTGTGCTCTGTGCATCTTCAAACTGAATCTTAAAGCTCAAATCGAGATGGGATGCATACTTACTACCTTGAAGGTTTAACTTGATAATAGTCATCTATTTCCATCTATAGCAAACCACTGGGGTGAGAAAGCTCCCCCATACTGACATCTGCTGCAGTTATCACTCATGCAAAAGCATGAAAAACTGAATTATTTAGAGGGATATGAGAAATCTTCTCATGGATTCATTTTATTGTGTTAGCCATCGACGGTCAGCAATCTGTGACAAAAGTCTGTAAATATATGAGCCAATCCGGTTTTATGAGTCAGATTTATTCTCCGATAGGGCGACTTTCATCAAAATGTCAATGTCAAGAGACCCTGACAGTGCCAAGTATTCAGTGGGATTTATTGTTCTGTAAAGTTTTTCTATGCTTTCTTTTATAACTTGAGATCATCGCAAACACTTACGTGTCATGACTCATTCTCTGTAAGATGCTATAAGAGAGTAGCTTATTTGAAACAAAATACACAAAACTTGTCAAGTACTCTACACTGGATCTACAATAAGCAAATTAAAAACTATTGCAATCTGCTATGATCTCTATATGCATGAACGTGCCTTCAGAGCATTTATTGTGACTACAGAACACTACCTCACCCTCCCTGAGCTGTATGTACTGTGCATTCTGTCTTGTGGTGGCAATGGGTCACCTTGCAGGTGCAGCTGAGGTATTAAGAGATTAGGGGCAGCAGCTCACCCTGTGGAAGGTTTGGGTCTGCAGTGTGTAGCTGCCTGCCTGGACCATAATTGGCTCTGGTGGCAGTGAGTGCCCTGCCGTTACTGAGCTGAGTGGTGGTCATGGGTCAGCCCCTAACAGCTCCTTGCTGTCATCCTTCCTGTCAGCCTGAAGGTCAGTGCCGTAGGCCAGCATGGCAGGAAGACCGGGTCTCAGCCACTTACCACGTCGCGTGGACAGGTGTACCGCAGCGAGACAGAAAGGTTCAAGGTGGAGGAGAAAAGCCGTAGGAATGAAGTTGAAAAGTTTGTTTATGGTTGTACGCTGCTTCGAACCTCGCCAACCTCCATCTAAGTTCTTCAAGTCCACAACTGCTGTCTAGCCTGACCGATGTGTTTTTAGGTTAGTATTGCAAAGCTATTACTGCCAACTAACTCATTCTAATTTGTGTTGTACAGTTATTTCATTTTTAACCTTAATTTATATTTTATTCCTTCCTAGTTAAATTTACCCTTTTTAATTTTTCATATTTATTTCCTATCTTATTCATAGCCTTTTCCTTTTTTGTTCTCTTTAGGTCATGAGCAGTTGTCCAAGCATTTCACTACATATCGTACTGTGTATGACTGTGTACGTGACAAATAAAATTTGAATTTGAATTTGAATTTAACATTATGGATCTGAGAGCTGAGAGGGAGAGCTCACTATGAACCGAGCTGCAGCACACTGATGGATGTGGACAGAAATGAGAACCAGGAGACTTAACAATTAAAACACAGAGAGAAAAATGTGACTAAATCCATGATAGAGCTTGAGCCTGGGGCTAGGACAGAAGAAGGAGAAGAGGGAGAAAAAAGAAAACTCAGATCAGATGATTCACAGTTTTCTGTGCAAGAGACCTCTGTGTAATAACACAGAAACAGAACTTGGAAGAACAAAACAGAGAGAAAGTGAGAAACAGCGCTCTGGGGTGGAAAAGCTTTCCCAAAAGGACAGCACATCACAAAATGCTGCTGAATAAAATTGTGCATCTAATAAGGAAAAGTAATTAAATTTTCCTCTAAGACTTCTTGTGTCACAGACAAAATTCATCCTGCTGTTCTCTACTCCAGAAAGAGGTGCGCAGTGAAGCTAGAAGGCTTGAATAAGATCTAGTTTTTTCGTTTTGCCTTTTTTGTTTAAGATGAGGCCTTTTCAAACTGTGTTGATTAAAATGCTGTATCAATATGCTGTGCTGGCATTCCTCACATCTTTACAACATCGTTGATTTGGAAACAAAGGCGAACATAGCTGTTACAAATTCGATTTTTTTTTTCCTTCTATATCACACCTTTGCATTTAACTTTCCGTGCCAAAAGTTAATATGCTGCCGGTCCCTTCATTTCACTTTGATTTGCTCAGAAAGCTCTTCTCACATTTGCACAGCTAATACCAAAGAAACTGTGTTTTCATTCAAGCAGGACTTACTTAGGACATTTTCACTGGATGAAGACATTTATTGAAAATTTGGAATGAATAAGGTCACTAACAATGGAAATGTTTGCAAAGTGAGAATAACAGATCTTTATGTGTATCAAAACATAAATCAAGAAAACATTTCAAACAAAGGCAAATAGCACACGAAGAAGAAGAACAAGTAAAACCTAAATTCAAACAGCTGGTCAGTACCAAACATTACTGGTACCAATGAAGGCAAGCTGCAAATTCTACCATTTTTTATTATTATTCTTTTCGAAGGATTAGTGTTCAGCTTGCTTTGAGATGAGAAGATTAATGCCGTTTTCATTTCTTTCCGTTAAATATCGAGCTGGACACTTTGAGCCACTAACCTACATCTTCACATAAAGAAAAAGAAAAGAGTTGGACTCTGTCTAAAGAAAAAAATATATTTAAAAGAGCAACTTATAAGTCTGCCCAGAAATTTCATGTAAAATCCTTTGACCTATAATCTTGGCTGGCCAGCGATTAATTAGGTACACTGAGTTCAATCCAAGCATCAGAATGGGGAAGAAAGTTGAGTTAAGTGACTTTAAACTTGACATGGTTGTTGGTGCCAGACAGGTTGAGTATTTCACAAACATCTTTACGGTTTGCCTAGTTGATTCTCTCAATCTCTGAAAGCACCACACATTGAACCTTGAAGCAGATGTGTTACAGAAGCAGAAGACCACACCAGATGTCACTCCTGTCAGCTAACAACAGCAAACTGAGGTTAAATTTCTAATAGGCTCACCAAAATTGGACCGAGTGGACTGGTGGTCATGGGTCAATCCCAAACAGCTCCTCGCTGTCATCCTCATGTCAGCTTAAAAGTCAGTTAGGTAAACCGCCATGGCAGGAAGGGTCTCAGCCACTTGGACATATGTACCAGAGTAACCTGTGAATGAGACAGAAGGGTTCAAGGTGAAAAAGAAAAGCCACATCTATGGTTGCACACTGCTTCAAACCCCACCAATCTCCATCCAAGATTCCTGTTGAATCTGACTGATGTGTTTTGAGGTTAGCAGAGATTTGGAAAAATGTTACATCAACTAACGAGGCTATTCAGATGGAAGGATCAAAACTTAGAGGAAAAAACATAAAAGCATGCATACATCCTGCTTTGCAACAACAGTTCAGACTTGAGTAGTGGTGTAGTGATGCGAGGGATATTTTCTTGGCACACTTTGTCCACCTTAGTACCAACTGACCATTGTTTAAACTCCACAGCTTTTTGGAGTATTGTTGCCAAACATGTCCGTCCCTTTATGACCACAATGTGCCCACATGGCTGAGATAACACGACATGTCACAAAGCTCAAATCGTCTCATGTTTCATGAACATGAGTTCACTGTTCTCAAATTTCCTCCCCAGTCGTCAGATCAGAATCCGATAGAGCACCTTTGGGTACAGGGTGGTCCATTTATATGTATACACCGCAATAACATGGGAATGGTTGGTGATATTAAAGTCCTGTTTGTGGCACATTAGTATATGTGAGGGGGCAAACTCCTCAAGATGGTTGGTGACCATGGTGGTCATTTAGAAGTCGGCCATCTTGGATACAACTTTTGTTTTTTCAATAGGAAGAGGGCCATGTGACACATCAAACTTATTGGTAATGTCACAAGAAAAACAATGGTGTGCTTGGTTTCAACTTTATTCTTTCATTAGTTATTTAAAAGTTTATAACCACTTATAAAATGTGTTCAATGGGCTGCCCATTGTGTTGGATTGTCAATGCAACCCTCTTCTCCCACTCTTCACACACTGATAGCAACACCGAGAAATACCAGCACGGGCATCCAGTATCCGTAGTTTCAGGTGCTGCACATCTCGTATCTTCACACCATAGACAATTGCCTTCAGATGACCCCAAAGATAAAAGTCTAAGGGGTCAGATCGGGAGACCTTGGGGGTCATTCAACTGGCCCATGACGACCAATCCACTTTCCAGGAAATGCTCGGACCTGGCACCCATAATGTGGTGGTGCACCATCTTACTGGAAAAACTCAGGGAACATGCCAGCTTCAGTGCATAAAGAGGGAAACACATCATCATGTAGCAATTTCAAATATCCAGTGGCCTTGAGGTTTCCATTGATGAAGAATGGACCCACTATCGTTGTACCCCATATACCACACCAAACCATCACTTTTGTTGTTCCAGCAGTCTTGGAGGGATCCATCCAATGTGGGTTAGTGTCAGACCAATAGCGGTGGTTTTGTTTGTTAACTTCACCATTCACATAAAAGTTTGCCTCATCACTGAACAAAATCTTCTGCGTGAACTGAGGGTCCTGCTCCAAATTTTGTTTTGCCCATTCTGCAAATTCTGTGCGCCGATCTGGGTCATCCTCGTTGAGATGTTGCAGTAGCTAGAGTTTGTAAGGGTGCCAATTGTGAGTAGCTAATATCCGCCGAAGGGACGTTCGACTAATGCCACTCTCCAGTGACATGCAGCGAGTGCTATACTGTGGGCTCTTGCTGAATGAAGCTAGGACAGCCACTGATGTTTCTTCATTAGTGACAATTTTCTTGCGTCCACATTTTGGCAAATCCAACACTGAACCAGTTTCACGAAACTTAGCAAACAGTTTGCTAACTGTAGCATGGGAGATGGGTGGTCTCGTAGGGTCTCTTGCATTGAAATCTGCTGCAATGACCCGGTTACTGCATTCACCAGATATCAACACAATTTTGATCCACTCCTCACGTGTTAACCTCTTCGACATGTCAATGGCTGTGAACAAAGGGAACTTGTAAATAACTCATGAACGAATAAAGTTACGTTGAAACCAAGCACACCATTGTTTTTCTTGTGACATTACCAATAAGTTTGATGTGTCACATGGCCCTCTTCCTTTTGGAAAAACAAAAGTTGTATCCAAGATGGCCGACTTCTAAATGGCCACCACCCATCTTGAGGAGTTTGCCCCCCTCACATATACTAATGTGCCACAAACAGGACTTTAATATCACCAACCATTCCCATGTTATTGCGGTGTATACATATAAATGGACCACCCTGTAGATCCACATCATGGAGCTGACAAATCTGCAGCAACTGTGTGATGCTATCAGGTCAACATGAAGGAAAATCTCTGAGGAATGTTTCCAGCACCTCGTTGAATCTATGCCACAGCTCTGAAGGCAAAAGTCCAACCCACTATTAGCACATTGTATCTACAGTAATGAAGCATAACAATGACAGTTGTGTCAGATTATTATTTTTAAACGTCTAAATATTTAGCAATTACTTTGCTTCTGGTTTTTTCTGTATTTTATCTCTGTTAAAATTATGCCTGTTATAGTCAAATCCTATCAGTTGTGTACTGTGATTAGTTTTACTTCCTCTTCGTCAGTGTCTCGCCATTGATTAGTTTCAGCTGTACCTTGTTTTCTCCAGCTGTGTCACATTCCCCTGATTAGCCCTCAGCATGTTTGTGTACATAAAGGCCTGCCCTTGTCTTCATTCTTTGTCTGAGCATCTGCGATCCTCCTCTGTGTTCTTGTGGATTTCGTTTTGGCTTGCTTTTTGAATTTTGGGTTTCATGTACTTTGTAAATGGCCTCAATAAACAGCATTGTGGGTTTTTTACTTCCAATACGTGGCAGTTATTTATCCCTGATTCAGTCTTGGGTTTGTTCAGTTCAGATTTTTATTTGCCTGGTGTACTAGAGGAAATTAAAAATGTCCAGATCAGTCCTAATTAATTCACATAACAACTCAGGACATATTTAGATAAATGTTGTGACCTGTTTCTGCTGCATCCACAAATATCAGATATCTGCTCACAGCACAGTTGCATCTCTTGTGACCAGATCAGACACATGTTACACAATAAAATAAAAAAAAACTGAAGAGGAAGATTAAAGTAATTATACGTATCATGGTTCTAGCATATCTTTTCTAGTCTCACATTACATATAGCGAGCAATCATCATTTGTGAGTGGCTCCCTATATACAGGAAATGTTAATATATGGCACTCAGCTCAGACATAACTTAGTTCTTACACCCACACCAGCCAAAGTGCAGTACGAGCTCTTTTTACTGCCTCACACACACGCAGACCTGCACGCCAGACAAACTCAGATATATGCATACGTACACACATGTGAGTGTGATTTGTTCTGAAACTCTTCATTGTTCTGTGCATATATCTGCATTCGTACTGAGCGATGACAATTTGGAAATGCTGGAAAACAATTTTGCAGATTCATAGATATGAATGGAACCAGTCCTTAAAAGAATGGATGTTAGAGAATTTTTACAAGGCTTTTTGTTCTCCTTGTATCATAAAATCTCAGCTAACAGGCCTCTCCTTCATGATCTACTTCTCCTCAGCCACTTAACCTGTAAAATAATGATGCAGGTTTCCCAACTCTCGCTTTCCATCTCGCAAGTTTCAAAGTTTTCCAAATGCTGTCAAGTACATAGGCGTCTATCACATCCTCCATCAACAGTTTAGGTACTGAATTAAACATTAACCTGTTGAAGCTGCCTGTTTTTCACATAATATAAATTATCGTAATTGGAGATGACATCCTGTGTGCTCTTAACCGCAGCTGCACATAAACAACCTGTTTCACTTTAAGGTTTATACCCTGGCATAAAATCCATACTACCTCTGTAACTTTTGGGGGAAATAAACAAGCTGAAATAAACAATACGTGTTTACGACTTCACCGTGAACATGCAAATGTGAGATTTGACCTGAGAAGCTAACAACCCACCTTAAACCCAAGAGCAACTAAATAAAATGTGAATGTACCTAAATGCTAGGCTATGTGTGTCTGTTTCACGGCTAGACAAGAGACAAATAATGCATATTTTAGGATATTGTTATCTAAATTATGAAAGAGCAAAGTAAAATATTTTACAAAAACAGGGATTTGTTGGCAGAAGGTCAGAGTAAGACCACAGTAAAAGAATTGTTTCTTACACGAGCAAGAACTCTATTACACTTTGTCCTTGTCGCTAATCAGCTCTGCTTTACTTTTTAAGCACCTCGTGTTGCCCTTCACAAACAAATTGTTTGGTATTATTATCTTTTGTTCTCATGAGCAGCAAAATTTAATTAATGTTTTTGAAACAACTACAAAATTGAGAACTCGCCCTCCAACCCTCTAATCTGCTTACTAAGTGGTTTCATACATTTCAGACCCTAAATCACCTCCTCTAAGAGTTATGATTATACCTGATTTAAACACACACTGCCCTGCGCTGATCTGATGCACACAGTCAAAAGCCACACTCTCGTCTTATTACCTCTTTCGCTCTCACAGCTCTACTCTTTTGATCAAACTATAATTTGGTCCGTCCATCACTTTGGTCCATGCAGAAATCTCTCAAAAACTATTAAATGGATTGCCATGAAATTTGCTAGAGACATTCAAGGTCCTTTTTTGAGGACATTTATGCTAGAATAAACTCACTGATAAAAAAAAGTGTAATTATTCAGTGTAATTATTCTGATAGCTACCTGATATTTTTGCACAAAATGTGACACTCGTAGTTCCCAGACAAAGCACTCCAATGGTTTTAATAGTCCCCAAACTTTGCCTCTGGCATCAACACATTAATATTTTTTGCAGATGCGTTATCTCATCCCCCCCAAAAAATGCCGACAGCTTGTCAAAGTACTACCTTATACTATGCAAATGGGGAAATAAGCTGATAGAAAACCATTGCTAATTTCTACTACTGATTCCACTACACAGTTTGTGCATATCTGTAAAATGTCAGTGGCTTTGACAGAACAGCAGTATTTGATGCTAAGGGAATGAAAAGGTCTGTTGAGACTCCCTGAAAGATAAACCTTTTTCCAGGAGATTTCATGTTAGCATTCTTTCACACACAGTTAGGCATTCTAGGGTGATGACATGTCTCCCATTGTGCTGGAGGTGCAGGCAAATAAGCAATTGTCATTGAGTCTGCAGGATCAACTGTGTACCACTATTGAAATTTGATTCAATGCCGGTTCATAGTTCTAGTTAAATGGTTCAGTGGAATGACCTACAAGAACTACTATTTCAACATAATTTTTAATGTGTATATGATCGGCTGCCAGATACTGTCATATACAACTGTAGACAAGTCTTTTGGTAGCAATTACTTCAGCTTTGTGTCAGCCTTTCATGGCTTAGAAATCTGAAAAGCTGGTTTTTGGCGCTCCTGTCTTCATTTTTCATGATATCATGTTTCTTGTTATTACATCACTTCACCATTTACTGTATGCACCAAGTTACGAAAAACTGATATACAGTTAGTTTTGCAATCTCAATCGCAACGGCCATCACACTGCACCTCCAACATAATGGTGGACTTAGCTGTGTAATAGAGCTTCATAAAGCCTTTATAGACTAGTTACTTTTCTTGCATCAACACCTAAGTTAAGCCACCAACAAACACTGATGTCCTTCATTATTTTCATGAATAACTATCTATATAAAGACTGTAGAGGTTAACACTGCCTGCAGGTATAACTGACACTTTGGTCTTTTCTCAGTCCTTAAGAAGACCTCTTCACAGGAAGAAGTGAGACAGGTAATTCAAAACTACATGTGCTTGAAAGAGACTGAGATATCACCTAGCTCAGTACCCCCTAGTGAGGGTGAATTCATTAGCTAACAGATCAGTGCATTACTCTGCAGAATACCAAGTCGAAAGTGCGTAAGTCATGAGTTTGTTTTTTCATTTAACATTATCCAAATATAACAAGGACGTTCATATGCAATTATACTACATAGCCTGGCACTTGCATATTCATTTTTTTAAATAATTTTAAAAAATAAATAGTGAAAGAGAAGTGTGGCAACTGCAAACCTTTTTTTAAACATTAAGTGGAACTATCCTCCCTCTGGCAAAAATGAATAAAAACATTTTAAGGACATACCCAGTCTGTACGGGATGGATTGGTTTTACCCATCTTACAGGAATTACCAATGAGCTTTCATCCAACTTCCTGTGGCTTAATCGCATTACCGAAGTTTTCTCACATTTAAAATGGCCCAAAAAGTTCAGAATAGTTAAGTTATTTGCACTTAATTTGTTTTGCTTTAAAGATCTTGGAACATATTTTTCCAGTCAGTTTCTTAATTATGAGTGATGGCGAACATGCAAGGTAACAGATTTTTTTCCAAGGTCTTTTTTGTCTGTACCTTTCCTAGTGGCTTGTATTGAACATAGTGAAATGGGAAAAGGCATTTTTGTGAATTAATCAGTGTGTGGATTTGAAATTTTCAAGTCATTATCAAGTCAAACTACTCACAGGTTAATGTATTAGAACTTGTGAAGAAAATATACTGTAACATTTAATAACACACATCTTTTAGGACCCAACATTTGGATGTCTGAAAACGACAGCTGAAACTCAAGGAAAGCTCAAGCAAAAAGGTATAAATGTTCCCCCTCTGTTGCTGGGCTAAAAGAGGATAAAATGCATTATTAGACAGAATTTAAGAGGCTGCTTGTTTCCAAGGTTATTCTCCTGATCCTATAACCCAGCACTGCGTTTTTCTGACTGGTAGACAACAACAAACAACACTGACATTTATGCACACTATGTTCAGAGTCTGCTTCTTTAATTGTGTTCAGTTATAATGAGAAAGCAATGTAACATTTCAATCAGAGCCCCAGCTTGCGATTCCGATTGTAGGTGGTGTGATTTATTTGTTTTACCTCACCACATTAATATATCTTGCTACATCAATAAATCTGATTTATCACAGGCAGATATTTTAGGTGCAATAATTATTTGCATAAGAACAAACCAAAAAAATTGAGAATCCTTTGCAGCTATGAGAGTTACCCAAAACTTTTACCAAAAAAAAGAAAAAATAACAAAGGTTTCGAGGTCTTTAATTAGTTTCTGGCGTTTTCCAAGTTATCAGGTAGTTGTTGCTTAGCTTTTGTGTCTACACTGCGCTTTACACAACACGCATTTTGTTCACTTTTCAGCCATTTACAAAACTAATTAAAGTTTCCTGTCCCACAAAATTTGCTGCAAGTTTCAGACTTTTTTGGTTTGTTAAAGCAACACGGCGTTCATTCTTCATGCACTTGGATGTTTGGCATACTCGTCGTGTTCTCCGAGCTGCCTTAAAAAAACAGAAGAAAGGAAAGAGTGAGAGGAACAAGCATTAGTCCGGACGGGACGAGAGTTTCCAATTTGCATCTATCATCCAGATGAATCTGCTGTTTCTGCAGATTTAACTGATAGCATGCACAAGAACAGGTGCTGGGTTCACTTTTCAACCTCTAATGTAATTTTCCTAATTAGCTAATTCATGGTTTATGCATAACAAGCCAATCTATCCCTATATATTAATGAGAGACCCAAGTTTGATTTTGTTATCGTCTCTCACTGTGTCATAATATGATATTAATGAATGAAAGCTATTAGCCCTGCATTTTAAATCATTGCTTGACAGAGTGAAATGAATGTTTTCCCAAAGAAAATAAATTTTCATACCATCATGATCTGAAAATTCGCATTCAGCCTTGCAGCTGCTGAGGAAGAGGATATCTCCTGCCCTCCCCATTTTTTGTGTTTCATTTCAAGATTATGTTTGGGGTGCATAATTATGACACTCATTAAAAGCTCCTATACCGAAACAGCGTCAAATGGGGGGAAATATTCTTGGCTGCAGTCCAGCTCATTAGAATCCCTGATGACGCTTTATGGGATCAGCTTTTCTTTTTTTTTATTAGCAGTCACTATTTACTACGCAGCAGAATGGAAATATTACTGTAATAACTTATAATTATGTGAGTCCAACTGTTAATTTGAGTCGGGAAGGAGAGGCAGATTGAGAAGTGTGGTTTGTTGTGCCAACAGTCACAGAGGTGAATGGGAATTGTGACAGCTCCAGCCTCGTCAACATGGTCATCTGTTATTTTGGCCCAAACATCAGAGTGCTCGCTGTGAATGTAACAATACACATGGCTCACAGCTTGGCTAAAAACACAGCTGAGCAGAGTTTCTCAACTTTGGCGTCAGGGACCTTTATGGGGTTATAGATGGGGTAACAAAAGATTTCTGTGACGCCTATATTTTTAAATAAAAATTAGAGCTTCTAAACATTTCCTGAAAATCCTGACATCACTACACAAAAAGTTGTAATGCTGCTAAACTCCCTGGAAGACTGGAGGCTGAAAAATGTGATAATGGTCCATAAAAGCTGTTGAAACCCGCTAATAGGAGTCATGATTTCAGTAATATGAAGAAATATAAGCTCTGGTCCAAAACCTCAAATCAGCAGTTTGGCAAAGGCATATAGTAAAAAGGCTGTAATTGTAGTTTTAATAGGCAACTACTGAAGCTGTACTTTATATGGCCTGTCTTCTCAGTTTATCCCATTCTGTGAAATTTGATCATAATTAGTGTATTGGCTATGTTTTAAACAAAACATATATTTACAGTTATGGTGATGCTGACCTTTGAGTATGCTTTCTAAGACCAAGTGAGCATTTGTCCAAAACAAGTTCCCCAGAGGTTCCTGTTAAATGTATTAAAAACTTTAATTTTATTTTGTTGAGCCTCATTAAGAAAGGTTTGTGTGTATGCACATCCAGCAACTTAAGCAACTACACTTTACTTAGATGGTTTGGGATGTTATTATATGTGCTGTTTTAATGTGATAAGTATTTTTATATTTTTAATTCCTTAAATCCTGAGGACGGTGAGTTGGACCGATACATCGTGAATCAATAAAACATTGCAAACATTTTTTTCCTTTTCTGATGCACCTGTCATTTATTCAGGTGTGCAGAGACTTTGAACAAGTTGTTAAATACCACTGTTATCATTAGTACCACTTGTTGTGACACCCCTAGCTTGCAGCATACAATGCAACCTTTGTAGCACTAAAAACACAGAAATAGTCCTGAAGTTACCTCCCTCATCCTCCAATCCTCCTTCAAAGTGCAGGCTGCAGGGGGCACAGTATGTTTATTGTTTGCAATTAAGTTTGTTTTGTTCACAATGTTGTGATTATAACTATGATATTGAAGAGCCAGGGTGTGCGCCACAGGCACAGGCAGAGCAAACAGAGCTTTCAGAAGGTGAAAACAGCAGAAATACGAGGGATAAAAGAGAGGTGCCGCCCGGACTGTGACAAACACTTTTTTATGGTTCAAGCACCTCAAAGGATTGTGTCTAAGGAATAGTTTAACATTTGAGAAAAAAAAACTTATTTGCTTGGTTAGATGAAAAAAACGAGCCATGCTTTTAGTTTGATAAAGTGGCTCAAAGCAGAGGAAGCGGCTAGCCTGAATTTGCCTGAAAAGCCCACTTTTTAACACGTTTAATCTTGCTTGTTAATTCCATACAAACACTGACATCCAAACAGAACAAGTTGAGGTTTTATGGGGGATTATGTTCCAGATGATTTCTTGCAGCTTCACATTTCGAGTCCTGAAACAAGTGTTGTATTTCTAATCTAACACTCAGTCAGAAAGAAAATAAGCTTATTCCCCCACATATCAATCCTTCCTGCGGTAGCAATTATGCCTATTTTTGCACACAAAAACATCTATATATCTATATAACTCTTAATAGCTTGTTTTGTTGTTGTGAATTGTTCATAAACTGAAATCACTTCCTGCCATTATGATTCATCAGTCATATTAAAACTTTGTGGATTTCCATCTTTGTGGAAAAACTCACTAAAACCCAAATTTGTATGAAGCAGACTTAATAAAAAAACAAAAACAACAACAACTGTGGATTCAGGTGAAGCCTGTTGTTTTAATTAAAAAGCTTTGTTCCCTGATGTATCTTCAGCTTTTTGCCAATTTTTATTGACAGCACTTCCTGACTTGGGAAAAAAAGTATTACTATTAAAAGGATCTATTTTGTCCATAGATTTTCGTAATTGTTTATCAAGGTCATGGTTTCATAATTGAAATCGTGTATTTCAAAGGAAATAATCAAACGGAAGAATAATAATACCTTTCCACGTAAATAGCCAGAGATAACTGTTTTGACAAAAAGTAATTTAAATATAAGGTCCTCTGCTGCAATTCTAAGGAAAGACTACGAAGAGATTAACACACCTCCACCTCTGAGTGACATATTACCAATTTTGATCATGTCTCTTTAAAGCAACACAGACTGAAGGTCGCTTTCCACATAAGTATCATTTAATCTTAGCAGACAAAAGAGGAAGGCTGCGTTTCGATTGTGTGCAGGTGCCTGCAGGCCTGAAGTATTGTGCCATCTTGATTATCCACCCGATGCTTAAATATTCTCTCCTCTTGTGCAGGCAAATTAAATCCACTGCAGGTGAACTCTATCTCACTACTAATTAAGAGTGTTTGTCCATGTGTGATATTGTTTCTCATTTCATACCCCCCAATCTACTCTGAACAGCAAGGAGACTTAGAAATGTTTTTTTCCTTTTGTGTGTGTCTGCTTTTTCACTTAGATTTGTGTGTGGTTTCTCGAAGAGTTTGTGCACACACACAACACGTTTAAATCGTCTTAATAAACAATGGACGTATTTTTCCCTGCAATTCTTTTTCCCCTGCATATCCTTTCATACAATTCTCAGAGCTTTAATTTTGTTGCACTTACAAAATAAAGCAGCCTTAAATGTCCGTTCTGTTCTGTGTCCACTGTGAATTCTCTCCGGTTTCTTTTGTTACTTGCACAACTGCTTAGAGGTCAAAGATCCATGACATGGGATCTTTTGCAGTGTCCTTACTTGCAGGGACAAGTTTCAACAAAAGCAAACAGAACTCATAATCTACACCAGATCTCTGCTGGTTTCATTTAAAATGTGTTTGTGCCCCTGTCTAGGACTGCTTTCTTTTATCTGTGCAACACTGTCAAAATTAGGAACATCCTGTCTCTGAGTTAAATGAGTTCATGCGTTTGTTACTTCAAATCTAGACTATTCTAATTCCTTATTATCCCGTTGTCCCAAAAGCTCCCTGAAAAAACCTTAGTTGATCCAGCTTTCCTCACCAAGAGTACTAACAAGCACTAGAAAGAGAGATCACATCTCTCCCATATTAGCTACTTTTTTCATCAGCCCCTTGTTAAATCCAGACTTGAATATGAAATCCTTCGTCTCTCATACAAGTCCAGAATTATCCATCATATCTAAAAACCCAGGCGTTCCATTTTATCCCAACAGAGCACTGCACGGCCAGCGCAGGCTTACTTGTGGTTTCTTATTATTTTTTATTTTATTAGTCCTTTATTTATCCAGGTAAAAAATCTCATTGAGATTAAAAATCTCATTTTCAAGAGAAACCTGGCATCATGGCAGATTTTACAAAAGTAAAAGTAAAGTTGTAGGCAGAGGCTTCAGTTTTTTGTGGAATAGCTCCCAGTTTGGGTTTAGGATACAGACAGTCTCTCTGTTTCTAATATTAGGTGTAAAACCTTTCTTTTTAATAACGCTTAGATTCAGGGCTGGATACACCTATAGTAATGCCGCTATAGGTGTTGTTCCACTTCCCTTTCACTGCTCCTTTGTTCTCCTTTTTCTATTTCTATTTCATAATTCCCTTAATTTGAACTCACCAACTAGACACAAGAGTTGGCTGAGCCCAGTTCTTGCCTGCCAGGAGTTTCTTTTTGTTAAAAGGGAGTTCTTCCTCCCAACCATCACCAAGTGCTATTCATACAGGATTTGATTTGATTTCTTGTTGTCTTTTGAGTTTTCTCATTAATATTATGTTTTAGCTGGCTGTTATGAACTGGTGCTATGTGAATAAAATTGAACTGAATTCACTTGAATTGTTGTAAATAAGTAAAATTATAAATTATAAAACAAAATATCGAACAAAGCCTGAAAAACATTTGTTGTCATCAGTCTGTGTGTTTACCCAGAATCAGCTAAAACACATTACATGTAATGTAATGGCTAAGTAATGCCAATCTGATTTTTTCTTTGGCTACAGATGAAAAATAGTTTTACCATCAGTTGTCTCTGGAACACACGCATGCACACACACAAACACACACAGAATTCATATCAGTAGACAGGGAGAAATGCATAAGCAAATTCTTTTGTCTCCCTGGTGATGTGATTTTGAGCATTGGTTGATAGACTGTGCAGAGATGAGGATTGGCAGCATCTCAAGATGTCTTTGAGGCTTCTCTCACAGCCATGCTTTATGGTTAAGCAGCCAGCAAATTGGGAAAGTGGCTTTATCTAATTAGAAAATACATTCCTTTAGTAACAGTCCCCCAGGCAGAATCATCATTATTTAAGCTGGCTGGCCTTGAGAGAGGCACAAACGGCATTCAGATACATATCTAATGCTCACCATGGAAATGACTATGTGCAGTGGATATGCTCATGGTACAATCATTACATTTTTCATTCTTTTGCCTTTTTCCCTCTAAATATAATTCTCTCTTTCTCTATCACAGTTCTTAGTCTCCCAAATCTCTACTGTGTATTAAAAGGCTAAGAAATAATTATCTTAGTGTCTTTTCATTAGACAGTTTTCATGCTGTGGTGAAAATCATCTTGCAGATTGTCTCAGTGTGCTGTTACTCCACATTAATGTATTATGATTGGTGCAGTGGGTGCAGCAATCACAAGAGGAAATTGGTCTAAAATCCTTTAGGCTGTGCAGCCAAACATATACCGGTATAATAGACGTGATATCTTGAACTGTAATTATGTGATATTTTCCACAACATATTGGTATCAAATGGTCAGCGCAACACAAAAGCAGTAGACTTTAATGTAGGCCATGGATGCCAAAGGCACGGAGGGATTAAAAGGAAACCTAATGTACAGATGCTAGCTCAGACTGCAGGCTATGCCGCAACAACTTAACTAAACAACATGATACCCACCATAATGAGCTTTCACCATCCATGTACAATGCACATGGGTGTACTTTCACTACATTTTGTGATTTTGGTCTGTGTGTGTGTGTGTGTGTGTGTGTGTGTGTGTGTGTGTGTGTGTGTGTGTGTGTAACACTCACTTTGAAGCTTTTGTTTGTACAGTGAACAGTCTCTGAGTATCTTAGGCTACTATGAGCCCTTCTTTTGCCCAGCACTGTTAATGAGGCCTCTGGGAATGGACATGGAGGTGTGTGTCAACACATAAAGCCTTTAAAGTTTTACACGTCTGCGAGCGTGCATGCAAGCGTGCGTGCATGTGTGTGCGTGTGTGAGAAAGGGAGAGAGAGAGAGCATGTGAGGGAGAGAGATCACAAATCACAAGCTCATTTTATTTATACTTTTGGATTAGTGCCCCTCTAGAACTGGTGTAATTTTCAGCAGTCACATCTGCAGATTGATTTCTTCGTGTTGTGCAATCATATATAAATATGTCTGGATTTGTTCTCACCTCTTCCTTTCATATGCTTTAAATATGTTTTTAGAACGATTGAAGTCTATAGTCAGAGCCCCCTGAGGCTGTAGACCTCATTACACACCATGAAACAAAACATTTATAGATAGATTAAACACAAAGAAACTACAATTGTAGGTCAGGACTGGTTCTTCCTATTGGGAATACAGGCATATTTTAGTTATTGGTTATTTTCCTGGCAAAATCATTAATCAATGGGTCATTCAAGGACGGTTGGAAAATTGTAAATCAAATCGTTTCTGTCTTAAGAGGGTTATTAGCGGTCTCATACATTGATTCATTGATCAATACTACTAGGATATATAGCAATGACATGTTGGAAGAAAAGTGTAGTTGGATGGTTGCAAAGAGAGGAAAGGTTGTCAGAACTAAGGCACTACCAGAAGGCAACATTGCAGACACTGAGGATAGCTGCAAGTACCTTGGAATCCCACAGGTAAATGAGAACCATGAAGCTGCAACCACCAAATACCTGCAGAGGGTTAGGCAAGTCCTGACTCTGGTAGAGGACCCAAACTTGAAGGATAAAGGCCACCAACAGGTGGACTAAAGGCTGGATAATTAAGTGATAGTAAAAGGAAATAACCTGAGGAAGATTTTGCCACTAACAGGTTAAGTAGCAACAAATCAGTAACATGATTGTGTATAAAAAGAGCATGTTAGAGAGGCCGAGTTTCTAAGAAGTTCAGTTCAGTTTTATCCATCCAGTCTCTTCTGCTTATCCTTATCAGGGTCGCAGGGAGCCCCAGCTACCACAGGGCGAGAGGAGGGGTACACACTGGACAGGTCGACAATCTGATGCAGGGCCAACACAGAGAGACAGATAACCATTCGCATCTTTTGTAACCAGTTGGATGTGAAAGGAATAAAGATAAGCAAAGATTCACGAATGTGCAGAAAAATGTATCTATAAATTGTGCAGCGATTTCAGAAAAATCTTCCTCCACATAAAATTGTGAAGATTTTATCTTCATCTGGTTATCTCCAGTGCATAAAATCATTTAAAAAAAATTGGGAATCTTGAGAAATTTCTGTGTGCAAGGGATAAGGCTGGAAATCAATATTGGATTCCTGTGATGTCCAGCCCCTCAGAGGGCACTGAATTAAAAACAGGTATGAATCAATCATGAAAAATAATCTTTGCATGGACAGAAATCAGTGACTACAAGCATTGTGTGAGCCATCAACAAACACACGATCCAGAAAGCAATCATGGACTGGGCAAAGTGGAAAACTGTTCTCTGGTCAACAATCAAATCTTAATTTAAGGTTTAGGTTAAAGGTTAATAAAATGACCTTGTTTGTTTTTTCCTTTAATATGTGTGTAATGCTTGCATTGGTTTCTACAGCCTGACAAGGAAATTTATAGTCCAAGAAATTTTAAACTCTTTTAACATTTTTAAATGATATTATTATAACATTTTTAAATTTATATTTATTTATAATTATGTGTCATAACAGGTACCACTGTACAGCATATAGATACTAATGCACTGTCTATGGCATTATTCTGTTCTGCCTTATCTCTTGTCATTGTGCACTGCAATATGCTATGAGTCATTAATATAATGAAACACAATAGTTGCAGGTATTTTACAGTTCACTTATCATTACAGATGCACTTTTGAAATATGCATTAGCAAACACTGAAGTTTTCCTCCTGAAATAGTCCTATTGTTTAAGGTCAGTAACGTTTCAATTTGGATTTGATGCAAATTAAAGTTTAGTATGATGAAAAGTACCGAACATTTCCTTCTATTTTACTTACCACTGAGATGAGCAGGTTTTCTAGATATCACTAAGCTTCTTTATAAACAAGTGAAAATATTGGTCTTTTATATACGAGCTTTCAAGGGGGAGGACACAACATGTTTTTACAATTAATACCTTTCCACAACTTTAATAAGTGGAAAGTTAATTAAAAGAAGCGGATTAGTGTATTCACTGAAAAAACTCTCTTTAAGTTTTTGTTGCAAACCCTTCTCTTTATAAAGCATTCATTTGATACATGGACGCATGGCTTTCTGGAATAAAGCAACAACTCTGCTGAGTTCCAGTGAAAGTAGTTCTGATCAGGTAAAGGTCAAGTGAAGTATGAGTAGAAGAATATGGGTCGATGCTCAAGGATGGCAAAACCACTGACAAACAAGAGATGGCCCTACTTAAGGATGAAAAGAGGAAATGGAGAGCAGCGCTACTACATTTGATTGCCATTGTGCAATCCTGGTAGGAATATGGAACTCGGAGTTGACACAAAAAAGCTGTATTATCCCTAAAATTCAAACTTTCTGAAACAGTTAGAGCTTTCAGCACAGTCTGTAAGGCTCTAAGTATCCATAGAATTCAAAGTGAGTCCTCTGGCCTGAGCT
Source organism: Copadichromis virginalis (assembly GCF_057382275.1). Taxonomy (NCBI): domain Eukaryota; kingdom Metazoa; phylum Chordata; class Actinopteri; order Cichliformes; family Cichlidae; genus Copadichromis; species Copadichromis virginalis. The sequence goes on along the minus strand of NC_140637.1, from coordinate 20,193,727 downwards.
ACTTAGACAGACAGACATTCTCAGTCCACATCCGTCTTGACCAGCTTTTGCAGTGCTGCTTCACATTTACTTCACATTTAAGTTCATTGTAGCATTTTTTATTTATTTTTTATTTTTACTGGTGCAGATGAGACAATCCAAGTAGTTTCTGGTTATTATTGCTCCCTAGATGCGAGCCATCCAAACAACCAGAGACCTAGATGAGGTGCAGCTCCTGGCAGGTGTTCTCTTTAAGACTTTTCACTGTGTAAAATTATCTTGAGTGAAACATACGAGGAAAATCATCCAGTCAAAAATGCTAGTGGATAGAGAATCAGGCCTGCTGTAAAGAGCTGAAGCTGCTCTTTAAAACAACAGCTATAGCTACAGCTCACACATGTTATTAGCTATAAGGCTGTGAAAGACCACAGAAGGTGAATGTGTGCATGTTCTCTCTCTCTCTCTCTCTGTGTCTCTTCTACTTATCTAGCAATTTGAAACAGAGTCTATAGTATATATATAGTCTAAATATCAGCATGCTGTAGAACAGCCAATTTTTACTGTGAATGATATATTCCTCACGTTGCCTTCACAATCTTTTCATTACCATCTGTACAACTGTTGGCTTGTTTTATGGTTTCATCGCTACAGGAGGCATTTTACAGAAGCAGGTCCTTTAGACGTAGCCAGCATCTTTCTCTGACTCCAATGCAGTGAGTCACTGACGTGATGTGCCGCAAAGAAGGAGAGGTGGACACGTGTATTTGTACTCTGTGTATCAGTACAGGGAAAATCTGCAGAAAAAGTAAAATCAAATGACAGCGAGAATAAAGTACGAACAAATAAGTGGCCAGCTGGTAAATCATCAGAATTCAAGGAATGAAAGGAAGCAATAAAGAAAGCATCTTTTATTTGTCAACATATGGTGATAGGTAAAAAAAAGTACAAGAGCACTACCGACAAGATAAATTAAGTAGCAATTAACTATAGCATAACATTCTTCACAATCTACTGCTATTACTGTCAACTTCCATTTAAATTATTATCAAAATACTGCATATCATCATTAGTACTGTAAAACTATTATCATTGTCATTATTGTTCTTGTTCTTATATTTCAGTGTATTTGTTGAGAAATTTCTCTCTAGAGTCTAATAGTCCTCTGATTCGTTTTCCCTTATAGTGGCTGTAAACTTTGATAATTTCAGCAAAAAAAAGTTTCACTTCCCATCAAACAGCCTCAGTTCCAAGGGAAAGAAATTAGGCCAGTGATGGTTTTGTATCATCTCCCACCCTAGATTCAGCCGTTACAGCAAGCCGGGGCAGCCAACTTAGATCAGTAGACCACCGGCCTAATAAATGCATGCTGCAGTGAAAGCGTACCCAAATGGTACAATTTACTCAATTTACCCACCTCTGCTGCAAATGCAGTGTATGCTTGATGTTTGATGTGTTTCTTAAACATGCAACAAATGACAACTTGATCCTTTTCAAGTCTGTTTGAACTGTTGGAAATTTTTCCTTGTTGATGTTTCAAACTTTGACTCGGACCTCCCCAAAGAGGCACAGGAGAGTTGACTGGGCTTGTCTGGGGAGGGAGAGATGTTAGACAAAGATGCTGCATGATGTGAGAAGGATCAGAGCAGCAGAAAGTCTAAAGGGCTATAACCTTCCCACTCTTAAGCTCCTCGCAGTGGTAGATCTGTTCAGGCCAAATTCCTAGGGTTCCTGATTTCTTGTGCTTAATTAGTGTTTCTCTCTGTAACTTAAATCTCCACAGTGGCTTCGAGAGCACGCCACTCCTGGGACTCCACCATCCCCACTCTGCCCACTTCCTCTCCAGCGCTTGCAACCCCCCCCCCTCCAAACCCCTCAACCCCTCTACCGACTGCATCTCCAGAGAGAGCCATCAGCTTTCTCAGTCCCCTCTATTCAAGCGGTGATTCCCTCATCAACTTACAACCAGCTTCAATATCTAAGTGTGCAATAAACTCTTATTCTATTCTAAGAGTCTGAGTGTTGCATTTCAGTCCACTAGCTTTTGTTTCTTAAAAAGATTTAGTGGCGCTTCCAGTCTCTCAGGATATTGGTATTCCTCAGCAGATGTCCAATAAATTTGCTTCGAAAACATAGGAGGGGGGGGGGGGGGGAGCCTATAACTCCAGAACTTGCAAAAACATCTCAGTTTGTTTTTGTTTTCAAAGCTGCTCATCTAAGGGAGCGATGAAAATGTTTATAGTTGAAGCACTAACGTTCTTTTGGGTCTGTGTTTGCAACAAAGCCCAAAGACAAAAAGCTCGACAATGAAGTTAAAAGCATCACATAAAATATTTCATTATAAAAGCCTGGGGCCATGAAATGGCAGAGATATGGAAATGGTTGGGAAGGGAAAGTGGACGAGTTGGGTATTTATCTAAATACCTAGAAATGGTATCAGTGGACCTCCTTGTGCTGTGGGACACAATATCAGAGTGCTCTTAGCTCGGGTTTCCATGATGACATATATTACCTAGGCTCAGAGAGCCTGTGTACAATGAGCTATAATTTAATGAAAATGAACTGCGTGAAAGCCTGCTGCCTAGATGGTCGAAAGTCACTGTTTTTTAAATCCAACTTTTCTGAAAATGATTAAAATCATTCTTGTCTTGTCCATAATAGAATTAACATGCAAGGAAAATTTATTATGCAGCACCATGATTGAGTTTTTGCTTTTAATCATGACAATTTCAGGCTTGACGAAGCTTAGATTGGCCAATTTAAGATGAGGTTAATGGGTTCCCATTATGGTTAGATTTCTCATTGCACAGTGAGTGTGCCAGAACAACATCAAGGGCCCCAGTGACCATCTACTGATACAAAGGCTATTGTGAAGCCAATCGTCATTGTGAGGCACTCTTCTTCCTGAAAATTAAAAAAAGAAAAAAGAAAAGAAAAAGGAAAGAAATTATCCAAAACTGTTAAGGTTAATGGATAACATTTAAGACAGCATGCTGCCTCCCTCTGAGGAATCCTAGTACGTTTAAGTGCAGCCGTTACACTGAAAAACAACACCAGAGCTTTGAATCTTAAATTAATGTCAAGGCTGCATATTGAAAACATCCAAAGCTTGCAGTACAAACCAAATAGGTGTTTACTCTGAAAGTCACTTAAAAAGACTACAACAATAAGGTTCAGATATTTCTGAACAGAAACAGCACAGGATGTCATCATTCAGCGCATATGCTGAAGTTTATTTAAATGTTCATATGTCTGCAGAATGCAAACTAATATTTGCTGTGTGGTTATATAAATAAACGCAAGACAGGAAGGAGGGAGGGGAAGGGGGGAAAGGACAGTGAGACAGCTAATGCATCTTCTTCATTTTAAATAAAGATATGCATTCTCCAGTAATTAGCTGCTTTTTGGTGTTCATATGTATTAGTCATTATAAATACTGTGCATTACTTTTATACTAAAGTATATTCAATAACCATTTAGATATTAAGCAAGGGTTTTCTCCAAACCCTTAGGAGTAAGGAAGTTGTTGTGCAGTACACGAACCCTCAAAGTTTGCTTTGTAGAATGGACCCTATAAGTAAAGTAGGAGTACCATAACCCCAAAAATACACCAGCTGTGTGTCCGTGACCTTGCGTCCCACTCATACTGGGAGAGTTTCACAAGAAGCGCGTGTAGACTTTTAATTTGAAATATGAATGCTTTTTTTAAAAAATAATATGCAATTTAAGAAAATTAAGGTATAATTATATTTTTATGTAGCAAAACACAAGCCTGAAAGTTGTATATACAACTCTAAAACGTATCTCTAATTCTTCAAGTCTAAATTGAGGAATTACTCATCACTAATTCACTAGTAGTTTGACACTTATTAACCTACACAGTTCCCTATTCTTGAGTTGCTTTCTCTTCGCACTTAGTGAATCCATTATAGCGCACAAGTACAGCAATTAACAGCCTCTTTTCTTAAGTGATGGTTACAGCACGAAAAACGAAGTGTATTTACATGCATAGGTTGCACTGCTACTCAGTGTCAGAACAACTAGAACTTTTTCTTTTATAATGATCCACTTTGGAGATTTTCAAACATTTCAGCTTGTTTCTTTAAGGCAGAGAACAAATGCACTTCCTACTTAACAAAGGTTTTTGATTTGTAAAAGGGTCACATAGAATTTCAGCTTCCCAAATATGTAGTACTCACAGTTTTAGAGTTGGTGCAAGATGAGTTGTACAATATAAATTCAAAAAAACATCTTTATGAGTTATTAAGCACCAATACACCTTTATTTTTTCCAGTTATCAGCTAATGAATGATTCATGTCTTAAAATATTAAAATAGTATTACTCTAATGTGAAGTTACATGATATTAATGCATTCTTAAAATATCAGGTGTTTTGCAAAATAATATTAAGACAACTTATAGTCGTGTTATTATTGTGTTATTGTTGTGTTGTAGTTAATTAAAATGTTGACTGTTGACTTACTGTCATTTTCAGACATGACTTAAGATGAAATAACACGACCAGTCAGTGAGGATAATGAGCAAAGATGCTCAAGACTTTTACAACACAGGTTTGCATCTTAACGCACTAAAATGTGTTTGATTCACTGGGGAATGACTCACTATCCACTGATGTAGAGACTGGTTTGAGGCACCCTGGAAATCCCAACAGTACTAATGGCTACTACCGGCAGTGCTGTTCCTATCATCCCAAGACACTAAAGTGGTTTGAACTGACCAACCAACAGATTTACACATGAAACTGGAACTGTGTCCTGGTGGGGATAATTATTTGATATGATCTAAAATGTTTTCTTGAAAAATTGTGTAGATTCGCTTGTAAATACACCAAATGCCTGCAGTGACACAACATCTTTTACAGTTTAAATGTCTGTGAGTCGGGAAATGCTTTGTGCTGTTTTCAATTTAGTCTCTTCCTGTCGTTTCTATTTTCTGTACTTTAAATGGCATCTGCTGACTTTTTGTATCAAATTTAAACAATGTTGTGTTGAAGGGGCTTTGTTCTGTGTACTTTGTTCGCCCTCAGTAATCATAAATCTTTCACTAAGTGTCCCTGACTAAACTGTGTAACTTTTGTTGCTATTTTTTTGGTTAACACACACACACACACATACACACACGGGCATAAATACAATAGGGAGACCCTTTATTTATTTATTTTACTAACACTATAATGACAGTCAAATAATTGCTTTTTCAAACTTTCTCCTGATTAGTCAAACAGCCCACACATAAAAAACATCCTCCTACATGGGGTCAACCATGTGGAGGTTACTCCACTCAAGTTATCAATCTATTCAGTAGTTTAATAAATAATACTTAGCAAATTGAAACTACAATAGCAAAGAGTAAATCATTCAAATCTAGAAACAAATCAGTGCTATTCTTACTTCATCTGTAACTTCAGAACATAAACGTCTACAGCTTGTAGAAAGCAAATTAGTCAAAATTTTACCTTTAACACATTTTTTACTTTTAAGGTCTTTAAACTCTTACTTTCAATTTGACTGAGGTCAGTACTATGAAGAGAGATTAATGAGTTAGTGAGCCATGTTGAGCTTAGAGTCAGAGATTTCTGTATCACAAAGGTGGCTCTTTAACCTGGCTAAATCACCATAGTAACGTATGCTGAGCACATAATCTTGTCCAGAGGAGTTTATGTTCAGAGTTTTGGTTTAATATTGGCTGGAAGCACCACCTGTTCAACAATCATTTTATTTAAAATATGCTTAAATATAAAAATGCTCTGCTTAAAGAGTATATTTTATATGTGCAACCTGTTGAACTTTATCTTACTGACATGTGAAAATGAAACGTCACATTGTGACTAGAATTTGCATACATTCAGCTGGTGATGCAGAAAATGTGTGAATGTTTTTATGTATGGTCCTGATCTGACACTAGAATGTTTCTCACTAAGAGCGCCATACAATCAATAAAATTAATTTCACTTTGACTAGTAAGCAGGGATTTCCATGTTTCCTTTATTAGGCTGTGAGAGAGTTTCAGACCTGAACACTCGGAGTAACATCCATCAGGGCTGGTTGGATGGATCCATTCAGCCAGCGAGCCATCCATTTTCTTCCGCTTATTTGATTCAGGGTCACAGGGGGGGTGAGTAACATTCAATGTATCAAAAGTTTCAGAGTTCAAATGTGCAGCTGTTGTGTTAATAATAAACAGCAGCGCCAGGCACTAAAATAAATATAACTTGAGATAATATTCTTTTCTCCCGCTCATTATGCTTGAGATGATCACAAGTTTGCAAGATTAACAATTTTCTGCAGCATTACTCGTTCTATTTGGAAGGAAAAGAGTCAAATGGTCCATTAAACGCCCCCTTCTATGTGAGCATGCCCACAAAAAAATGCTCCTTAAGCAGAAAGACAGTGAACAACCACCATCTCTGCCTGGGGTTTTAAGTTTTGTTAAGTTAGCTGAACTTAGTTAGCTTAGCTTAGCAAAGAAAGCCTAGTTATGTTGAATTTTCTTCATAGCACATGCCTCAGCTTTCCTATTATTACTGAGGTCATCAGCTTAGGCTTTTGAATTAGATCCCAGCTGGGTCGAGGCTACTGCTCATATCATAGTTTCATTTATTCTTTTTAAACATGAAAATTGTTAGCTTTCACCACATATTTTAATTAACATTTTCTCCTTAATAGTCATGTGGTTTTGGACAAGTCTGGAATCTCACAGATGCACACAAGGTGTCCTTTGATGTCGGCACCATGAGACACTTTATGGCGGTAGTGAGAGGGGGCCTTGCTACCAAGTCATTACATATGGGCACTTGTAAAAGGATCCCTTGGCATCAGACCACCAGTGCCAAAGGACACCTTGTGAGTATGTCTTTGACGCAGCATGAGACAACACAGTATTTAACAGCCTGAGTTTCTGAATAATGACGGTAATTTACAGGTGTTTCATCACCAATTATGTTTTAAGCTGTATTGGTGCTCAAACACCTAATTCTATCAAGTTTAGGCATCTACTGTGCAGTGAATTTCCCTGTATAAGGTTGTTTTTAAGTTCCATGCTTAGCTGTCTTTAATTCCCTACTGACATTAAATCGCTTTATGTCTTAATGTCTATTAATGTCTGTTAATTGTGAAATTGAGCGAGCTGCTGGCAGGGGCCGATGCCTTCTCTATGCTTTAATCACCCTGTGTAATCAGCATATTCTTTGAGGAGGACAGGCTCTAAGAAGTGTGGAGAAAGACTGACTGCGAAGAGGAACGTCACGATGGATTGTTCTAGTCAGGGTTCATGTTGATCATCTTGCACTGGGACCTCGTGCTGACGTGTTAAACTACTCAATGTGAGAGACAAATTAGCTCAAGCTAAGAGGCCTCCAGCCACACACCTCTCACCTGTGCAACTAAAACTTAACTGAAAATGTCAGTTTGCCATCTGACTAGGGATCAGAATCAAGAATCGGTGCTTGCAGAAAACCGGTTGCCAGTAGTCCAATTCCTTGGAATTGTTAGTCTGCCTGCCTATCGATCCTGCTTATCAGTTGTTGCACTGGAACTACAATCAGCTGATTTCAGTTTGCGTGTCAAAGGAGGAAGCATAGAGCTTCTAGAGTGTAAACATGGACATTTATTTTTATTGCACAAAAAGACGAGATTAATAGTAAAGTGGAAAACTGCATCCAGGACAGAAAACAGACAACATTGGTTCTTTGCAAGCATCTGCCAAGACAGCATGCTAACGCTAAGCTAGCCAAGATCACAGAGCAAAAGCTGAGTGAGTGCCGACCCCAGCAGCCAGACCCTTAACTATAACAGGTAACATGCAGATGAGCAGTCAGGATCCAGCCTCCCCTTCTACCTGTGCATGTTTCTACTGCAGAATCATTGTGGGAGTCATGTTTTTGTGCTGTTCTTCCTTCTTTGCTTTGAATGCCGCCCATCAGCTAACAGTCATGAGCAGTTTTATGTTAGATGATTTTTTTTTATTTGTTCTTGTGCAGGAAAATAAAAGAAGGATTTAGATTTTAAAATTAAACTAAAACAATAAGATTATGCATTTTAGTATAGAACAAAAAAAAATCACAAGATTACACAAGATTGGAAATTGAAATGAAATTTCTATTCAACAGTGTCATTAAATGTATTTTAGTGATGCTTGAATTTAGATGACAAGTAGATTGTTATCATCACGAATTTCACACTTCCAGCTATTTTTGAGTGTCACAGTTAGTGCTAATTGTTTTGAGTTTTCAATCACAATTTACCTAAAACACTTGACAGTAACAGGATTTCCATGTTATTTCCCCTCAGAAGATGCTCCTTTTTCCGGCTGTACAAGGATACTTTTTGCTTCTTTTTTAAATGAGGATTCTCTCAATGCAGCTCTTCCCCCACTAAACAGCTGAAATGGGAAATGATAAAACCCTGAAGATAGAAAAAGAGAATTTATGGTTTCAGTTACAAAGGTTGTGACTGGAAAGAGCTCCAGAGAAACCCTCATGTCAGGACACACAAACAAGATAACAAGAAGTAGGATAGCAGCTAAAAGCTTCATTTCAAGGTTCATTATTGTTGCTTAGACATGAACACGGTATAGCACTTTAAAACTTGTAGGTGCAGTCATGGTCTAATTGGTAGTAAAGTATTTTGTTTTTTATTTATCTATTTATTTGCTGGCTTAGACTTTAGGGGTCAGTGAAGCACAAAATTGCTGTGCAAATACATATTATTCACTACATGGCAGATTTATCGTCTCCATAGAAACTCCTCTCTGTTTTCTGCCTTGAAAGCAATTACTAAACAATAAGGTCAAGAGAAAATGGGTAAAATTGTCATGTTTAAATGAAATGACCCCGAGTGAGACTGTGGATGGAAAAGAATGAAACAAAAATTTTGTGTTTACAGGAAAAGAAACAGTTAATTTGTCTCACAAATGATTTGCAAAGACAATCACTATACTCCAGCACACAGAGTCAACAAGTACACCCTGACCTGTACTGACAATTCAGTGCTTTAAACTGAATGGTCAGCTAAGCAATAAGGTAATGGGCAGCCTGCATAACTTAAACTCAGGTGACATTTCAGCTCCACTTGTTTTTCTATTATCGCAGTGCAGTGTGGGACAGGTGTGCACAATTTATTTCAGATTGAGATTGTCAGCACAGTGACCTGAATGCAATTTTTTTTTTAAATAGTAAGGCCTGTTTTACTGGTAATGTTTTTGTTTGTTTTTTAATAGTAAGAAGACAGTGTTGTTATTTCCATCCATTCATCAGCTTATAATTTATAACTGGTAAGTATGGAGCTCTTTTCTGGGACCTCCCCTCTCTTCCATAGGCGAATGTTAGAAGGCTACAGAGAACAGTAGTAAGATAGAATAGAATTCAACTTCATTGTCATTGCACATGTCACAAGTACAACGCAACGAAATGCAGTTCCCTACATGCAAGATCCATGTAGGGAACAAAACAGACAGGACACTTACACAAATGAGGAAGACTGCAGGTTGAGGCGGGTTGCAAAATGGCTTGCAGATGAGTTGAAATTCGTGATGATGAGTGGCAGGTAAAAGTAGAGTATTGCCAGGTGGAACAGCAGAATTATCGCCTGATGTTGGCTGGCTTTGAAAGCCTCTAAATTACCAGATTGCAGCTCAGCTTGACTTCCCTGCCTGCACTAAAGTCATGCTCGATTTTATTTTCTTCAGACCTAAATGGCAGTAGTAACACTACTGATTTCCTTGAATGTTTGCATAGATATTTGTGGTCTCATTGGGATTTACAGATGAAGCCTTTGTGTATTTGGTGATATAATGACTTTTCTTCAAGCAGTGTGATGAGGTTGTCTTTTGTTTTTCAGTAAAAAAGACTTGACTATTAATTGGATTGCTTTGAAATTTGATGCGCACGTTCCCATTTCCCTCAGGATGATGAGCTCTTGTTTTCTCCTCCAGCAGCTGTTCAGTGCTTTGGTTTATGACTACATATCTGCAGAACTAATTGCATTCTCATTAGCCTCACCTGTACTTTATGTTTTGAAAGTTTTGATATGCCACCTCACTTGGGCACATTAAGCATAAACAGTACACTTGCTAAGATTAACATGTTAAATATATGATGTTATTGCGATTCCAAAGAAAAAGTTTATTCCATCACTAGAAATCTTAATCATTAGTGAAATAACACAATACAGTAGTAATATTTTACATACAAATACTTCATGAGTCAATCACGTGGCACCAAATTAGTGCAATTAGTGTAGGCATGGTCATGGAAATCTGCTGAAGATAACCAACCAAGCATCACACTGGGGAAGAAAGATGATTTGAGTGCCTTTGAATGTGACATGGTTGTTGGTGCCAGACAGGCTGGTTTGAGTATTTCAGAAACTTCTACATGACCACCTCTCAGGTTTACAGATAATGGTCCAAAGAGAAAATATCTGGTGAGCAGAAGTTCTCTGGCTAAAAAAGGTTTATTGTCAGAAAAGAATAACCAGACTGCTTTGAGCTGAAAGGAAGGCAACTGTAACTCAAATAACCGTTTATTGCGACTGGCATTTGCAGAAGAGAATCTCTGAAGGCACAAGTTATCGAACATTGAAGCAAGTGGGCAACAGTAGCAGAAGACCACATGTCACTCCTGTCAGCTAAGAACAGGAAACTGATGTTACAGTTCCCACAGGTTGACCAAAATTGGACTGAGCTGAGTGGTGGTTATGGGTCAGCTCCTTGCTTCCATTCTTTCTCTCAGTGTGAAGGTCAGTGCTGTAGATCAGCATGGCAGGAAGACTGGGTCTACGTTCCTTACCACCAGATATACCACAGGACCTGTGGATAAGACAAAAGTTCAAGATGGAGGAGAAAAGCGATAGGAATGAACGTTTATGGTACGTTTGTACACACATTTACACAGAAATTTGACAATATGAATACTAGAAAAACATTGCCTTCTCTAATAAATCTTGATTTGTGCTCCGACATGCAGCACATACTCAAATGGCCTCCACAGTCACCAGGTCTCAGTCTAATAGAGCACCTATGGCATGTGGTGGAACAGGAGATAAGATCTGATAAATCTGCAGTAACTGTGTTTCTATCATGTCAATATGAACTAAAATCTCTGAGGAATTTTTCCAGCATGATGATGAGTTTATGCCACAAAGAATTACAGTGTTTTGAAGGCAAAAGGGTGTCCAACCCCCTACCTAATGAAGTGGCTGTTGAGTGTGTATATTGCTGTAATGGAGTGAGTTAGGCTCACACTGTTTAAATGTTTACCCAATAAAAGAAGCTCTATCACTCTTCTTTCAATTTTATTTTTTTGTTTAATCCTGACAGAAATTTATCATGAAGAGTTTGTATCTAGCCAACATTGCTGTTTCATAGTTTTAATAAATTAGACAATTTTTGATGTCTTTCAGAAAACTATATCACATTAGCCATCCAGATTAGGGTAGACTTTGACAATGGAACGATACATACTATTAGATTACATTGTTAGGTAAAATTATATAACACTGGTGTTTGTGGTTAGATTCTTCTGAGCGTTGTCTTGCATCACAAGCCAACAACATCTCATTTAAATGCAGAGCAATATTACAAACAGACAGCTAGAGTGTATTTCATTATGGGAAACACAATTTTCAGAAAATCTGCAAACTAAATTTTGAATTAATATGGGTTTGCAGTCAGCACTGTTGCTCTGAATATAATATTTGATAAACAGCTCATGGCTCTCATGTTTCAGTCGCTGTTATTAAACCACTGCAGAAGAAGAGGCTTCATGAGGGGATACAATTAAAAGAGCATCAGACATATCTTAGACTATGAAAAAACTATGTGATGAAAATATTGCACTTTTATTCGTTTCATTTGTCAATTTTTCATTACTTCACTGAAGCTGGAGTCTTAGTTTATTCAATAAGCCAAGTTTTTAATGCCCTTTGTTGCATAGACATGCCCTTCACCAAACAGCCAGAAATCAAACCTATACCCAGGGCTTTTATTTCCTTTTTTATCTGCCCTATATATATATATATATATATATATATATATATGCATATATGCATATATATATATATATATGCATATATGCATATATATATATATATATATATATATATATATATATATATATATGCATATATGCATATATATGCATATATGCATATATGCATATATATATATATATATGCATATATGCATATATGCATATATATATATATGTGCATATATGCATATATGCATATATATATATATGTGCATATATGCATATATGCACATATATATATATATATATATGCATATATGCATATATATGCATATATGCATATATATATATATATATATATATGCATATATGCATATATATATATATATATATATATGCATATATGCATATATATATATATATATATATATGCATATATGCATATATATATATATATATATATATATATATATATATATATATATATATATATATATATATATGCATATATGCATATATATATATATGGGGTGAAACCCTCCATGCATGGATATATGCATATATATATATATATATATATATATATATATGCATATATATATATATATATATATATATGCATATATATATATATATATATATATATGCATATATATATATATATATATATATGCATATATATATATATATATATATATATATATATGCATATATATATATATATATATACACTGAAAAAAATATGTTGTTGGATTTACTTAATTCAATGGTGGACATTTGTTGCACACAGATGTTTTGCTTTGGCAGCAACTTAAACAATTGAGTTAAATTAACACAATTTATTCATGTTCAATAAACCTGTGCAATTTGTGTTGATAAAATGTGACTTAAACATGTTTTGATGAAGTAATTTGAGCTCTTGAAATATTTTAATCCTTCACAATTTTCTCACTTTATCCCAACACCATTCAATAACTTTTACCCAATACTACTTGGTCACTTAAATACTACATGTTATCTTCAAATTACATTTTGCTATTATATTCTAGTATCAAATACACAATTTTCAAATGGAGGCCTTATAACAGATTGTATTGTTCTCTTCCAAGATGGTTGCTGGCATCCACCAGTAACCTTTAAAAACAAAATGTCTAATTTCACTGCATTGACAGAAGGTAAAGAATTAAACTGACATTACTCCTCCACTGAATCTATATAAATCAACAGTTAAATAATGTCAGTTCTTCCGTGTTCTCTGGAATCAATCACAGCAAAGAAATTAGACTCTTTCTTTTGAAAAATGTTGGGAAAGAACAAATCAAAACATTCTATTTAAGGCCTCTGACATCAAGATTCAGTTAAACAACAATTATAACTAAACAATTTGAGGTAATGTTAGTTTCCATTAACATTAAATTAGGTTACTGAATTGGCAAACACCTTCCTATTAACATTACCCATTTTACCCCAATAACTAAAGAAATTAGCACTTGCAGGTCAAAAACTTTATTCAAGAGACGCAAAAATAACATTGATACAGTGACTGTCAAAAAATACAGCACTGATCATACTGTGACATCTTGGTTCAAAACAGCACACTTAGAAATATTCAACGTTCTTTACTTCAACTGAATGAAACTGAAAATACCATTTCACACGACCCATATGGGATATTTAGACTGTATAACTGTTCATGCTACATCTCTTCACTAGTAAAAGAAAGAAAAAATACAAAGAGAAATTTAAAAATGCTGCCAAACAGACAAACAGAGAACTTGTACAGAGCAAAAGGAAAAACAAACAACAACAACAAAAACAGCTCGTCCTCATGGCAGTTGCAGAGTATATAAAAATGAACCCTGCGATCTGCTCCTGGAATTGAGCTTCAAAAATGCAGCAGAACAAGTGTGAGATTTAAATGTCCTCTCACCTAGAGCTGATCACCTCACATGCATAACAGTGAGCTTCGTTGCAGGAGCAGTTTTGTCTTAGTTGTGAGCTTTTCTTGAGAGCTGAGTTGCATCCAACTCCATTACCACCCATTGAATCACCTCAAAAGTGTAGCAGAGCTGTGATGGGTAACTCATATTGAAGGAATAAAAAAGGTCCAAACAGCATGGCTACTGCAAAGGTCACGTTATCCAGATCTTGAAGAACTACTATACCCTCGATGATGATGCCAACGTCAGAAAAGTCATTGCCTGGCGCATCTCTGGAGACAGATGTTCATTGTGGTTTTCTCAATCTGTGCAGTGGCCTCAGTCAAGTCCTGGTTAAACACAAAACATTTTTTTAAGATTCCCTTTTAAACTCATCTCTTTTGAATCTACCAGTTCTAATGTTAGAGTAATTTAAACCATAGTAAATAGCTATAGCCAAAGAGTGGCCTGCCATGCTGCCATTCATGGTCTAACAGAGTTTCTAAGACAGAGTGAAAAACATAATAATTTCAAATGCTTTACATTAGTTTTTGTTAGAAAGACACCGGCCCATCAGAAATCCAGGTTATGTCACTCAGAAGATGTTAGAATTTAGACTTTCAGCCCCACAATTTGGTTAGCTGTTGGTCAGTTGGTCTTTTTTTTTTTTTTCAAACAAAAGCTAATGTAAATACTGGTGGGATTTTTCTTTGTTCACTAGAATGACAAATTTAAAGTTTTTTCACACTGATGTGACCCCTAATACAGGGGTGGGGGTGGGGCCTCAAGGGCCGGCGGCCGAGTTCACTACTAGGCCTCATGTGAACTTCAAATTATTAAAGAGGACTACTGGTCCTAACCAGTCCAATGAGGATCAAGTGGATAACTAAATGCATTTTTAAATGTTGCAAAGCCACAATCTACTCATAAAACACTCACCATGAACTCCTGCACCAAGATGTTGCAATTGTCTTTCACACAGATGCGGAGCACTTTGATGAGACTCCCTTTGAGCATTAATGTCATCCTAAAGTATTATAACAAAGAAAACAGAGATTTGTGAACTTTTCAGTAGCACAGAAGAAAATGATCCCAGACAAAAACTTGACTTTTTAAACCAGTCAACATGCAACACCAGCATCTACAAAGCAATATCAAAAATTCCTGTTTGACATCAACTTTATGGATATATAGTTTCCAGAACATTTATTTTTAAAAAAAGATCAATTTTTCTCAGTGGGCCAGTAAATGCATGACAAAAAAGAATGGCATCCTTTTAGTGGAATCAGTACTCACAGGTAATAGTTGACTGTTTCAATGGATGCAGCATAAAAATCTTTTACTGACCTAATGCAATACATATACACTTTGTAGTTAAAGAATTTTAAAGTTCTTACTGTCATCATGGCAGCTACATCCTTTAGCTTTGTGCCCTGTTCCCCCGATCACTTTGCAAACACTTTCAGCAGACTGTCAGAGAGAAACTCAGCTCCGTCAGAAACCTTGACTGTAAAGGCATGGTTGGGATGCACTGGAATGCTGCATTTTATCTGAAATAACATTTTGAAATTTTGAAATAACAGCAGGCACTGTGCTTGGTTAATCAGTAATGTTTTGTTGAATAAAAACTGTGTTTCCAGATCTTATGGGATTAAAAAAATCCAAAGATGTTTGTTTCTGATTTGCAACCCAAGAACCCACAAGTTACAACCTCATTTTAGTTCAAGTGTGCATTAATGTGAGTCCAGTAATCACCTTTCTGGCAATACATACAGGTATAAGTTAAACCTATGGCAGATTTTGGATTTCTCAGTTGTTTTAATAGGGTGGTCTATTTGTGTATGCATGCACCTAATAATTATAAAAAACCTATTATAATTAAGTTACAGAAACCTTAAGCGAAAATAGAATATACTTTCTTACCATAACACCTTGAACCCACAATCCATCAGCTGACTCCTGGTGAAATGCAGAATAGATGTGGTCTCTCAATGCGCAGCAAAAAAAACAAAAAGAAAAGGACAGCAGGTGAGGGCAGGAGGGGTAGGGATGTAAGCTAGCATAATGCCGCTAATGATATTAGCTAAAGCTGTTCAATGTCCAAAATCTCACTAACACCACGGTGCAGTAAATACACAATGTAACTGAAGAGTCAGTTGACAAATCTATTCACACAGAAAACCAAATTATGTTATGAGTTCCTCGTAATTAGGTTTAATGTGATATTACGGCTCTTGTGCCAAAGACAAATTCAAATGAAAAAGCGCCAATTCTTTGATAACAGATAAAACAGCAAATAAGCTAATGGCTCTTTTTTAGCATGTTACATGGCGACACTCTAGACGTTTAACTACATTTGGCTGAAATATGGTAAATATTAATTAAAAAAATCAAGACATACCAAAAACGTAGAGTTGGCTGCTCGACTTGACTGAGATGGATGCCTTTTTTGAACCACGATCCAAAGCCCGCGAGATGAAATCACGCGTGGTTTCACGAGATTTAACGTTGCTATCTTATTGACTTACTTCACCTGAACATGATATGAACAATTTAATACACCCTTTCTGCATATCATGTAGTTTTTACACTATATAGTTACATTTATCTTTAAAACATGAGGTAATTGTGTTAAATACATGCAAGATGCTTACATAAATCCAAGAGATGGCCAGTCCCTTTTTTTCAGTGTATATATATATATGCATATATATATATATATATATATATATATATATATATATATATATATATATATATATATATATATATGCATATATATGCATATATATATATATATATATATATGCATATATATGCATATATATATATATATATATGCATATATATATATATATATATCCATGCATGGAGGGTTTCACCCCAAGTCCAGCACCCTGAGGCTGTACGCTAAGCGGAAGGAAGGGGGCCGGGGACTGGTGAGTGTCAGCACCACAGTCCAGGATGAGACAACGAACATCCAAGAATACATTGGGAAGATGGCCCCAACTGACCGAGTGCTCAGTGAATACCTCAGGCAGCAGAAACCCAAGAAAGAGGAGGGAGACGAGGAACCATCATGGAAGGACAGGCCCCTGCACGGTATGTACCACCGGCAGATAGAGGAGGTGGCTGATATCCAGAAATCCTACCAGTGGCTGGACAAAGCTGGACTGAAAGACAGCACAGAGGCACTAATCATGGCAGCACAAGAACAAGCTCTGAGCACAAGATCCATAGAGGCTGGGGTCTATCACACCAGGCAAGACCCCAGGTGCAGGCTGTGTAAAGATGCCCCAGAGACAATCCAGCACATAACAGCAGGGTGCAAGATGCTAGCAGGCAAGGCATACATGGAACGCCATAACCAAGTGGCCGGCATAGTGTACAGGAACATCTGTGCGGAGTATAACCTGGAAGTCCCGAGGTCAAAATGGGAGATGCCCCCAAGGGTGGTGGAGAATGACCGAGCTAAGATCCTGTGGGACTTCCAGATACAGACGGACAAAATGGTGGTGGCTAAAAAACCGGACATAGTGGTGGTAGACAAACAGAAGAAGACGGCCGTAGTGATCGATGTAGCGGTTCCGAATGACAGCAATATCAGGAAGAAGGAACACGAGAAGCTGGAGAAATACCAAGGGCTCAGAGAAGAGCTCGAGAGGATGTGGAGGGTGAAGGTAACGGTGGTCCCCGTGGTAATCGGAGCACTAGGTGCGGTGACTCCCAAGATAGGCGAGTGGCTCCAGCAGATCCCGGGAACAACATCGGAGATCTCTGTCCAGAAGAGCGCAGTCCTGGGAACAGCTAAGATACTGCGCAGGACCCTCAAGCTCCCAGGCCTCTGGTAGAGGACCCGAGCTTGAAGGATAAACCGCCCGCAGGGGCGTGCTGGGTGTTTATATATATATATATATATACACTGGTCTACATGCCCATATATAAAATACAACCTGAATCTGTTTGTTTAATTGTTTGTTTGTTGCCTGTGGTAGCACTTTCATAAAGGCACCATTTGATGTGCTTAATTTCTGTTGTTTCAAATTTGGCACACATGAGGAATAGTAAACAGGATCATTAAAATTATTATTTATCACTGTTATCACTGTTGGCTAATTTGCAGTTTTGATCAGGCATTATTAATTTGTGTTTAAGTTTTTAAAACCTCACTGACTGGAAGTACACTCATAAAGACTTGCAGGTGTTATTTAGAGCAAAGTGTTGTTTTGGCCTTAGACTTAAGGAGCTTTTAAATTTGGGAATTTTTCAAGTGGAAAAAAAAATAGCCTGAGGCTCACGGGGTTGACTGTGTGACAGATTGAGGAATGAATGAGTTGTGGAACTCTAAACCTTGCAGATTGCAAAAGCAAGCAGAAAACGCAAAAGAGTTAACTCTCAAATTTAGATGAGAGTTAAAACACATGCTGTGAAGCTTAGATGGAGTCTTAGACTTTTAACACAGATGCCCCTCGATGTGGGATATTTTTGTCTGCTTTATGTTTTGCATAACTTCTAACAGATTAGTCGATGGGCCTTCATTTGTCTTGGACTCGGACAAGCAATAAAATGTATATGAATGCCAGTAAACTAGAGACAGGCAGACTGTTGGAAAGAAGAAAAAAAAAGAAAACGGATAAAATAGTGAATAAGGACTGATGATGAAGACTGGTCAGGGAAATCTGCTCACAAGCCATTCATTTCCAATCCCCCATCCTTCGCATCTGCTCAATCTTTCTCTATTACAGGCCAGATGTATTCCCCAGTGTGTGCAGCACCGGTGTCATTTCCATTCGACACTTTGCTCTTAGCTTCGGTGCCACTGGAAAATGACAAAACTGGAACCACAGCAGAACTTTCTGTTCCACACACCACAGGCAGAAAATTGCCCTCTTTTCACTCTTCTTGCTCCATTTCATCCAGTTGTAGCAGGGCTGCAGTATATGCTTATTCATTTACTGAGATCCATGCCAGACCGTGTCACTTCTTTTCTGCACACATATACAATTGTGCAATTCCTTCTGAATGCATAAGAAATGTAGAAATATGAGGGACCGTGGTGTGCATTGCTTTTTAAATGTATGTAAATCAGCTTGTCTCTGTGTGATTGACATCTAATGCAAGCTGTGTTTTTGCTTTGAATGTAAATGATTTGTGGCAGACAAGGATTACAAATTATTCGCTGACTTTATTTAAACGTCTCTAATCCCACTTAATTACGTACTGGCTTCCACACTGACTGCTATCCTCGAGTTGTTTACTTAAGTCTAGTTTATTCAGATATGGCTCCTGCCATCCCATCACACCCCCACAAATAAACCAAGCAACCACCTTCGGAAATACTTTCTCCTGCTATCTCTTTCATGCAAGTGCTACTATTTATGGGCTTTGTCTCTCTCTGACTGGATTTGTGTGCATGTGTGTATAGTTGTGTGTCTGTGCACGTCATTTTATGCCTGTGTGCACAGTGAGTCTATATATAAGCCATTATGTAGAGTGCAAATGAGAGAGTATTATAACCTGAGTGTCACCTTACTTGGAAATTTCGAAATGAACTGCAGCTTTTTTTTTTAAAGAAAGAGGGAACCATTTACAGAAAACATGTCAACTTCCACTGAGTCCTGCACTGAGTCTGAAAGTAACTTAATTACTACAAATCATTTTGCAAAAGGCCTAAGCTGCATAATTTATCAATATCTCTTTGCTGTTCATGTGACATAAACCTGGGCTAGGGGGTTTTATCAAGTTTTAATATAGCCACTATTAGCCACAATAGCTGCTGGCCTGATCAATGGATTGCAAAATAATTCCAATATTTGTAGTTTAAAGTGTATTTGTATTTGTTAGAAAATATATTTGCTCATTTTTTACACATTTAAAACATTTGAAGGGGAAAATAATCTCCTCCTAAAATGTCACTGATGAAATGTCACCAAAACAACCTTTGCACAACAAATGTCTATGATTCATGATCTCTATGGGAGGTCCTTGCTTCTGTCAGGAGCTCATGACAGTGTGTAGTAAAAGACAAACTAAAGTAAAGTTTATTTTAGACCACTGTAATCATCAAAACACCAAATTAGTGACTATAGTTATAGTAGAAAAATACATTTCCTCCAGTACAGTCCACAAACTTGTACAAGTTGCGCTGAAGCTGTTGTGGTGTAAGATGGTGGTGCAAAAACATTTTTTCCTTTAACCTGTCCTTAAATACTCTCTAGACTGATCCTGGCTTATCTTAGTCAGTACCATAAACCACGGAAACATTATAGTTTCATTCATTCTTTCTAATGCTGCCAATTATACGTGTCAGTCTTTCAAGTTCAAAGTAATTTTCTCCTTTTCACTTTCCCTGTTGTGATTTCACAAATGTTTGATCCTGCACTACAGCATTTCTCTAGTAGGAATTAAAATAGTTTGTGACGCTGCAGGACACTTGCAAAGTTTTGAGATGCTGTAGGTGACAACTGTGACCCACTGTTCTCCTGACAGTATCACTCAGTAAGGCCTTTTAACCCCCTCTTGGACCCTCCACCAGTATACATGTATCATCATCAGTGCTGCCAAGGATAGCATGTTTCATCATCACACTGGCATTCTCTCTACCCTGGGACAGAATTCAAACATGTTGTCCAGACTTTCCATTGTACTCACAAAAAATAAATAAATAAAAACATGTTAAAAATCTATATCTCAAGAAACATCTAAACCTGACTCCTTGTGTACCCCCTCAAATCAAATAACATCCTGCTGCACTAAGCCCAAAGGACCTTAGGACCTTGCTCCAGCTGTGGAACAAATTAACTGGAGGAGACGTTAGTTCATAATCATTTTAAAAATCTATACATACAGAATCCTTTTGCTATGAAAATATTGAACTTGGGGATAACTGGAGCATCACAATGGTGAAAAAAGGGTGAAAACCATTCACTACTCCCGTGTGTAGTAGCATCACATTTTAGCTAACATATAATTGGCAACCAGGAACAAAAATCAACAAGGCTTCAAAGAAGACAGAGAGAAGGTGACATTTCTGAGTAACTAGAAACCAAAGATTTCCAGAAACACAAACCACCAGGGAGAAAACTGCAGAAAAAAGGTGATTTTTGGCTTCAAAATTCTTAACAGACGTCACCAAAAATGATGCAGCTATCTGGCAAATTAGAGCTGTGTTGTGGATTCGTTATTGTATTACATTTATGCATATTTTTATATTCATCAAATCATTTCCAACCCCCTCATGCTCTATAGGTGGTGTGATTATCAACTTTAAAAAGATATGTAGTACATGAACCATCAGCCTCCACTTCAAATGCATCCTAAGCAGTTTCCAGTCCTGGGCGTTTTTTCCTTGTATTGTTGCACGTTAGGAATGATAAAATCTTCTGGCTGTGCCTAAATGGCAAAGTTGAGCTGCGGTTGATCAGTCTAACCTTTTGATCTATGTGGAACATGTGTGTTAAGCAAAGCGCTTCAGTTCTCCATTTTCATCATGCACTCCATGCTCTGCTGTGCTCCCTGCACTAGAAAAAAATACCAACAGAGAATATTAACTAAACAAGATTATTTCTAAAATAGTTATGATCTTACTGTAAGAAAACATCTGAAATTCATGATAAATGATGAAACCTGGATGTCAGTATTTCAGAAAAAGTTCACATCCCAATCTGGGGCTGCATCTGAAGTGCATCACATGTTGTTGCATTACACTTCTGCAAAGCTATTTTTAACTGAAGTATTGCCACCCTCTGATGATGTACATCTTGCTGCTGGTGAGCTCACCTGGAGCTATGGGGTCTTATCTGCCTCTGCTCCGATTTAAACCCACAAAAGTGAGAGTGCTGCTCAGAAGTGCCTCGGCAAAGCGTGCAGTTTTGAGTTACGGGTAGGTCGGTAATGGAAACTCAGCCTTCAGGTTATATGAGTTTTCTCATCAAACCAGAGAGCATGGTAATATGGTTGGTACAGACAAACCTTGAAGGGTTGTGGTGACTGTGGAGAATCAGGGTGTGGGTGCTCAGGTCACTTAAGGTTTGAGATGATGATGTAAGCAGTGAGAGAAAACATTATGCTGCGGGATGAAGCCTGGTATTGCTGAGTCCTGAGTGGACGGCTGAAAAAGCAAGTCAGGAGGTGATGTGTTGGATGTTTTCGTGTGAATTAGGTGTTGTAGATTTTCCAATTTCCTTTTAGAAGAATGTTGTTTTGAGAAATACTCAGCACGATGTGTTCTGTAAACGCATTCTTTTAAAAATGGAATTCTTACAAAGAGCGGAAATTCTAAACAATCGCATAGCAAGAATATTGTGGAAATGGGCTTGAAGCACATCATGGCAAAAATGCGATAGTACTCAGCAGACTGTTCGTTACTGCAGCACAAGTAAAGTTTCTTAAAAAGGTGGTCATTTCTCGGTCTATGTGAAATATATCTTGAATATCTTTTTTAAAGTCTGTATCATTACAGGCCATTTTCTCCTTTAACCAACAACATTCGGTTTAATGTGGCAAAGAGACACTTTGAGTGATCTGAAAAAGGAGTTCAGAGAAAAACGACTGCAGCCTCACCAAGTGTATCAGCCAGCCAAGCGTTGATAGCATTATCAGAACACTCCACAGAGAGCCAAACAGCCAAACTTTTCACATCAATGTGCTGCTTCTGTTGTTTTTGTGTGCAGCTGAGAGACAGAAAGTGTGTATGTGTCTGTGTAGAAGAGCGCGAGAGACAGAGATAGATACTCTATAATGAGTTTCCATAAAGCACTCAGTGTGCTATCATTGTCGTGATTTTATGAATTCATCATAAAAGAGTGAGTAAATGTCACAGTTGAAGGTAATGGAATGGGATGCTGGGTCGAAAATGAAAGGCAGAAGAGTAAGAGAACAAAAGGGGGGGGGGGGGGGAGGAAATTGTGGGGACTCCTGTGATGATTCGGCTGATAACAAAAGCCACGACTGCTGTTGCTCGTGTGTGCTGTCTTTACCCGGGGAGATGTGGGGGAGGGGGGGTTCACTGGGCGAGAGCTGGCCATGTCTCTAAATAAAACACGACACTGATTTATGAGTGTGAGCCTGCTACGAGTGTAGCAGGACTCTGCAATCACCCGCACAAGTGCGCACACACAAATACACACACACGCAAAATCACAGTGCAGTTAAACCACTGAGTACAGTCTTGCACTGTACATCTCAGCAATTCTACTTTGCTTCCAACAGAGCACAGCTTTCGGCACTGCTCTTTTTTTTTTTTTCTAAGAAAGGAAAAAGAAACTTTTTAGGTATTATTCATTCCACAGCTACTTTTCTTTGAGACACCATAATGCGCTCTTCAGCCTTCATCATCACAATGAAAAGGACTTCAAAGCGGGGAAATTAATTAATGAAAACCAATCACTGTGCATTTGAGTTTGGAAATGAAAGTCGCTGGCCTGTTTGTGTAAAATGATTGATATGGTGGCGTTTCGGGCCCGTCACAATGAAGTTTGAACACAGAAGTGGCGAGCTACTTCCGTGCCAAGCTGACGGCAAACAAACGCTGCAAAAGCAATAAATTCTCCCTTGAAGTGCCTGTTTGTAAAGTTGTGAATCTTTGATGCCGTATTAAAACTACTGCTGTTATCTGGCTGTGCTGCTTGGTGATATGCGTTTGTGTCATTTATGTGTCCTTTTAAAAAAGCGCACCCAAGGATGACAAGGTTTTACCAATCGAATGTATAATGTGTATAAATAAAAATGAGCAGGAACCACAAGGGTACAGCAAATATAACCAAAAGTTATCAACTGTAAACTTAAAGTTTAGGCTGTAGGTCATGAATGATCCAAGGAGAGAAACAATGGTCAAATTGGGCTTCAGAACAGGTTTAAATTAGTTGAAGCAAGAAAACTAAAGAGAAGAATGTTGCACTAAATGTTTGATTGAATCACAAAAAGCTGATGATCAAGCAGTGAAAGTTTCATGGTGTCCCATTTACCTCCATGGTAAATAAACAGCTGGCAAGTTAAGCTTTAATCGTGTCATTTTGGTTTTAATTCAAATCCTGTTAATGTCAAGTTCACCTTTGCTCAGTTTTGTCCTGCTGCACTGCACTTGGCATAAAATATTCTCTCATATTTCAGATATTTATCCCATTACCAGACAACACTGGCTAAATTAGTATAAATGCCAAAATATAAACACCTTAATTAGAATAAACAGGACCAAACCAATGAAGGGTGGAATAAAACTTTTCATAATCCGATAAGAATAATTGCAAATGATTTAATCTGATTATTGTCTGGAGGTGTTCTTTCTTTGCATGATCTCAATATTGCATCTGCGAGGGTAAATGTCACCCCTCTTTCTACAAAAACACTGAAATTGTTCTCTGCTGTGAGTTTGTGTTTAATAAAAACTCTCAAACAATTAAGTGCAACACATTAACGGCAACTGCTGTGCTGACCAACAGATACTCTTCTTCTGGGAGCTGATCAAAAACAAGCAACAGAGAAAAGACGTCCACCTGGGAGGATGAGCTCATGACGTATATTGAACTTTTGCACCTGATGGTAAAAGTGTGGCCGCATGCAAACTCCAGTCCCAGCTGATCCAAACGCTTTAATCTGAATGACTTCAATCTGGATGAAAGGACCAGATGTACAAGTATTTTCAGTATCTTTAGGATACTGTATTAATATAACAATGTACCTTTTTTTATTATTTAAACATCCTGAACTAATGTAGCACATAACAAGCTGAAACAGCAGAGGTTTGTGCAGTCGTTCCACTCTGTCGGCCTCGCTTGAATGCAGCATCAGGTCCAAATAAACTGGAACAGTTTGCCAGCAGCTGAGGAGTAATCAGGACAATGAGAGGCAGCTGAGTGAAGTCAATCAAGGAAGATTTAGTACCTGTAATGGGATGTAGAGGACTCGGCCATGACAGAAATGACACCTTTTAAGTTTGTTTGAACTTCAGTCTGCTTGTAATGTGCTCAAATGTCATCCTGAAGCGGAACCAATTTAAAGAAAAGCAACTCCTTTTAAGAAGTATTTTTAGATTAATGATGTATGATTACTCTTTGTAATTTCTATACCCAGCAGTACTTTGAAAAGCTCACTCCACGATCCGTTAAATTAACCAAAGACCTTTTAAATGAAGCAAATCAAAGAGCGAGCTAACAATTAATATAGCTCTGAGAATAGCACCAGCTGAGCTGACACAAAATCCCAGGCACAGTAAAGAGAAGTGGACCACTTCAACTTGAAAACTTTTCAGAAGAAAACTGAACGTGGGAGCTTTATTGCCGTGTAATTAGTGGACAATGTACAAGCTTGATAATGACTGCAAGGGTTCCTGTAGTTTCACGAGGATGTGAAGTAAAGACTTTTCAGGGAAAGTATTTTATATTTTTGTATCTCTTTTGATTTCAGTTTAGGTTTTGTTGTTGAATTCTCAGAGCTTGTCTGCTCACATCTATCAGTAGCACATACATGCTGTTCAGTGCCATTGCACAGTCTGTATTTATGACTTTTTTGATCCTTTGATAAGACACAACAAAAGAAAACACAATCCCAAAACGAATGTAAGGTGTTTGATTCTCCAGCCTTTGTTTAAAAAAGGGGGGGGAAAGAAATGTGGCTTAGATAGATGTGAGGTAAGAAAATGAGCTGACAATCAGCGTGAACATTATGGAAAATTAGCTGGTGCTGTAAGAAGGTTGCTCTGTTCTTTTATTGTTCTGAAGCCTGAAAAAATAATTGTGCTTTTACTCTTTTTTCCAGCTCCTTGATTTTTCTTTTTTCTTTTGGTTGAAGGTTGAATCTATGTATCTCCGCTTCCGTGCGTTTTAACGAATATTATCTCTCCATTACCTCCATGCAACATTTATCACAATTTATTCATACTTAACAGCAACTGCACTTCTAAAATGGCATCCATTAATGTGTGATATTTCAAAGCCACATCCAACAAAGGCTGCTATTATCCAGCCTTTTTCTCTCTTTTTTTTTTTTGATGGAAGAACTTTGAGGGATTCGCAGCAGAAAACAATGGGACAGTAGAACGAAAGGTCTACACAGCTGCGGACAGACAAAATGAATAGACCTGGAAAAAGTCACCAGCATCACCTTTGTACCTGAGCCTCCCACTGCTACTTCACTTCAGATAAATCAAAATGCAGTCATTTTCTGTTTCCCAGTTCTAACCACGACTTTGTCTACACATTTCACATCATATTTTTCTCTTAAATGAAACATCATCACTTGCAAATTAGCAGATAGCATGGCAGGTATCATAAGAAATCACTTGGTAGCTTTTGTCACGACTGATTCTCAGCGAGAGATATTTCAACTGAAAGATATTTAAAGGAGCTTGAGTTGTTTGCCTAACCTCCGCACAAAAACTAGAAACACAGGGTTACGCAAGGTGACGCTAAGCTTGACACCTTTGGTGACATTTGTTTGGTCATAAAATCAGACATTTCTGTTTTATCTTCAAGAACACTTTTAGACAGTAAACAAGTCAGTCCCACGGGCAGCTCTAAGACGTCGACCTTATACGTATGGACAAAAGAAGCTTTAACAAAGAAACTGAGACCTATCATGTGACAAACTTTCCTTTTTTTCACAGAAGTATAGCTGCAAGGTGAAAATTTTTACAGAGAAAGTGCTTTTTTTACTCTGATATCCAGTTTTTTGTGGTAAAATAGCAGATGTTAATCAATATTTTTAAAACTTACACTGAACTTTTTTGTAATGATTTTCTACCCATTTTTTCATCCTCTTTCTGTATCCTGTGGGTATCATATAGGGTAGAAGTGGAGTCATGCACATCAAGAAAAGTAAGCATCCACATTATTGCCTCCTGTGATTTTACTCAGATCCCAGTTTTTTCTCCTTGTTGACTTTGTATGTCCTGTTTTTAAACCTATATATTAGTTACATATATCAGTGCTTCATTTCATAACTTGGTTCTCAGTTTTTTAAACTACATTTGCTATGGCAAGAAAGTTACAAAGAGAAAGAAACTCTGAAACTGCACAAAAATTCTCTTTCCCTTCACTTTTTTGGGTTAATCTGTTCTTTGGCAAACTAAGCTTTATTTAGTTAAAACACTTAATGCGCATTTCGTGTGACTCATGTTGAGTGTGAGAACTGCAACACTGGCATCTCTCCTTCTTTCAAGTGATGTAGTTTTGCTATGCATATTTAAATAGTGGAAGCTTGTGAAAGATGTTTTTATACCAGAACCAAAAATGATAAACAGAAGGATCTTGTATGTTGTCAGAATGTGTGCTGCAGCAAGTGTGATTTTTAAAGTTTCATGAGAAAGGCGAGGGTTTAAATCTTCCTGCCTGAATATTGGATCAGACAAGCATAAGTAACAATCACTAAGGGAAAAACAGAAAAATCGTAATGTGTCAAAATCAACAAGTTCATCCTTTTTACATAATCTCTTGGTTGCACCAGTAAACACAATATACCACTTATAGACCATTTCAGCAGGTTCAGTGCATCCTCTGACTCAGGCTACAGCAGAAATCAGTCATTTGAACATGATGCTTATTCACAGCTCTTTGATGCCAACATTGCTCTGTCATGCAAAGTGGTGCCATCCTCCATGAAGTATTCAGAATCTGTTGGTGTACTGTCAAAATCAGGGGAATGAACCTGTGTTCAATCATGCAAAAACTTCTTAAAATGGAAATTAATAGAGGGCCTAAAGGTGGGAGAGAATGCAGAAATATACAAGATGCAATAAAACATGCATAAATCGCCTTTGCCCCTTGACTCGCAAAATTGAATATGGCAAATGCATTTGCATGTTTTGGGCACTGGCAAAAACTGCAGGCCCGGAAAGATGAGCTGACTGTTCTGTCTTAAAGTGTGGGCAGAGTTTATGTATGAGGATACATATAGTAGTTTTATTATCTGTCTATATGCCACAAACACCACCTCTCACACCACCTCCTCTGTGTTCGTCTCCTTGTTTCCTGTGCACCTACTCGCATTTGAGTGACGCTCTGAAGGTTCACTGAAGATCACATCTGAAAGCGAAGACACTGGTGCATACACCATCAAGCTGCTGCATGTGTGTGGAGATGTGGCATTTGAAAAAAGATGAGCGTGCATGTTTAAAAAAAGACAAGGTGGAGGATGTGGGGGATGCAGGGGAGGGGCAGTCGAGCGACAAAAGTGCGCCAGCGTACCGCACACCGACAAAGTGCCTTGCGCCTGCCTGCTGCCTGGTGTGGGGAAGGGAGATGCGACCTGTCAGTATGAGGGGGCTGGCTGAATGACTTCACATCACCCTTTCAGCTCTAGCAACTTCCCATTTATATTGTAATGCAAATCCACGGCCTGTCCCAGATGGTGCTTTTCCAGCATCGTGGGTGCATAGAAATATGATTATTTATCCCAAGCACTTCTCAAGTCTTTAATGCACCCTCCTCCGTCTGTTTCTATCCCTTCTTTCTTCTGGCAGCAGTTTAAAGTCTGTGCAGTGTAATGTGTCTCTCCCTAATGGCAAAGGAGAAAAAGAATGGATGATAAATTTGCTGAGAATTTGACAAGGGACTACCTGAGTGCATAGGTCTAAGGAAGGAAAAGGGAAAAGAAATCTCAGGTAGATCATTTTCTTGGCTGAGCATTAGGGTGAGAGGCATACGCGGTAATTCTCGTGACTCAAAAGGCTTTTAATCACCACCGCTGAACAAAATATAGCCCACAAGCCCACATCAGTGCTGAACATCATATTGCTGAAAGCACAGTCAGAATTTTCCCTGAATCAATTTGCCCATCTCTGCCTGTGTGGCACATGGAGGCAGGCTTAATGTTTCCCGCTTACACCGGCTCATGCTTTGGTTTTGTACCAAAGTTTGGTTTTGATTATCCTGCTTTTGCAAATATTTTTTTATCCCACCTAAAAGTCAATTTTCAGATTGCTTTGACAGCGCTTTGTAGTCATTCTTGATGGGATCATCTGTGTGAGGTCATGCACAATAGCATAAACAGCATAGCTGTGTGAGGTTAGCACATCCTGAGGGAATGTGTGTGCTGAAATCAACTGTG
This sequence comes from Copadichromis virginalis, assembly GCF_057382275.1. Taxonomy (NCBI): domain Eukaryota; kingdom Metazoa; phylum Chordata; class Actinopteri; order Cichliformes; family Cichlidae; genus Copadichromis; species Copadichromis virginalis. The sequence goes on along the minus strand of NC_140637.1, from coordinate 20,164,801 downwards.
TACTATAAGTCGCTCTGTTATACTGTCAGCATTTCTATACTTTCATCATAACACCTTCAACAGATCTGCCGCCTGCCTCAGAAGCATTTAGGTAGCACTTGACACCTCCTATGCAGAGTAATTAAAATCACGCTCTAGTGTCAGAACAACTCATCCTACCCCCCCTCACCTCATTATACCATATGTTCTGACGAGTATTTGTACCTCTAACATCAGTTGCCTTGACACTAAGTTTGAGTGAAGCGAGGAAAAGCGTCACTCAATTATGAACATTACTTGAAGATGATGGCTAACGACAAAACAAGGTGCCTACAAACGTACAGAAGCATGAATCTCAACTATTTCCGTTTTAAAAAGGAATGAATATAATTTTGTCCGTTTTTGCCGATGGCTTAAAGGGCGGCGCTGTCTGTGGGGGTGTAACACAAAGCCACTGTCTGTATCCATGTATGCCACAAATATATCTGCTTGTGTATGTGTTCCGATTATACCTGAAGTGAGTTATTTTTTTGAATTGTTCGAGCATAAAAAGGGGCCTAATTCAAAGCAGGGGCAAGTGCTGTGTCTACACATAAAAGACAAAGAACCAGTTTTACATTTTGTCCTCAAGCACTTCATTACCAGCACCATATCACAAAAACACATAATTTGTTCTCATTTCTTTAGTTGAATCTATGAAAAATGCCAATCATGACACAGTTTGACAGTCATAGAGTAGAATTTTTGTATCAACAAGCAGCTGTTAGCTGAAAACTTGGCTTATCTAGGCATGGTGTGCAGTGTGGCCATACAAATGTTTGACGGGACTGGACAAGCGGCAAAAGACAAATTTGCAGGTCTAAAAATCTATCTACAGTAGATCAATAGTATCTGAAAGCCAAGTCCTTAAGAAATAGGAGGCAAAATCCAGCAAAGACCTAATGCAGGACTTGAGAGGTTGATCCATTTACTGTTCACTGAACCCTCATCACACTTTGTCTCAATGGAAAGCAAATGTGGAGAAAAGGCTAAGGTATGTCAAATGACATAAGAGTATCAATATGCAACACCCTCATTTTTCAGCATGACATATAATGTGGATTTTAAAAAATACATGCATCGTGGAACATTGTCAGTTATGGATTGGCCTCCCCGGACCCTGGACCTCAACGTTATTGAAGTAGTGCTGACAAAGAATGGAACAAAGACAGCCAACATGCAAAGAAGATCTTTTAATGTCTCAGAGGAAGACTAGAGAATAATTTCTGTAAAGAAATTACATCAAAGCTTCCCTAGGAGAGTTCAAGCTTTGCTGAAGAATAAAGGCGATCATGACTTCCAAGCTTGTTGTCAATAAATGCCAATAAATTAATAAATCACTTTACCAATTTATCATTTTTCAAACAAAATATAAAGAAGTGAGGCATGACTTTGTAACCACAGTACAGTTTGTAAAGGCTTACAAAAAAGCACATTTGAGGGGAATTTTAAGCAAAGAGAAACTTTCCCAAACTTCCAAGAGTTTGCGTTTCAGGCTTGGGGAGTATTAAAATGATAATCAAATGATGTGTGTTTTTGCACATTACACATGCACTTTATGAATACAGCTTGTTAAACAAGCTTACCTGTTAACTTAGAAGTGCATCCTCTCTGAAAATAAAAAAAATGGTGGCAGTGGTCAAGCTGACTATGTCTATCCTTTATAAACAGTCTATGCTTTTGGTCTCAAACTTGAAACTTCATCACTTCCTACTGTCAGCTCAGACAGGGTGCAGGCTTCAACATCATATCATAACGTAAAAAAACACAAATCCAAAGCTATTTTCCATTGCACAACAAATCCAGCTTTAGTGAGGATGAACCTCACAAAATGTCTAAATATTACACATAAACCACCTCGGTGTTATTTGCCTGTGGTCTGTTTGTTTATTTTATGGCGAATCATGGAAAGTCATGGTCCTTTCATGCTTCTGCACAGAGCACATTATCTGCTCATATCCAATAAATTCGCATTTGTTTACATTCCTAGTACTGCGGTTTTCAAATGATTGTTGCTGAAACATCTGAGATGACCCCAACATGATGGAGGGAAAACTTCAATTTAAAAAAGAATCCATAGCAAAACAATATCCCGATAAGTAAGGGATATCCACAAACACCATCAACAGTTTTCTTTGTGGTAGATTCGAGCGGGAAGTATCTATAACTGTAACTATACTTTATTTATATGGAAACAACCTCAAATAAGCTTTATGAATAACATATTAGAGCTGCTTCAGCATTTACCATATGAACTATATGAGTGATAACAGCTTGTTATTCACATGCGAGCATACAGTACAGCAAACATGTGGACACTAGAGAGATTTTTTTTTAAACATCTACATGCAGATGGGTAATTTCCATAATATGCATGCCTTTATTTTTGTCAAGTTTTCCAAATAGAGTAAATTAAAGGCAATCTAACTTTGAGCAAATGTAAATGGCTTAATGGAGCTATCCCCTGTAATTGCTCCACTCAGTCAAGCATTCATTAAGTGCTGGGGAGGTTGGCTACCCTGTACTTTTTATAAACAAGTACAACGAATTTTCTCCTTGAGCAACTTTCACTTCAGATTTTCACCAATTTTACTTCTCAGATCTTTTCTAAGAGCCATAGAATGATAATATATGGAAGGATTCATTCTTATAAACAGGTCTTTGAAATGCATATGAAATTTTTTACATGCTTCCTCACTGAATGTCAACATAGATTTTATATATACTGTTTTTACTGCCTGTGGACGGCTGTGTTCAGACCAGCTTCATGTTGCGACGTATAGATAATACAGCAATTTTCTTAAGTTAAGTTAAGTGTGTCATTTGAAATATGTAAAATATGTAATTAACTTTTCATGTTTATGGTATGTGGAGTATTGACACCCTAATAGCATCCATCCATGTGTGGGTCTGGGTCATGCAGGCAGCAGACAAACTAGGGAAACCTACACCTCCCGCTCCCAGACCACCTACTTGAGTTCATTCAGGGAGGATACTGGAGGTAACACATCCCCAGAATACCCCATCTAGGAGGGCTCCTTACTAGATGCCTGACCCATCTCAACTAGCTCCTTTTGATGTGGATGAGTAGCAGCTTTACTTTGGGCCCTCCTGATTGACCAGCCTCGTCATCCTATCTCTAAGGGAGAGCCCACCCAATCATTAGTGAATTGCCACCTTCTCTAGTGGAGGGGTTTGTTTGCCCTAGTGATTCCAGGAGCTGTGTGGACTTCCAAGGCAAACTGATGAGGGGCCAGATTTTACAGCTTGAGAAATAACAGCATGCTGTTTATATGCAATTTCATGATGTCACTGTTCTGACCCTTTAGGAGACTTAGTGGGAGTTAACAGGAGAAGTACCATAAGAACTAATGCTGGTATGTTGGTAATAGTGTCAGACACATTGTTGTTTTGTCTGTGCAATATGCATTACAAATAAACCTTACTTAATTTACTTTATTTTACTGTCCAGAAAATGTATACCAGCTCATACCGCTAGTTCTCTTAGAGGCGGTTAGGTGGATGTTGCTTTATTGAACTTAGCTGGAACTGGCGTCACACAGATATTCAAGCAAGGTTGTGATGCACTTCAGTATGTACCACTCATCCCAGAGAAGCCAAACTAACGGTCACAATAACCTAATGTCATCGGATGTGTTGTGAATCATTTCATCACTTCTAAAAGCACAAGCAATCAAATCCATTTCGGCCCCTTTTCACATCCCTGAATACAATAAAAACTGCAGAGCAAACACTGCAGACTGCTCCAACTGAAATTACAAGCTCTCCATCCGATTAGTTCTCTTTTTTAACTTTCTAAAACAATTGCTTGTTTACTGCAAGAGCCAAGATGACAGCATCTTTATTCAATGATCCAGCCATCAGGAAATTATTGTGTTCATCGTGTCTGGCCTCTTGTCATTTCACATCACTCAGCAAACAGTTTACCTGCCCACACAAAGAAAAGCATTTGGCCAAAAGCCTGAATGGTCCCCATAGTTTGATGTCATTCACCATCTGTGCTGAAGGCAGAACCTCACTACAGCCTTATAGTGAAGAGACAATGAAAGAGGTGAACCTGGGAGGTTAATGTATACTAATACTTTACACTACACCATCAGAAAGGAACATTGGATAAAAAGGACAAAATTAATGGGGCGGTTTTTTTTCTGTAGGTAGCAATAGACAAGCCTTTTAACCCATAAATAATTTTTGGTTAAATAGTTTTGAAAGAAAAGGGGTCTTCAACTTCAGAGCAAGTTACAGAAAACAATACTTTTATATCTAGCCAGCAACTTTGGATTGTGTCAGCTGATTGATGCTTCTTTTCCACATTACTCAACATTTTCAGCTAATTAATGTTTAAAATGTAAAATGGTAGCTGCATACGTGCAGTCTGGCTTTAACATGCTTTGACAGAGAAAGAATTTTTAATTGTTTCTGCTCTTTATGGCTCCGTATTAGATTCAAATTATGGGGGTGGGGGGGTACTGAGTAATTACAGCCATGTTTATTCACAGTTACATTCTGCAGTTTGAATGCAGTTGGAAAAATGAACATAGTCATAATTAAAGTGGAGCTTTTTTTAATACTTTGCAAAAAAAACACTTTAGAGGAAATTCCTGCCTGAAGTCTGAAACCCAGAGAACCCTGAAGGATGTTTTTCTTTCTTTTGTTTTTCAGGCCTTTCATTCAGCTATCTTCAGTTGTTTATTCTGTGGGTCGTCCAGCCTTTGGCTTTGTCTTCGGAAATTAAAATGCACGCTGAACTGGGTTGAGATTCGGTCCATTGCGCAGTAGTCCACTTCTTTACCTTCACAAGGTAAAGGTGAGGTAAGGTGAGTCAGTAAACAAATCCAAATTAATATTTTAGGTGAACAGAATCCAGCGAACTCTATCCTATCACTACTTTAGAAAAGTTTCCCCCACATCATAAGCACTGTGTTCTTCCCGTAGGCCATTTGGCTAATCAGAAAACAGTTGGTTTTGAGGCTGGTGGGCATTAAAGAGCTGAGAGCTGATATTGCCTCCTTCAGCACACAGAGGCTCAACCACTGGGCCAAATAACATGTAGTATGATACAAATAAAGATTTTTTTTTTTAAAAAAAAACCTTTGAATAAAGTAAAGCTCTGGTAGAATCCCAGAATGAAAATATAGAGGTAGAAATGAGCATGACCTTTCTCTAGCAATATACTGGTGTATACTTGGAAACAGTGTTTGTAATTTCAGGCAGTGTGCTTCACTTTCATACAAGAAAAAGATATGAGAGTTAGAAATACCAGATACTTGAAAATATTAAATTATGAAACACAAATTCAGCTCCAGTTGCAAAAGTATAATTTGGAGGAGGTGTTTTAGTTGCATGAAGCTGTTAGATGTTGCTTTTAAAAATAACAATAGGTGTTGTTGTCATGGTCCACCCATCCTTCAGGTGAGGACCTGCCTTCTAGCATTCTTGTGTCCTTTTACTCTCTCTTGCTCTCCTCTCTCTGTGTAGCTGTGTGTGTGGCTGGCACTAAGCACTCTCTTAGAGGAGTGGGTGTGGTCCAGGGAGGACTCATCACAAAACCTGCTCTTCTCTCCACTTATTGCAACTTTGTCATTGTACTCATGTTGTAGTATAACTCAGGCCAAATACTTCTGCTTTGCTGCGCTCACCTTTTGTCCTTACCTGAGCTTACCTTCTCCATCCTGTGGTACCACAATAATAACCTGCCTGACCCACTCTCGCATTCCTTCAGTTGGAGACCTGTCTATCTCTGGTCTATGGAAAACTGGAAGCTTGAACCTGTGCTGGAAAAGTAAAAATACCCACATGAATACCTACCTAAGGGCATTTACCTAATTGAAGTCTTTGCTTCTAGAAAAACTGATCTTGAGCATAATCTGTTGCACTTAGCTGAAACTTGTTAAAATCATTCATCTGTGTCCTGCATTTGAGTTCCTCAGGTTGCACTTTAACAGTTCTTCTTAATGAGCCAAATTAGCATGGCCTGCTAATTTTAGCAACTTGAATAAAAAATAGAAAACAGTGTTCTGTTTTTTTTGTTTTTTGTTTGTGAAAGAAAAGAAAGAGTCCGTGCTGCAAAGTCTTAAAATACAGAATATCACTCTTACAACAGTCTGATGCACACCTGTTAAAGATGTCCACTGAACGTTTGCTAGCTAATTAGTCACTGGTCAGTTTGAGGAAACGGTTACAGGTACTGTGTGAGAGCAATGCTAAAAGAATGAGCAGCAGTATGAAGTTGGAGGCAGAGAACAGTAAAATAAACCATGATAATCTGATAATCCCCAAACACAACATAACAAATCTGAATCTATATGGCATGGGCATCTGCTGTTTTTGACCACAGCTGTCTCTTTGTTTGAGGAGGGATGATCACTTAAAGCCCCAAGCAAAGTCAGATCGAGGCTTATTTTGAGAACAGCAGGAAGTGCAGCATCACCATCTATAGGCTGGTACGGCAACGACACTCTTGAGCCTTAACAACAGCTGCTTTTTACACAGTGCCTGCTCACCCTGCAGACACACATTTTGCCCACAAACACTGCTTTCAGAATCAATTACTCACACACCACAGGTCACATAACAGTTCATTACTGTTCAGCTACCAGTGATTGTTCAATAGTGAGCCTATTACAGAGATAAACCTCTGCCAAGACAAGAGGAGAACAATTAAGACATTTTAATGATGTTTTTAATGTAGATGAAGAGATGAGTAAAAATAAGTAAATAAAAACAGATGACGTGGTTGAGAAAGAATAGGTGAAAAAGGTAGGAGAAAGATTGTAATCTGTTTAATAGAGAAGCTGGATTCTAAATTGTTATTGATCAGCTGTATTATATTAAACTTCCTGACCTTTAATCTCAGTATCTCTAATATTCTAATGATCAGTGCTGTTTCCTTTGTAGCAGAACAACATTTTTAAAACTCCTAAATGAAAGAAGCTGCATGTTTTTCTCCACTGACTCATACAGGTAGTTCAGTTCAGCAATCTCTTCGATGGCAATTCACTTGAGAGACAGTCTGCAGCGTTAAAGTCTCTGCTGTAGCTAATTAGGTCACACTTGACACACCTTTTCATATCTTTCTCCGTGGCAATTATTCTAGCAGAACACACTCGTGGTAAACAGAAAGTTTACTCTTCGACTTCCTCCAGTTTTTAAATTTACTTTTTCGTTCCTTCACTTTCTTTTTCCATTCAGGTCTCCAGATTCCAAAGTCTGCCTCCTCGGTGGAAAACCACCACACTTACTTTAGGTTTCATCAGATGAAAATTGAGTTGTTGGAAAGAACATGAAAGAAAACAACAAAATTGCAACAACACAAAAAAAAGCTTCCGAACCAAAGAATCACCATGCCCTCATATAGATAACATCCATGCAAATGTTGACCTCCTGCAGCATTTTTACAGAAATACAGAACGGTGGGTCATGAAATCATTTAATTTTCTTCCAGCCTGAATGCAGCATTGAAATTTCTCTACAAACAGTTGGTCTGGTCACAGTATACTCAATGATGGGTTTTAGTGTGCTCTGTAATGTCTGTTCTCTTACCATTGCTGGTATGGATTCCAAAATAAAAAAAAAATAAATAAAGTGTGCGTATGTATGTACATATATGTACTTGTGTGTGTAGATATATATGTATGTATATGTATGTGTGTTTGTTACTTGTAGTTATTACTGCCTGTTACCTGTGGTAATGCAATTTATAATTTATATATTCTGTATTCAGTAACTAAAAACCAGCAACAAACAACTTAAACATAAACAATCACAAAGAAAGAACAATACAGTATCCACATCTGAACCAAAGAGTAAAACAGTGAAATGTGGATTATTAAATATTAGGTCTCTCTCCTCCAAGTCTCTGTTAGTACATGACTTAATAATTGATCAACAAATTGATTTACTCTGCCTTACAGAAACCTGGTTGCAGCAGGATGATTATGTTAGTTTAAATGAATCAACACCCCCGAGCCATTCTAACTACCAGAAATCTCGAAGCACAGGCCGAGGGGGCGGTGTGGCAGCAATTTTTCACACCAGCCTATTAATTAATGAAAGACCAAGACAGACTTTTAATTCATTTGAAAGCCTGATGCTTAACATTGTCCACCCCAGCTGTGAAACTCAGAAACCAGTCTTACTTGTTATCATCTATCGTCCACCTGGGCCTTACACAGAGTTTCTGTCTGATTTCTCAGACTTTATATCTAATTTAGTTCTGAGCTCAGATAAAATAATTATTGTGGGTGATTTTAACATCCATGTAGATGCTAAAAATGACAGCCTCAACATGGCATTTAATCTGTTATTAGACTCAATTGGTTTCTCTCAAAATGTAAAAGAACCCACCCACCACTTTAATCACACTCTAGATCTTGTTTTAACATATGGCATCGAACCTGAACATTTAACAGTGTTTCCTGAAAACCCTCTCCTGTCTGATCATTTCCTGATAACATTTACTTTTACAATAATTGATTACACAGCGGTGAAGAGTAGACTTTATCAAAATAGATGTCTTTCTGAAAGCGCTGTAACTAAGTTTAAGAATATAATCCACCCACTGTTATCATCTCCAATGCCCTGTACCAACACAGAGCAAAGCAGCTATCTGAACGCTACCCCAACAGAGGTCGATTATCTTGTTAATAATTTCACCTCCTCACTACGTACGACTCTGGATACTGTAGCTCTTGTGAAAACTAAGGCCTCAAATCAGAAGTACCTGACTCCGTGGTATAATTCTGAAACACGTACCCTAAAGCAGATGACTCGTAATCTGGAGAGGAAATGGCGTGTCACAAATCTAGAGGATCATCATTTAGCCTGGAGAAATAGTTTGCTGCTTTATAAGAAAGCCCTCCGCAAAGCCAGAACATCTTACTATTCATCACTGATTGAAGAAAATAAGAACAACCCTAGGTTTCTCTTCAGCACTGTAGCCAGGCTGACAAAAAGTCAGAGCTCTTTTGAGCCAACCATCCCTTTAACGTTAACTAGTAATGACTTCATGAACTTCTTCACAAATAAAATTTTTATCATTAGAGAAAAAATTACCAATAATCATCCCACAGATGTAATATTATCTACAGCTACTCTTAGTACCATTGATATTAAGTTAGACTCTTTTTCTCCAATTGATCTTTCTGAGTTAACTTCAATAATTACTTCCTCCAAACCATCAACGTGTCTTTTAGACCCCATTCCTACAAAACTGCTCAAAGAAGTCCTGCCATTAATTAATTCTTCGATCTTAAATATGATCAACCTATCTCTAATAATCGGCTATGTACCACAGGCCTTCAAGCTGGCTGTAGTTAAACCTTTACTCAAAAAGCCATCTCTAGACCCAGCAGTCTTAGCTAATTATAGGCCAATCTCCAACCTTCCTTTCATATCAAAAATCCTTGAAAGAGTAGTTGTCAAACAGCTAACAGATCATCTGCAGAGGAATGGTTTATTTGAAGAGTTTCAGTCAGGTTTCAGAGCTCAGCACAGCACAGAAACAGCTTTAGTGAAGGTTACAAATGATCTTCTTATGGCCTCTGACAGTGGACTCATCTCTGTGCTTGTCCTGCTAGACCTCAGTGCAGCGTTCGATACTGTTGATCATAATATCCTATTAGAGCGATTAGAACATGCTGTAGGTATTACAAGTACTGTGCTGCAGTGGTTTGTATCATATCTATCTAATAGACTCCAATTCGTGCATGTAAATGGAGAGTCCTCTTCACACACTGAGGTTAATTATGGAGTTCCACAGGGTTCAGTGCTAGGACCAATTCTGTTTACATTATACATGCTTCCCTTAGGCAGTATCATTAGAAGACATAGCATACATTTTCACTGCTATGCAGATGACACCCAGCTCTATCTGTCCATGAAGCCAGATAACACACACCAATTAGTTAAACTGCAGGAATGTCTTAAAGACATAAAGACCTGGATGGCCGCTAACTTTCTGCTTCTTAATTCAGATAAAACTGAGGTTATTGTACTCGGCCCTGAAAATCTTAGAAATATGGTATCTAATCAGATTCTTACTCTGGATGGCATTACCTTGGCCTCCAGTAACGCGGTGAGGAACCTTGGAGTCATTTTTGACCAGGACATGTCCTTCAACGCACATATTAAACAAATATGTAAGACTGCTTTCTTCCATTTGCGCAACATCTCTAAAATTAGAAATATCCTGTCTCAGAGTGACGCTGAAAAACTAGTTCATGCATTTATTACTTCCAGGCTGGACTACTGTAATTCATTATTATCAGGATGTCCAAAAAACTCACTGAAAAGCCTTCAGCTAATCCAAAATGCTGCAGCAAGAGTCCTGACAGGGACTAGAAAGAGAGAGCATATTTCTCCTGTTTTGGCTTCCCTTCATTGGCTTCCTGTTAAATCCAGAATTGAATTCAAAATCCTGCTCCTCACATACAAGGTCTTAAATAATCAGGCCCCATCTTATCTTAATGACCTTGTAGTACCATATCACCCTATTAGAGCGCTCCGCTCTCGCTCTGCAGGCCTACTTGTTGTTCCTAGAGTATTTAAAAGTAGAATGGGAGGGAGAGCCTTCAGTTTTCAGGCCCCTCTTCTGTGGAACCAGCTTCCAGTTTGGATTCGGGAGACAGACACTATCTCTACTTTTAAGATTAGGCTTAAAACTTTCCTTTTTTCTAAAGCATATAGTTAGGGCTGGACCAGGTGACCCTGAATCCTCCCTTTGTTATGCTGCAATAGATGTAGGCTGCCGGGGGATTCCCATGATGCATTGAGTTTTTCCTTTCCAGTCACCTTTCTCACTCACTATGTATTAATAGACCTCTCTGCATTGAATCATATCTGTTATTAACCTCTGTCTCTCTTCCACAGCATGTCTTTATCCTGTCTTCCTTCTCTCACCCCAACCGGTCGCAGCAGATGGCCGCCCCTCCCTGAGCCTGGTTCTGCCGGAGGTTTCTTCCTGTTAAAAGGGAGTTTTTCCTTCCCACTGTCGCCAAAGTGCTTGCTCATAGGGGGTCATATGATTGTTGGGTTTTTCTCTGTATCTATGAAGCGCCTTGAGGCGACTTTTGTTGTGATTTGGCGCTATATAAATAAAATTGAATTGAATTGAATTCAGCCGGAAAAGGGTGGAGTGCCCACTCCGGGTCGGGGATGAGTTCCTGCCCCAAGTGGAGGAGTTCAAGTATCTCGGGGTCTTGTTCGCGAGTGATGGGAGAAGGGAGCTGGAGATCGACAGACGGATTGGGGCTGCGGCTGCAGTAATGCGGACGCTGCACCGGTCAGTCGTGGTGAAGAGGGAGCTGAGTGTAAAAGCGAAGCTCTCAATTTACCGGTCGATCTACGTCCCTACCCTCACCTATGGCCACGAGCTGTGGGTAGTGACTGAAAGAACGAGATCGCGGATACAAGCGGCGGAAATGAGCTTCCTCCGAAGGGTGGCTGGCCTCTCCCTTAGAGATAGGGTGGAAGTTCGGCCATCCGGGAGGGGCTTAGAGTAGAGCAGCTGCTGCTCCACATCGAAAGGAGCCAGCTGAGGTGGTTCGGGCATCTGGCAAGGATGCCCCCTGGGCGCCTCCTGGGCGAGGTGTTCCAGGCATGTCCCACCGGGAGGAGGCCCCGGGGCAGACCCAGGACACGCTGGAGAGATTATATCTCTCGGCTGGCCTGGGAACGCCTTGGTATTCCCCCGGACAAGCTGGAGGAGGTGGCTGGGGAGAGGGAGGTCTGGACCTCTTTGCTTAGGCTGCTACCCCCGCGACCCGACCTCGGATAAGCGGATGAAGATGGATGGATGAATTATGAAGGCTCTAATTGTTGGTTGCGAGCTGCCGCTTAGATGCTTGTATGTGCCCGGAGCTGTTGATGGGTCTGTATGCAATGATGGGCGTAGCTGCGGGAAGTTTATTGTTTTTTTTGTTGATGAGTGAGTATAGGGGTGGGATTTAATAAGTTTTCTTCGTCCCACTCCTTTTTCAGGCAATTTTTGTTTTTTGTTTTGTGTATTTTATGTTCAATATAGGTATTTGTTGTGCCTGAAAATGAATAAATAAATGAAATGAATGAAATGAAAGAAAAGGTCTCCGTTGCCTCTCTGAGATTTGCGCTTGACATTTGAGAAACATATTGCATTCTGTTTTTTATGGTTTCTGCAGTCAACAGACACGAGCTGTCTCTGACAGTTACACTTTTTGTTTAATAAAAAAAACATCACATGCAGGCTGTCTGTGGAAGGATAGAGAGGTAAATCTGTATCCAAATAAGTGCAATGGCATTACTATTAGGATCCTTTCCTGAATGAAAAGTGCCAGTGCAATAAAACATTTGAAATGTGTTATGGTATGTGCTTTAGGTATCAAAGGTAAAGGACTATCTGATGTGATTATTCTAATCGGTTATTCCGAAGTACCAAATCAGCATAAAGTAAAGCATAAAGTCGGCTAGCTTAGTCCACCGATTTCCAACCTGATTGTAAGTCCCCTCTAAGGGTCACAAGTAAATGTGGGAGGTCACAAGATGATTAATGGGAAAGGAAACAAGGGAACATAAACTGTTGCCGTACACATTTGTATTAATTTTTGAGAGTTTTTCTTACTGTCTACCACTGATTACCTTCATAATAGAAACACAGCTATGAAAGAACGCATTGTCACTTTCATAAAGTTCACTTTTGCTATACGCACATATACATCATCTTTCACAAGGCCCCATTAAGCACTGACCTGGTGACTAAGATGATATATCATCTATCTGATATTGGTATTGTACTTTTCCATCATGTGAATGACACACAGGCTTTGCTGCCAACGTGAATGGATCCATTCATTCTTTTGTCATATTTGAAAAATGACCACTCATCATAAAGACTTACTGAAACCTTGGGCTGCACTTAATGACCACTGAATGGTTCTCGGTGTGTCTGATAATTTGCAGCAGTATTCAAATTGACATGCACAACTTACTGCAACATGTTCGCCATTAATGATGACCAAGAGCTGTGCTTACTCTCTGCTAGGTGAACCTGAGTTCCAGTTGACATAATAGAAATCACTACAAAAAATGCACAGATAAGTGGAGAAAAGAGCAATATTTAGACTCATTGGTTAACAAAGTCCTGCTGGGAACCCTCAAGCTGATGGTTTTTGCCTCCACCAGAAAGCGAAGGACAAGCGCACTCATACACTAGCATTAGTCACCTGGTAAAGCATAATCATTTATCCTCCTTTGGGACTCTAATGGCGACCATAATTTATTAAATCAACACCATATATTACTTCAAATTTAAAATTAACATACACTCATCAGGAAAAAATGTTGTATGGTTAAAGGCTAAGGAGAAACAAGTTCTGTTTAAGTACAGACAAATGGACGTCTTCTCGTAATCATCAGAGTCGCCTCCTGATGGTCATTAGAAATAATACAGGTACTTCTGCATTAGCTTTACTTGTCAGACCCTGACGTTAGCAGTCTTTTAGGTGCAGTCTATGGGAGAAACCTAGGGCAGAGAAGTCTAGCTAGACAGCACCAAGGATGTAATAAGGAAGGTAAAATATGTTTTGTAATTTAAATGTTGAACCTATAGAGGCTGGACACAGTTGTGGGCATTGATAGTTATTTGTCTTTCTGAAGTAACCCCGTGATGGACCGGTGGCCTGTCCAGGGTGTATCTCGAGCTCTTTCAAAGCTAGGATAGACTCCATGAGTATGGATGGATGGATGTATTCCTTTAATATTTAGGGGAGCTCAAATGTGTGCTCATAAACCAGACCGAATGGCTAATGATTACTGGTATCATGTCTTTATCTTTTATCTTTGCTGCTGTGCGGTGTGTAGCGCCCAGATTGTGAAAAATCCAAGTATTGACAGAGCTGAATTATCAGACAGACATTATCTACATTTATGTGAATGCTGAATTCTTCTGACAGGTGTAATTAGCGTCTATTGTTGCAGTGAAGAGAAGGCTGACAGATGATACTCGCGATAACACTGTTATCAGAGCTGTTAATGCAGTCATTATGTAAAAATGATAATGGCTTTTATTTGTCATTGCAGAAATCATTCAAAGAGGTTTTTCTTGCTAGAAGCTTGCTCATTAAGATGTTTTGCATTAAAGAGTTAAATAATGTGTATAAACACAATCATATTTCAGAGAACTGTAAAAAAAGACTGAAACATGAATATGTTATGAGCCTGAGAGCCATAAATCAAGCAAAAGACAATGTAAGTGTCATAATGTTGAATTATTTCAGAGAACTCTGTATGTTTGATCAATGCTTTGAATCTACCATGAAAACGCATTTCCCTCTTCAAATGCTCCCCGCAGAGCGTGGTCTCGCAGTGAAAAATAAGAGAGAAAGAGCGACAAGAGAAAGTTGGCTGGCAAGTACTGGCTCCCCTGGCGTCTTTTCCAGAACACAGCCAAGATGGCCATATTGTGTCTCTAAACAAATCGAATGGTTGGCACTGTGACAAGTCTGCCTCTGTGGTGTTCAGATTTACAGAGTCAGCACGACTGTGCTCCTTCATTCCCAGGTCACCACATGCAGCAGCCAGCAGGGAGTCTTGGTCGTGTTTACTCTACTGCTGGATGGCAACTGTCATTAGTCTTTTGGCTGCAACGTAAAAAAAATAATAAAAAAAGAAGGATTGATTACTTTGTTCAAAGTTTATAAACTAAATGCATCTCCGCTTCTTTCCAGTTCATTAAGCTATATTGTGACAAAAGGTTCCTGCTGGGTTGAGGCTGAGCTGTTTCTATATAATCGCATTTGTCCCCAAGCTTGAAGGTTTCACCGAACTCTTTCTGTGTCTGCACAGAAGACTTACAAACACTTTTCAGTGTGTAGTTTTGTTGCTTGCATTCACCAAATTCATTCATAAAATGAAAAAAATATTCTGCTAGAAAAAAAAAGCATGAATGGTTTGGTTGATAAAATGTCAGAAAACTCAAACAAATCACAAGATTTGTCCGGCCAGCATAGAGAGCCACAACACTGAATTAAAGCTCATATTAATTGCTTTACATTTTATAAAATGCTTACATTTTACAGTCTGCAGCTATTTAACAGTAAATTGTACTGAATCAAAGAAAAGAATAATTGATTCTAAAAGTAGTATTTTACATTTACTCATCAGTTAAACTACAAATCCTTTCACAGGTTTGGTTAGATTTAGACTACAGAAGGACTGGACTGAAAGAGCAACAATCTGAAACAATAAACCACTCTGAAAAAATCATATGTATATGGACCTTTGAGGACCTCTTATATATTGCCATTTTTTCCCGCAGAGGATAGTTTCATAATCATGAACAACTTGTTAGGTAATGACCAGGGTCACAGCTGAGATAAACTAAAAATCTTTAGTCTCCTGTGGCAAACAGCCCGTGCATCCACCCTTACTCTCTCCCCTGCAGACTTCATAGCTCTGTGAGTCACCACCAATAAAGTGACTGATGCTAAAAATGACTGGTGCTGTCATTTGTCTTGGGATGTCTCTATACAGCTTCTATAGATGGACCATAGAGGTTGTATCTTATTGCTGTACTGATTTATATTAGATTGCTTATAATTGTTCATATTATTTTATGAGCGCAGCTTTCATATACGCTGTGAACCCAAAACATGAGAAAATACTTGTCAAAGTCATCCAGTACAAGACCATAAACTTCCAGCTTATGTGAGCACAGAGCTGAATCAGCAGCTCTCTGACACTGCGTGAACAAAAACGAAGCATTAAACTTTTATTTGGTATTTATTACAGAACTGTTATGTTGGGGGTTCTGCTTTTGTGGTCACTCAGTGTATATTCTATAGTGAATAAATACAATTTGCCCACTTTCATAAGGAGACCATATAAAGAAGCTCATGCTGTCAGAGACAATTACTGCTATATATTCCCATATAAAGCTGTTATCTCTAAAGAGTCCAGAAACCTTTTTGTCTATGAAACAGAAATGGCTTCTCTCTCTGGGGCAGTGAATGTCTATTTTTTACGACAGCTCTGCAAAAGAAATGTCTCTGCAACACACACCTACACAAACAACATACACACACACCACACATTCCTATACACACACACACGGCAAGGATTTGACAACCTTAGACGCATACATCCATTACCGACTTCCCAACAACAGCCCTTTACAGGCAAATAAAGGGTATTTGTGTAAAAGCTGTAAAAACCTGTCACACCTCCAGTTATGTGTGTCAAGCTCTGAGCAAAAAGAAAGAAAGAAACATGTCCAGCGGGAGATAAAAGAATCGATAAAGGAAAGAGAGATAGTGAAGAGAGAGAGAGAGATTAGCCACATATGTGCTGTGTACTGACTGGGATGCAAGCAGGCTAATTGCTCGGAGACCAACATGAGGCACTGGGATGAGAGGATGAGGAGCGTCAGCCTGTTGGATCGATTGTGCTGGTGATGTGTGTGTGTGTGTGTGTGTGTGTGTGTGTGTGTGTGTGTGTGTGTGTGTGTGTGTGTGTAGGAGAATAATGATCAGTTACTAAGCACATGTACACAAATATGGAAACAGTATTCTGATCATTCACTTGCTTTAGTTACATCAAAGTAAAATTACCACAATGTATTTACATTTAATTTAATGCAGCCACTGCTGGTTGTTTGTCTGTCTATCTCAGCCAGGGCACACTTAAAATATATATATTTTTAATTTTCCTGTTTAAATAAAGAATAAAGGGGTTTTTTTAAACTCTCTATTGAAATATCTGAAAAAATATATATTTTTCTGTTGTCTATTAATTATATTAACTATAAATTTAGCCAGTGCAGAGCTACCTTGAGCTTGCATTATTCCTAATGGTCAGCAGGGGGCAAGTGTTCTGGTTTCAGCTCCCTTACCTGACTAGTGATGTGTCGGTCACGAACGGAATGGCTCTTAGAGCCGGATCTTTGACGTGAACGACGCGAACCGGCTCCTTATCGCGAGCCATGGGGTTTTTTTTCTTTCTCTCACCCTCTCTCTCTCGCACTTGTGCTTTACGCTGGGCAGGGGGCGGTAGTTACACTCAGTAGCACAGGAACAGAGCAGGAGGGAGAGACAGAGAAAGAGCCAGGGACAGCAACGTCACATTAGAAAGGTATAGTAATCATCCACAACTAGTATTTTCAGTTGCAGATGATAAAGGATTCAGAAAGTTTATTCATGCAGGCCCATATGACAGAGAATATGCATGTTCTTTTTGTTTTCACATTATAATTTATATTTAATTGTGTTGTGGTTTGCAGTGTTTTGTGTTGTTTCACTTTAAATTTGTAAAAGGAAAAAGCTGAAAATTTAAATAGTTAAAAGTTGAATTGTGAATAGTTGATTTTTGTATTATTTGATTTATTTATTACATTTTATGTGTTGAGCTTTTGTTACCTAGTGGCTACATAAGCCATCAAGTACCAACGACCGGATTTGGTGTGTGGTAATAACAGGTAAATGAACTTTTTTTTTTTTTTAAGGATTTGACTATATATGAATGCTTGTGTATAAATACACAAACAATACACATGTGCTTTCATGCTTTCAATTGTGTAATTTAAGTGATCTAGGTAGCTCTGTTTTGGAAGTTCAGTTCATGCTAGAAATGTGTTTTGGAGTTTGTATGTGCTTTTTGGAGTTTGTACGTGTTTTGTCTCTAGGCACCGCATATATTTATATATAAACATATATAAATAAAACCACTTTTTTTTTTACATTAGTAATTCCTTTTGTGCATAATTTTATATTATTGATAATAATAAATTAATTAAAGCAACAAAACAACCTGAAGAGCCGGTTCGGAGTCGAAGGAGCCGGATCTTTTTAGTGAGCCAAACCGAAAGAGCCGGTTCTCTAAAAAGAGCTGGAAATCCCATCACTATACCTGACCCCGGTAAACGCTTTTCTCAGGATTTCAGTTTCGAACGCTACTTTCAAGACTTATTTACAGCATTATGTTAATTTTGTAAACTATACGGCCTCATATAGAGTGGAAAATGATAAAGAATCACTTGCACATGAACTTTGGGAGTTCTTTCATTTTGCTGGTAACATACAGCCTGCTCTGAGAGATTGCTCTTCATCATAGAGGGCCCACAGCTAGAGACATGTGGTTCGCTTGTACATGGGAATTTCGGCTCTTTTTAGAGAACCGACTCACTAAAAAGAGCCGGCTCTTTCGGCTCCCAACCGGCTCTTCAGGTTGTTTTGTTGCTTTAGTTAATTTATTATCAACAACAATATAAAATTATGCACAAAATGAATTACTAATTTAAAAAAACAAACGTGGTTTTATTTATATATGTTTATTAATAAATATAATAAACTTTTATTTATTCAATACACATAAAATGTAATAAATAAATTATAAACAGAAAATCCAACTATTTACATTTAAATTTTTAAATATTTAAATTTTCAGCTTTTTCCTTTTAAACAAATTTAAAGTGAAACAACAGAAAACACTGCAAACCACAGCACAATAAAATATGTGCAAAAAATATGCAAAACAAAAAGAAGATGCACTTTCTCTGTCATATAGGCCTGGGATGATTTTTTGGGAGAGTGTTTTCCTCCTTGGAATTGCATACATAAGATTCACTGCATGAATAAACTTTCTGAATCCTTTATCATCTGCTACTGAAAATAGTTGTGGATGATTACTATACCTTTCTAAAGTGATGATGTTGTCTCTTGATGTTGTCCCTGGGTCTCTTTCTCTGCTACCTCGAGTGTAACTACCGCCCCTTCCCCTCTGCTCAGCGCAAGCACAAGGCTCATGTGCAGAGTGAAGCAGAAAAAATGTGCGGCTCGCATCGTTCACTTCAAAGAGTCGTCTCTAAGAGCCATTTCGTTCATGACCAACACATCACTATTGTACACCCACTGCAACTGGATGTATGTACTTTGATTTCATCCGACGCAGTGTGTGCTCATGAGTTCATAATAATCCAAGAGATTTTTGGCTACACCCGTAAGCTAAGAAAATGGTGAAAGAATAATGGAAATTCCGAAAAAGTTGACATGTGGGAGTCCAGGCGGATCAGTCAAGGCCCAGTGTTTCTGACATCCAAATATTTGCATTGATGAATTCTTTCTGTTGTCACACAAAGGTCCTTACAGAGTTCACTTGTACATTTTCAATCAGACTAGCTTGCTTTTTAAAGGCTTATGGTGGACTCTTGTTGTTTATGTTTAACTGTATTGACATGTTGTAATAGTATTTTAATTTCATAACAGTGACAAGCAAGGGTGTATCTGGGCTAAATGCTACCATCGCCTTATTGTCATAAAAGCAGGTCAGACACATAATGCTGCGCCTTACGACTTTGCTTGTGCATACCTGGTTACGATGACAATGAATTGCCAAAGAGGTTTTTAAGCTTTTAATTAGGAACTGATGCCACGGACCAAAAGTAAAATTATAAAATAGAAATTGAGGGAAAAAACTCTTGAAAAAATTGAACTTACCAAGTGAAAAAGACCAGAAGGGCTGGTGCTTGAGCACCACCTGGGGTCCATCTGAAGATTTTCATTGGGAGTGACCAGAAGAGAAAGGACTAGAATTAGTATATCACAGGGACACAGAGAGGCAAGGCTGAGATGGATTGGGCATGTGCAGAGGAGGGATAGTGCATATACTGGATGAAGGATGTTGAAGACGGAGCTGCCAGGCAGAAGAAAAACAGGAAGGCCACAAAGAAGATTCATGGATGTAGTGAAGAAGGACTTGCAGAGGATGCTATGGCAAACCCTGAAAGGACCAACAAAAAGAAGAAAAATGTTTTAAAAAATCTATTTTTTAACCCTAAAGTCTCAAGTATTTAAAATGAAAGTTTAATACAGTAACTGGTAACATGGTGATGTGACTGTTTTGCTTGTAAAGAGTGGACCGTGCAAAACTACAGATTGAACGTAATTGCAGGTAAAGGTCAGGCACGTAGAAATGTATTTAAAAACATATAAAAGAATATAAGTAAAATGAACATATAAAAAGTAAAAGTACTCTTAATGGCCCTTTTTTCAGATGGTTTCACTTATGTGCACAATTTGTGGGAATGCATTTTATGTAAAACCTCAGTTTTTACAGTAACCCGTGAGAAGCTGAAAGTGGAATAAAAAAATATTTATTTTCCTTCAAATGTAGTGGAGCAAAAGTACAAGAATGCAAATGGCCTCTGATCACACATTGGCACACAAATGGTGACAGAATTGCTATGCAAGACGCCGACCTTCCCAGTGGGAGGATCTTGGGGTTCAATTTCTTGCTCAAGGACACTTTGACAGGAGGAGGTGTTGTCTCCTCAAGTACTCCAACCCTGTGATTAATAGACAACCTCCAGAGCCGAGGTTTCCCCACAAAGTAACAAGTTTGGTTGGATTATATTGGACGGCTTTACCTCCTTCACCTGTGACAAGTGACCGGCACCACCTCTGTCAGATGACAATGGAGATTTAAAAGTCATGTGATGAAGATGACTCTTGAATATTTGTCAAAGACAAGTAAAATGTGAGCTGTCAGTGTCATTTTTTAACCACCAAGCAGTAGGCCTAGACAAAAAAGCATCATTTACACTGCCACCATGAGCAATGAGAATTGGTTATAAAATATTCCACTTGTCATCCTCATCCACTTAACTCCATTTCACACATGGATCAGTTCTATCAGTGGCAGCTCGTCCTCATTTAAAACCATTAATGACTTTCCTGCAGAGAATTTAGCAGGATGGATGAGATTACTTTGTCATTTTTGCACGTGTGTATGCGTGTTGGTGTCCTATTCATTTGCTCACATATCTATTTGAAGTAAGTGTTTAATTATTGTGGTGTTTGAGCCCCTGCTACAATGTGCTCTGTCAACATTTGTATTGAAATGAATGATGAAAGATTTAGCACATTAAAAAAAATCACATTAATATTGGCTTTTCCTTTTGTATCCGTTTAGGAAGACCCTGATTGTTATTCATCATCACTTACCTCCATCTCATGCTTAGCTCAGTAGTGGCAATAGTAAAGAGGATGGGGAGATTGGGAGTTTGGGGGGAAGTGGGGCGGTTGGGGTAATGACAGCACACAAGCTACAGCTGGGCAAACATAGGAGGTGCATTGTGTAAGCTATCTAGTGTGTCACTGCCTCTTAGTGGTGGCTACGAAAGCTGCATGACTGATTCATCTTTATTAAAAGCTCATCCCCTTCCTAGTTTCTGCGACTACGTGTGCTTCTGTTAATTAAAAGACCATCAAAAGGGTCCTTTGGATTCCTAATAGAAAAAAATAGAGCATATGCTTGAGCTCTGGTCCTGTAACCATCAAACTCCCAAAAATAATACATATGTTGTTTATATGTACACCACAGCATTTGTAATGCCTGTCTCTCTATATATATATATACACATAACAATACTCTTAAACAGGGGTGTCAAAGTCATTTTAGTTCATGGACCTCGTAAATACATTAAAAGCTTGGGCGCGGCTCCTTGGCTAAACAGTCTTACTGCATCGTGATTTCTCAGGCAATTGAAAACGTCTTTGTCAATAAGAAGGCTATAAAGCTCACAATGACTTAAACCTCTGGTTATTAACAGCTCAGGCCACCATTCTCATGGCTTGATCCACGGATAACACCTTGAAAAATGATGCTTTCTAATATAAGAGGATGGGAAGATCAAAATTTAGGCCTTAGTTCTCTGCAGTTTCACACGTTGGCAAGCGGTCCAACAGACCAGTTCTATCACATGGACTATTGATTGATTGATTGATTGATTGATTGATTGATTGATTGATCATACTTTATTCATCCCGAGGGAAATCGGGTTAAGGCTGCCAGCCGTGCCAGCGCCATCTTACCCTTCCAACCATACATACATTACACAAACATCACATGGGGAAGACAGGTCAGAGAGGTATAACAATGGAAAATACACAACATGAGGAAAGACGAGGAGAAAAAAGATCTCCCCCCAGACTGAGCTCCAACAGGGAGATCAGTTTGAGAACAGAAAAAAAAGACCTCAGCGCATACAAAAAGCACATGACTATCAATACACCATAGAAACACAAGACAAGCAACAGGGGCGGGTCCGGTCCTGCAGCATATCTGCGCTGGTCCAGTCGACCGCCATCTTCCCCGGGAGGGGACAAGCATCAAAGGCATTTGGAAAGGGAGGGGGGATGGGTGTATATCAGTGTTGCACTCTCCTGCTCTAAATAAACAACATAAGAATAAATTCAAACTTTAGTAATGCAATAATCCTTGCAGGAAAATCCAGAAGGAAAAGTTAGAAAGTTAGAATGAGTCTAGAAGAAACCAAAATGTGCATGTGTATGATTTTGAATTTCATTATAATTTAATATATTGGAAATACAAACAGACATATAATTATAAAGGAAAATGGATAACACTGTAACAAAAACAAACTGGAACAGGAACCGTTGCCTGCGACCCATGCATGTAAAGAAAGTTGCGTTAATCCTATCAAATTATCAAACCAATAATCCATCAAAATATGGAGTGTGCTCCCTGTTTCTGTACTGCAGTCCTCTAGGATACGTCTATAGTTTGATTTATAGAGGCCCTGGGCTGTATGCGGCACATGTTCCTCATCATCAGTGTCACATCTCACATTAAAGAGATCAAGCAAGCGAGAAAGCGTTATTTATTTTTATAGCGCTTTTCACAGACAGGAGTCACAAAAATGCTTTACATCAGGCAGGAGTTTGCTGAGTGATGGAAGGAGAGATTCGGCTTTAAAGTCTTTGATGCATGTTTTCTTGCCATCATCAGCTGCTAAAGAGAACAGATGCTTTAAAGCAGCCCCATTATCCACGTGAGCTTAGATTGAAGACAGAACAATAAAGTGACCAAAACTTTTTTTGCATGGTGAATGCTAATTATGTATTCACTTCCTAGAACGGGGGGGTCTTAGACCTAAGGCGCCGGCCTCCTGTTACATTTCAAAAGACTCAAATTTTCAATTAATTTGCAGTGACCATCACAAAAGTATAATAAGCTTTTCAAATGCTACCAGCACCATCTCCTATTTTGATGAGTCTCTATTTGATTATCCCTTTCAAGATCATTCATTTTAGCAGGAGATGTAGCACCTTACTTTGATCCATGTCCTCAGGCACAAGAAACCTTGTAAAACCCAAAATTGTTTGGGCGGATCATAAAATAGGATGAAGGGATTCTCCTGTCACCGCGGGGAGTTTTCTTGGGTTTATGTAACACTGATGTGTTAGGAGAGAAATATCACTCTCTCTGTTTCAGCCCACTTCAGCCGGGATTAATTTTACCTTTCGGATAGAATGAAAAATGTACAGTACAAAAAAAAATTTAATTAGCAATACGCTTAATCTGAGGTTATTTAAATTCATTTAATTCAACTGAAACCTCTTATCCAGAGACATCCAAATGAGACGTGTGAAGTGGCCATCCATAGCACACCCTGTCATATTTCTAGCTGTTTTATGTTCCATGTTCTAAAAGTTTGGCCATCTTGGCTTTGTTCCATCATCGTAAAATTAATCATGTCCTGGTTTAAAGCCAATACTTTCTTTGTACTACTCATGCAGTTCATTTGATAACTGGTTCCTGGAAAATTGATATTTAAATCGATGGATTCAGTAAGAACTGTGCAGTGGATTAGAAACGATAGCTACAGATGTTGATCCGACAGATATTGATAATCAAATGTAATTATGGCAACGTGGCCAGTCAAAGAGAAAGTATATACATGTGTACAGTACAGCAGCACGTTCAGCAATATCACCTTACATCTGTACATTTCTATACGTCTCTGTGTAACACTCACACTTGACAGTTAAAGGGATGTGGGGGAGTGTCTGTTCCTGGGGGCATGTGAGATGACATTTGAGGCAACATTCCTGTGGCTGAAAATGGGTTTAATTTATCTTGTCAAAAGTATCAATAAAACCAATATATAACATTGTTCTGAGTTTCGTTATCACTGTCAGTATTAGCAGAGCTAACTCGCCACATGGTAAGAAACACTACAGGCACTGCTACTGAACGCAGGCATGCATGGAGCAATCATATCCTCAGTTTCATTACATTTTTTCATTGGGTATTTGTTTAGAATACCTTATCTGTAACATACACATATGTTACATACATGTTCAGTGAAGTAACTGAGACTCGATAGTAAAAAGAAGAGCTACGTCTACGTGTCGTAATGGTGACATTGGAAGAACCTTCAGCTTTCAGGCCCTTCTCCCAGAACCAGCTCCCAGTATGGATTTGGGGATGAGACATCCTCTCTGCTTTTTAAAACCTTCGTTTTTGGTAAAGCTTATAGTTGGGACTGGATCAGGCGACCCTGTATTCACTCTTAGTTGCTGCAGTAGGCCTAGATGGCTTGAGCCCTCCCATGATGCCCTGACTGTTTCTTCTTCACTCACCTCTTTCACCATGTGTTCATACACCACTCTGCATTTAATCACTAGTTATTTTTAATCTCTGGCTAGCTACCACAGTATGTTTTTTTATCCTCTACCCCTCTCCTCACCCCCAGATGGCTGCCCCTTCCTGAGCCTGCTGCTGCCCTAGGTTTCTTCCTGTTAAAAGAGAAGTTTTCCTTCCCACTGTTGCCAAGTGCTTGTTCAAAGGAAGTTGTTTGATCGTCAGGGGTTTTTTCTGTGTTATTGTAAGGTCTTTACTTTACAATATAAAGCCCGCTGAGGCAACTGCTGTTGTGATTTGGCGCTGTATTAATAAAACTGAATAGAATTCAAAAGGAAATAATGTAACCTTTTAAAATACTGACATGTAGCAGGTTATTATTTTTGATCATTGTTTCGATACAAAGTAATAAAACTCACATCTTTGCCTCTCCTTTGTTTGTCTCTCAGCTCTCAGTTCCTCAGGGTGTATCTTTTCTTTTCCCATAAGTGTGAAAGGTATATTTCTGTACATTCTTTTTTTATATCCTTTTTGGATCAGGTATACCCGTACCTGGCATACCTGTTAAGCAAGAGCTGGAAGTCGTTTGTCCTCCTGGATCCATATTTTCCATCGTTTCACAATTCATCAATAATATTGTCATCTTGTATTCCGTGTATACTATCAATAAATTCTGTTCGTGTGACCTCTGCTGCATGTCTGAAGGATCCATCCTCTTTCCCCATTTTCTTCCAAAGATTCCTTCCGATTCTTTCCTACTGGAACTCTCCTGGGAATCCTTTGGGTTTCCATGATTTTTTCCTCAACCGAATTGGGGGTCAGATTATAGACCGTGTCATTTGCTGTACAGATTGTCGAGCTCTAGGGGGTAACAGTAGGAGGTGTGATTCCTGATGTCGGTGTACTGACTAACAAGCTGCTTGTGCTGCATTTTTTTAATGTCTTTGATAGTGCAAACCCAAACACACTTAAGTTTTTAGATTGCTAGACTCTTGATTTATATAGTTCAACCCTATAGATATCAGATAAAAACACAATTTTCATAAAAATGACAAAATAATGACATGTCTGTACGTGTCATGAGGGGGGGGTTTGGAGTGCATGATCCTGTTCAGTATATCTGAGTTTACTCAAGCTACACTTTAACAGATGAAAACATCAGGGGGTTCACTGCCTTTTAAAAGACATACACTGCCCCCCAGTGGCTAAAGGTTTTTTATGACTTTACTTACTTCAAATAGCTCCAAAAACTGTTACCACCTTTAGAGGGCCCCCTTGTCAAAGGTATTGTAGCAGATTTCCCCTCCGTTTTCTCTGCCATACAGAAAGATCAAAATACTTCATATTCTAAAGTATGAGACAAACAAATTGTGTGATTGGGCTTGTTGTACTCAGCGAAGAAAGGATGAGATTTAGTGATGTGACAATATAAGAAAGAGCGTAAATGCCATTGTGTGCATTCACAAGCAGCAGGAGCAGATGGCATTTCAGAACCAATCACCATTTCAGATTCTATTGCCCAATCAGTTTTACATTTATATGTAAAGTAGCTTTCTGTTCCAGCAGACCAACAGATGGCTTGAAATGTAAGCTCAGGGACACTTATGTAAAGACTTTATGACTTCTGGTTTCCCATTCCAAACCAAAAACAGGTTTTAAAAATAGCAAATGGAGGCAATGGGCAGACATTACGACACGTAATGTGATTTTATCTCATGACAGTGGAGAAGACGTAGTGTTTAATGGCTTGAAATATTGGGTGCTCCACTCGAGAATGTAGTTTTATTTATTATTTTTGTTGTTTATTGCCACTTTTGATTTACTCCATATCTCAAATAGACAGGGGTACTCAGGAGAGTTAGAAGTATAAATAACATAAAAGGGCTCCTGGGCTGGATTTAATGCAATAGTCTCAAGGGAACTACATATGAATAGTTCATATGTATTTAAGTCCACAGGTAGTTATTAACTTGCTTTTGGGGGTGGTGTTTTAATATAATATGTATGTAATTTAAACTTTTTTACAGTGTATATATAAGTGTATGTGTGCGTGTGTGTGTCACACATGGTGACATGATGAAGAGAGCATTCAGAAACTATTTTTGTTTTATTTGTTTTTTTTAATATATTTCTATTTATTAGGTAGTTTATTATCTAACAGCAGAACGGTGCAGTTTAATAATACATCTTAATTTTCTTAATGTAATGTAATGTAAAATCTATGCAGTACACAAAGTACACAATGTGTAAAGTGCATTCACTGAATCAGAATTTCAGTGGCTCAGTGTAATTCCAGTAACTGGATCAAGTAAGTTACAATGCATAAATATAGGCTTACTTTTATTAAATTCCACCACAGTATGCTGTTGATTTGCACTGTTGCCTCATGTTGGGTAAATTGGCCATAGATTTCCATTTGTCAGCAGCCTGCAGTTGGTAGTTTATCCACCTTGGACAGACAGCTGACCTGTCCAGAGTGAACACTGCCTCACACCCTATGGTAGTTTAGATGGATGGATGATATTGTGAAATACCTTCAAATTTTTAACACAACTGGGCAACCGTTTCATGAGTTGCAGAACAAACAAATGGTGAAGGTACAGTTAAACTGGATACAGATTAACAAAAATATTTATGTTACCAGTGCTTTAACAGCTGTAATTGAGTGTAAAGCATGCACTTGATATATTGAAGCTGACATAACACAGAGAACTAAAAAATCTTGATATTTCAAATAAATTTGTCTAATTTTAATCTTGTCTACTGACCTAAAATAAATAAGCCAATGGACTAGGTTGTTTTTTTCTTTATGTAAACCCTATACCATCTTAACAAATGATGAAGTATCACCACAGTAAGTGCCTTCATTAAGGCACCTTTTTATATGCCTTTGCTCAGATATGTTTCTGCAGATAAAGGGAAGTCAACAAAGAGAAAACTGCTTCTTTCCTGCTTATTTTTTTCTTTTCTTCTTACCACATATTGAGATGTTCCAGTAGATTAAAAACTGATCAGTGGAAGACAAGTGAAGGAAAATAACTGCATACAAAGAGGAGCGATTTTGTTTGATGAACAATAAGTTTGAAAAAAGTAAAGAAAAAGAAGCCACTCATTTAATGGCCCTTTTCTTTGGTTTAATAAAACAATAAAACAGACATTCACATTGAATACAAATCAAGTCTACAAAGAAACAGCACTTCCTTTGCTAAAAAAAAAAGTTTTCCAGTTTCACTAAAAACCTGCTACATATACGTTTCTGTTGTGTGCTACATTCAGATTAGTCCTCTAACAAGCGTAATTTCTTTATATCAGAGTGCAGCAGTGCATCCCACTTCACACCTGCAATGCTCGATGAGTAAAAAGCCACATTTGTCATGTGCTTGGTCAAAGTTCCTTAAGGCATTTATATGTGTATATATATATATATATATATATATATATATATATATATATATTATAACCTGGATGTCCCAGGGTCAAAATGGGAGATGCCCCCAAGGGTGGTGGAGAATGACCAAGCTAAGATCCTGTGGGACTTCCAGATACAGACGGACAAAATGGTGGTGGCTAACCAACCGGACATAGTGGTGGCAGACAAACATGAGAAGACGGCCGTAATGATCGATGTAGCGGTTCCGAATGACAGCAAGTCAGGAAGAAGGAACACGAGAAGCTGGAGAAATACCAAGGGCTCAGAGAAGAGCTCGAGAAGATGTGGAGGGTGAAGGTGACGGTGGTCCCAGTGGTAATCGGAGCACTAGGTGCGGTGACTCCCAAGCTAGGCGAGTGGCTCCAGCAGATCCCGGGAATAACATCGGAGATCTCTGTCCAGAAGAGCGCAGTCCTGGGAACAGCTAAGATACTGCGCAGGACCCTCAAGCTCCCAGGCCTCTGGTAGAGGACCCGAGCTTGAAGGATTGACCGCCCACAGGGGCAAGTGGGGAATTTTATTTTATT
The DNA here is from genome assembly GCF_057382275.1 of Copadichromis virginalis. Lineage (NCBI taxonomy): Eukaryota > Metazoa > Chordata > Actinopteri > Cichliformes > Cichlidae > Copadichromis > Copadichromis virginalis. The sequence continues at coordinate 20,136,394 of NC_140637.1, read as the reverse complement.
TTTTTATGACATCTTCCATCTATGGCACGAAAAATTTAATTCTCTCCAAACCAGGAGCAAATTCCACTGAGGATTGTTCACATATCTTCACCAAACAGTTATACAGTCATAACCCTCATAGCCAAAATACTTTTGATTAAAAGTGTAGATTAAAAAGGCTGACTTTTTACATCTTTACATGGCACTCGTGCAGTCACCTTTTGTGCTATACATTCTCTTTAGCATGCACTGCACTGTGCCTAACATGCATGCAAAACAGCAGAATCACCAACAGAAAAAAAAACAGTGAAAGTAAAGAAAAAAAGAAAAAAAATCCTTCTCGCTTTAGAAATAAAATTATTTTCAATAGCCACAACAGACAACTTATTTACTAAACAGAACTATTGTCTTCATGCACAATGGAGAAGTAACACAAAATACAGTGTCTCTGAAAATACTGTTTACAGTTTGTGCAAACACAATAATGCTCCTTATACTGACTTTCTTCGTAAATGAGGGAACTCCCGGAAACTATGGCCAAGTGAGATCCTGCTTCCTGGCGAAGTTAGTCCAGTGTTGTCCCTGGAACTTGGTGAACAGCCCTGAATCCTGTAGGAAACTGAGTTGTAATAAACAGAATTAACGTGGCAGCCACGATGTTCACTGTGGGACATAAGAGGGCTATCGCAAATCTCTAAACGGTAGCACATGCAGGAACAGAGGGAGCTAAGGCTCGACTCCTGTCTGCTTCTGCCTGCCTTTATCTGGAAATGCAACCTGTGCCTGCAGGGGCTTTTTCGTCTTTCCTGATCCACCGGAGAAGAGATGAGGTTGGTGCGACTGGTTCCTTCCTCCATCGGGAGGAAAAGTGTGCTATGGCTGTGCACCATGTTGCTCCTGTTCCTCTCACTGTGGCTATCTCTGCTTTGTTCCCCTAAAACACCAAGGCCCAGGGTCCCATCCAAAAGGCCTCTGTCTCTCTTCATTGAAGCCCTTTCTTGTGCATCCCGTCGCTCATCCTCAGTGTTCATGGTGAGAAAACGGAGCACCACTAAATTAAGAAATGCCCCGATAACAGTTAATCCCACCAGAATGTACATAAAGCTGAAAGCGACATAGGGCGTTTTCTCCTGGAGGTCCTCTTTTTTCTGCAAAGCCACAAAGTCCCCAAAGCCAATTGTGGTGAGTGTGATGAAGCAGTAGTAGTAAGCATGGAAGAAGCTCCATCCCTCAAAGTGGGAAAAGGCTGCGGCGCCCACACACAGTGTTCCGATGCAGGACAAAAAGCCCACCAGGACCATGTTCTCCATGGACACCTCAGTGCGTCGAAAGCCCAGGCATTGTTTCAGCTTATGTAAGAGATAGCGGACAAATGTGTTCATCCTCTCTCCCAGGCTCTGGAACATAACCAAAGTGAGAGGAATGCCGAGTACAGCATAGAACATGCAGAAGATCTTTCCAGCATCTGTTCCAGGGGCTGCATGTCCATAACCTTAATGCAAAGAGATGGAAAATGTAATGACACTGTGACGCATCATGAAGCAACGCTTAGTTGGTAAAACATGGAGCAACTGTCTATTTTTAATCAACACGTCATTAAAACCAAGCCTCAAATATTGCATTCTTGCAGAAAAAATAATGTTGTGCTGTGAATTACGAAGCAAGCAAAGTGACACATCACCCGTCATTTCCAAAAACATAAAATAAAAAAGCAGAAGAAGCCTTACATTGACTTACCAATGGTAGTGATTACTGTTATGGCAAAGTAAAAAGAGCCAGCAAATTTCCACTGTCTCCCGGCGCGATGGGGCTCAGCTTGCAGCACTACTCTCTCGATTTCGCGGTAGTCGTCCTCGGAGAAGCGGTACTTCTTCTTCATTTCGTTGCGCTTCTGCTCCAAGATGCGCCGACGGGAGCTCTCCGACTCAGACTCCAGCGCGTCAAACACCGCGGCGCCCACCAGCAAGTAGGAGAACATGCAGAGGATGAGCGACAAGGTCCGGACGTTTTGCTTCTTCATTCTCGGCATCGGCACGAAAGTCGGAAGCACGAGCACGGTGTTACAGGTGGTACTGTTCTTCAGCTTAGACTCCACATTGGTTTTGCAGCCTGTTGCGTGAAATGTAATTTCACGAGGGGCGGGTGGGAAAATAACGCCTTTAACTCTTGACTGTGTTATGGTTCAGACGTCTTCTTTGTTTTTAAAACGCGCATATTTTCCTGTGCGTACCGAGAGCTATCGGCTCTCTGCGCCGTTATCTGTTTTAGTGGCCTCAGCTTGCCTTTTCGCATGCGCAAAACAATCACCAATAAAGAAGAAGAAGAAGAAGAAGAAGGAAAAATGTTTGTGTATATCTATATAACATAGATATATAAGACATAGCACAAAATAATAGTAATATTTTTCGCGGATGTTCAGTTATGTTATGTGCAGCAATTTCTATGCCTATTTAATATGAAGAGGTTTGCTCAGCACCATGGACAGCAACCAGTGGGATTTCACATTTGACCTGGCACTGTGACTGCACATACTAAGTGGAGGCTCAAGAGGCTGTGAAGCAGGGAAAAGGTTCAGGTGCGTTTAATATGACTGAAAATCTTTGCAGACACCAAATCTGGGGAACAACATAACCATTAAAAAAGTTTAAAATAAAAAATAAAAAAGCTCAAAGTTCTAACATCTGGTCGTGAAGTAAGTAATCCCCAGGTTAAACGAAAGTTAATTAAAATCCATTCAACTGTACTAACATTAAAATGAAAGCCTAATTTAAGCCTTAAATAATAAAAAATAAACATATAAAGGTCCTCATGAGCTAAAGACATGGAAACAAATAAAATATCAGGTAAGACAGTGTTTAGAAATCTGGCGTATTGGATTTGTTCTGTAAAATAGATCAGTAATAAAACAGCGAGAAAAATGAAGTAATAAAGATATCAACAACAAAAAAATTAAGGAATCAAGTTAACAGTAAAAATTAAATAAGACTGAAGGAATAAAGTAAATATATACATATATATAGTTTATCCCAAATTACAATGTGGTCAAAAATACAAACGGAAGTTAATACAATCTTAATTCCTTTTTTAAATCAGTTTCCTTAGAGCGTTACTTATGTGAGAGAGCTCTTGCGTTCATGTGCAGTGGCTAAAGAGAAAAAAAAAGCACTGCTATTGTAGACGCTTCTAGAAATTTTTCTGTAGGTGATGCTGGTTGCTATGGTTACTTGTACCAGTGGCACAGACTTGGACTATCAGTGAGGTTGACACTAATAAGTTAACAGTAATGAAGCCGGTTTCGTTAATAACGTTGTCACAGCATCACAACATAAATTATCCTTATTTAGACCTTTTTTTAAGTTAAGCAAGAAGAATCCTCTGTATGTCAGTACAGGGCAGCAGCAGGTGGATTATTGTGTGTGCTTTTGTTCCTGTCAAACAGAGCAACCTGCTCTCCGTGGTCCTGTTTTTGTGGCAAAATCAGCGCACTTACATCCCTGTTTTGATTCAAACCAGCGCTCCATAAATCAATTACATCTCAGCTGATAAGAGAGGAACACAAAGCCCCAACAGCCACCCATCAATCCAGACAGCTTGTATTCACATCGTTTTCAAAGCCCAAGGACCTGGAACAAAGCGAGAAGGCCCATCAATCCCCACAGAGTTGAAGGATAACTGTTTAGACTTAAACAGAAGCTTCATTAATCGAGTTATACCTGTTGTCTGTTTTCTCTAAGGTGTATTTTATTATAACCCCGCAGACCTACAAATTAATATGTCAGGAAAATATTAAGTAGACTATGGTGAGGTCATATTTATACACATTCAGCAGGATGCATTAAAGGCAGTGTTTTCCTTTGTTCCCTAAACAGTACTTGTGTTTTGCTTTTTTCAATCTAATATTTATGATACTACAGTATGACACATCACAATGAAAACTTGAAATCAAGTAGTACATGTTCAAGGGCTGGATTATACTGTGTTTGCGTCCATATTCATTACATTAATATTAACTTTCTGACAGCTGCCACATGACAGCTGGTAAGTTTATAAGGCTAAATTATTTGTGGAGAAAAATGTGAACATAAACAGCTATGCTATGCAGAGCTGTGCACTGTCCACGCACAGCATTTGCTATTTTTGTTTTGTTTTTGTTTTTGTTTTTATCTCACAAAGTCAGTTACACCCACAGTGCATGTGGTAGTTGGTAAGTGTATGCAGATTTTGCAAAACCTTGTTAAAGCTGCACATGGCATGCAGTGAAAAGAGAACCTCATGCCTGAAGGCCCATTTTTTTCCACTAAATAAAACCCATCTGTCAGCTCTACAACAACAAAAATGCAAATCTGTCAAAATCCTGGAGGAGAGATTGTAAAAATTAATCTCCTCTACAAAAAAAGAAAAAGAAAAAAAACCTTTCAGGGTCTTTTTGTTTAACAGGCTGCAAGGACAGAAGAAAGAAAATTATCTAGGGACAATACGTGTGATGCAAGAAGCAGCTAGACACAAAGACACGGACAGCTGTGGGTTTTTGAATCGAGATAATGAATTTCTTGTTTCTATAGCGTGGCGATTTAGGACAGCAAATAAGAAATTGTAGCAAAAAATCTAAATCAGATTGCTTGACAGCCTGGACATGTCATACTCTAATTTCTTTATGTCTTATTAAATATTTAAATTATGACCCTTAAAAAAAAAAGAGATGCTGACATAACCTTCTTATATAAATTCTATATGTGAGAGCTGTGTCACAATGAATTGATTGAGCAGAAGTCACATCGGTTAAATCAGTGTCAGCACAGTATAACATACTGTCTTTATCAATAAAGAAAATACACTGCAAGAATAAAACAGTGTGTTGATCTATATGTATATATAAAAAAAAACCACCCAGCACGCCCCTGCGGGCGGTTTATCCTTCAAGCTCGGGTCCTCTACCAGAGGCCTGGGAGCTTGAGGGTCCTGCGCAGTATCTTAGCTGTTCCCAGGACTGCGCTCTTCTGGACAGAGATCTCCGATGTTGTTCCCGGGATCTGCTGGAGCCACTCGCCTAGCTTGGGAGTCACCGCACCTAGTGCTCCGATTACCACGGGGACCACCGTCACCTTCAACCTCCACATCCTCTCGAGCTCTTCTCTGAGCCCTTGGTATTTCTCCAGCTTCTCGTGTTCCTTCTTTTTGATGTTGCTGTCATTCGGAACCGCTACATCGATCACTACGGCCGTCTTCTCATGTTTGTCTACCACCACTATGTCCGGTTGGTTAGCCACCACCATTTTGTCCGTCTGTATCTGGAAGTCCCACAGGATCATTCTCCACCACCCTTGGGGGCATCTCCCATTTTGACCTCGGGACTTCCAGGTTATACTCGGCACAGATGTTCCTGTACACTATGCCGGCCACTTGGTTATGGCGTTCCATGTATGCCTTGCCTGCTAGCATCTTGCACCCTGCTGTTATGTGCTGGATTGTCTCTGGGGCATCTTTACACAGCCTGCACCTGGGGTCTTGCCAGCCTCTATGGATCTTGTACTCAGAGCTTGTTCTTGTGCTGCCATGATTAGTGCCTCTGTGCTGTCTTTCAGTCCAGCTTTGTCCAGCCACTGGTAGGATTTCTGGATATCAGCCACCTCCTCTATCTGCCGGTGGTACATACCGTGCAAGGGCCTGTCCTTCCATGATGGTTCCTCGTCTCCCTCCTCTTTCTTGGGTTTCTGCTGCCTGAGGTATTCACTGAGCACTCGGACAGTTGGGGCCATCTTCCCAATGTATTCTTGGATGTTCCTTGTCTCATCCTGGACTGTGGTGCTGACACTCACCAGTCCCCGACCCCCTTCCTTCCGCTTAGCGTACAGCCTCAGGGTGCTGGACTTGGGGTGAAACCCTCCATGCATGGTAAGGAGCTTTCTTGTCTTTATGTCAGTGGCTTCTATCTCCTCCTTTGGCCAACTTATTATACCAGCTGGGTACCTGTTCACGGGCAGGGCGTACGTGTTGATGGCCCGGATCTTGTTCTTACCGTTCAGCTGACTCCTCAGGACTTGCCTGACCCTCTGCAGGTACTTGGTGGTTGCAGCTTTTCTAGCGGCCTCTTCATGGTTCCCATTCGCCTGCGGGATCCCCAAGTACTTGTAACTGTCCTCTATGTCTGCAATGTTGCCTTCTGGTAGTTCAATCCCCTCACTTCTGACTACCTTCCCTCTCTTTGTTGCCATCCGACTACACTTCTCCAGTCCGAACGACATTCCAATGTCATTGCTGTATAGCCTGGTAGTGTGGATCAGTGAATCGATGTCTCGTTCACTCTTGGCATACAGTTTGATGTCATCCATGTACAGGAGGTGGCTGACAACTGCTCCGTTCCGTAGTCGGTATCCGTAGCCAGTCTTGTTAATGATCTCACTGAGGGGGTTCAGGCCTATGCAGAACAGCAGTGGGGACAGAGCATCTCCTTGGTAGATCCCGCACTTGATGGTGACTTGTGCTATGGGCTTGGAGTTGGCCTCTAGTGTTGTACGCCACATCCCCATTGAGTTCCTGATGAAGGCTCTTAGGGTCCCATTGATCTTGTACAATTCTAGGCATTCCAGTATCCAGCTGTGGGGCATTGAGTCATAGGCCTTCTTGTAATCAATCCAGGCAGTGCACAGGTTGGTCAGTCTGGTCTTGCAGTCTTGGCTGATTGTTCTGTCTACCAGTAGCTGGTGTTTTGCACCTCTGGTATTCTTGCCAATCCCTTTCTGTGCCCCACTCATGTATTGACCCATGTACCTGTTCATCTTAGCCGATATGATGCCTGACAGGAGCTTCCATGTAGTACTGAGGCAGGTTATTGGTCGGTAGTTGGATGGGACCGGTCCCTTCTTGGGGTCCTTGGGGATCAGGACCGTCCGACCTTCGGTTAGCCATTCCGGGTGTCTCTCGTTAACTAGCAGCTGGTTTATTTGTGCTGCCAGACACTCGTGGAGTGCAGTCAGCTTCTTCAGCCAGTAGGCGTTGTAACGTCGGGTTGCGTTTAGTGGTTGAGAGGAGGCGACAAAACACTTAGCAGGGTAGCCAAAAGAGTACACACTCACGCTGGCGTTGGGAATTCCACAGTGTGTTCTTTAATATACCTTCTCTTCATCAACCATATAAGCCCGGTTGAACGGCTGCGGCTTAACAAACATAGCGCACAGTGTTCGTACAACCCATAACGTTGCAAACAAAGGTGTCTGGAGAGGTAAAACATGAAATCCGTCCCTCCTCATACACTAGCGTGCAAGCACATGTCCACACAATCACAGAGAGAGAGACCAGTGGCACAAACTGATGACACCATCAACCCTCGACTTGGGTGTCTTAAAGGGACACCACACCATAGTGGCTGTTACATATTCCCCCCGGGTTAACAAAGGCTGCCTTCAGCCGGACTCAGATGACCCTCCTCCCGCTACCCCCTTTCACCACACATAGCTACTTTAGGTAGTAAGCAGGTCGTGGAGGAATTGTTACACACCTGTACAGCATTGGTACAGTCCAGACTTAACCAGCCTCCATACATGGTCAGCAGGATAAGAAGTTAAAACCAAAACAGGGAAATGTACAGTGCAATATTGACAAACTGGCATACATGACAGTGTCCCACATGGTGAATGTCCATTTAAATAAATGTTAAAGAAAGAAAATAAACTTAGGATAGCCAGGACAATTACAGAATGAAATTCCCTTTTTCTTTCATTGCGTTTCTTCTACTTCACAAACTTGCAACAGACAGCATAATATGTGAAAACAGTACCAGAAAGTACTGTAGAAAACCTAAACAACAGTCATGTTACAACAGTAACCAACACGAAATACATAAGAAAAAAATGCAAATTCAGGAACTATGGCAAAGCTGCATCGAACCCATGCCCAGGAAACGCAGGTCCACGCACATCCAATGGAGCCACGACGAAGAGGCCAAACAGAGAACGGCGCCACAGTCCACAAACCATGCTGGAGCAGCTCCAGTCGTTGCCATGGAAATGCACCGCCGCGACCCTTTGATCCTCCCGACGTCCTCGTCCAGGCCAGCCTGGTCCGTTCCCGCGAAACATGGCGAACAGCCACTTTGCCGCGTCGTACCTTTTTATGTACCAATCATCAACTGCTCGAAGATACTGCATACTGAGGTCCAAGAGAAGATGTTCGGGCGCCATTTTGTAACGTCGGTTTGCGTTTAGTGGTTGAGAGGAGGCGACAAAACACTTAGCAGGGTAGCCAAAAGAGTACACACTCACGCTGGCGTTGGGAATTCCACAGTGTGTTCTTTAATATACCTTCTCTTCATCAACCATATAAGCCCGGTTGAACGGCTGCGGCTTAACAAACATAGCGCACAGTGTTCGTACAACCCATAACGTGGCAAACAAAGGTGTCTGGAGAGGTAAAACATGAAATCCGTCCCTCCTCATACACTAGCGTGCAAGCACATGTCCACACAATCACAGAGAGAGAGAGACCAGTGGCACAAACTGATGACACCATCAACCCTCGACTTGGGTGTCTTAAAGGGACACCACACCATAGTGGCTGTTACAGCGTGAACGATGTCGGGCCCTGGTGCTGCCCAGCTCTTCATACTGGAGACCCTTTCTTGGATATCTGCCACTGTGATGGTTACTGGACCCTGTTCAGGGAGGTCGCTATGGTCTGCCCTCAGATCCACTAGCCACTGAGCATTGCCGTTATGGGTTGTGTCCTTCTCCCATATGCTCTTCCAGTATTGCTCCGTCTCCAGCCTTGGTGGTGCTGTTCTCTTATTGTTCCCTTGCCACTGAGAGTACACCTTTGCTGGTTCTGTGGAGAACAGCTGGTTTATTCTCCTGCCTTCTATCTCTCTGGTGTACCTCCTCAAGCGGCTGGCCAAGGCTATATATATGTATGTGTGTATATATATATATATATATATATATATATATATATATATATATATATACATAAACACCCAGCACGCCCCTGCGGGCGGTTTATCCTTCAAGCTCGGGTCCTCTACCAGAGGCCTGGGAGCTTGAGGGTCCTGCGCAGTATCTTAGCTGTTCCCAGGACTGCGCTCTTCTGGACAGAGATCTCCGATGTTATTCCCGGGATCTGCTGGAGCCACTCGCCTAGCTTGGGAGTCACCGCACCTAGTGCTCCGATTACCACGGGGACCACCGTTACCTTCACCCTCCACATCCTCTCGAGCTCTTCTCTGAGCCCTTGGTATTTCTCCAGCTTCTCGTGTTCCTTCTTCCTGATATTGCTGTCATTCGGAACCGCTACATCGATCACTACGGCCGTCTTCTTCTGTTTGTCTACCACCACTATGTCCGGTTGGTTAGCCACCACCATTTTGTCCGTCTGTATCTGGAAGTCCCACAGGATCTTAGCTCGGTCATTCTCCACCACCCTTGGGGGCATCTCCCATTTTGACCTCGGGACTTCTAGGTTATACTCGGCACAGATGTTCCTGTACACTATGCCGGCCACTTGGTTATGGCGTTCCATGTATGCCTTGCCTGCTAGCATCTTGCACCCTGCTGTTATGTGCTGGATTGTCTCTGGGGCATCTTTACACAGCCTGCACCTGGGGTCTTGCCTGGTGTGATAGACCCCAGCCTCTATGGATCTTGTACTCAGAGCTTGTTCTTGTGCTGCCATGATTAGTGCCTCTGTGCTGTCTTTCAGTCCAGCTTTGTCCAGCCACTGGTAGGATTTCTGGATATCAGCCACCTCCTCTATCTGCCGGTGGTACATACCGTGCAGGGGCCTGTCCTTCCATGATGGTTCCTCGTCTCCCTCCTCTTTCTTGGGTTTCTGCTGCCTGAGGTATTCACTGAGCACTCGGTCAGTTGGGGCCATCTTCCCAATGTATTCTTGGATGTTCCTTGTCTCATCCTGGACTGTGGTGCTGACACTCACCAGTCCCCGGCCCCCTTCCTTCCGCTTAGCGTACAGCCTCAGGGTGCTGGACTTGGGGTGAAACCCTCCATGCATGGTCAGGAGCTTTCTTGTCTTTATGTCAGTGGCTTCTATCTCCTCCTTTGGCCAGCCTATTACCCCAGCTGGGTACCTGATCACAGGCAGGGCGTATGTGTTGATGGCCCGGATCTTGTTCTTACCATTCAGCTGACTCCTCAGGACTTGCCTGACCCTCTGCAGGTACTTGGTGGTTGCAGCCTTTCTAGCGGCCTCTTCATGGTTCCCATTTGCCTGCGGGATCCCCAGGTACTTGTAACTGTCCTCTATGTCTGCAATGTTGCCTTCTGGTAGTTCAATCCCCTCAGTTCTGACTACCTTCCCTCTCTTTGTTACCATCCGACTACACTTCTCCAGTCCGAACGACATTCCAATGTCATTGCTGTATAGCCTGGTAGTGTGGATCAGTGAATCGATGTCTCGTTCACTCTTGGCATACAGCTTGATGTCATCCATGTACAGGAGGTGGCTGACAACTGCTCCGTTCCGTAGTCGGTATCCGTAGCCAGTCTTGTTAATGATCTCACTGAGGGGGTTCAGGCCTATGCAGAACAGCAGTGGGGACAGAGCATCTCCTTGGTAGATCCCGCACTTGATGGTGACTTGTGCTATGGGCTTGGAGTTGGCCTCTAGTGTTGTACGCCACATCCCCATTGAGTTCCTGATGAAGGCTCTTAGGGTCCCATTGATCTTGTACAATTCTAGGCATTCCAGTATCCAGCTGTGGGGCATTGAGTCATAGGCCTTCTTGTAATCAATCCAGGCAGTGCACAGGTTGGTCAGTCTGGTCTTGCAGTCTTGGCTGATTGTTCTGTCTACCAGTAGCTGGTGTTTTGCACCTCTGGTATTCTTGCCAATTCCTACCAATATATATATATATATATATATATATATATATATAAAACACCCGGCACGCCCCTGCGGGCGGTTTATCCTTCAAGCTCGGGTCCTCTACCAGAGGCCTGGGAGCTTGAGTGTCCTGCGCAGTATCTTAGCTGTTCCCAGGTCTGCGCTCTTCTGGACAGAGATCTCCGATGTTATTCCCGGGATCTGCTGGGGCCACTCACCTAGCTTGGGAGTCACCGCACCTAGTGCTCCGATTACCACGGGGACCACCGTTACCTTCACCCTCCACATCCTCTCGAGCTCTTCTCTGAGCCCTTGGTATTTCTCCAGCTTCTCGTGTTCCTTCTTCCTGATATTGCTGTCATTCGGAACCGCTACATCGATCACTACGGCCGTCTTCTTCTGTTTGTCTACCACCACTATGTCCGGTTGGTTAGCCACCACCATTTTGTCCGTCTGTATCTGGAAGTCCCACAGGATCTTAGCTCGGTCATTCTCCACCACCCTTGGGGGCATCTCCCATTTTGACCTCGGGACTTCCAGATTATACTCGGCACAGATGTTCCTGTACACTATGCCGGCCACTTGGTTATGTATGCCTTGCCTGCTAGCATCTTGCACCCTGCTGTTATGTGCTGGATTGTCTCTGGGGCATCTTTACACAGCCTGCACCTATACATATATATAGATATAGATATAGATATATATATAGATATAGATATAGATATATATATATAGTAGTGTAAGTCTATATTAAAGTTTTTATTGCAACAGCAGGGCCAAAATAGACACACATAGCCCAGGTATGGAAATAATCTGCAGAGTGATCTGAAATTAAATTCTTCAACACTTGCTGAAAACTTGACTGAAAGAATTTTATCACAGGATAACAATCAAAATATAAGCTTTTATTCAGGGTACTCTGCACACATATTTACAAAATGTTACGGGAGCTGCTTTCTTCCTGGAGGTAAGCTGAATCTCCTAAAAATACTTGCACTCCACAAAGTGACACAAGACCAGCATTAAAAATATTTGACCTTTATCTCAAGAGAGGAACACAGCCGGTAAGAAGGCAATAGTACGGATTATCCCCCTGGATATGTCTCTAATTTACAGTTATAACAACTGCTGGGGTGTAGCAGACACACAGGCCTGTCATCTTTGTGCTGTACACAAGGGAGACCAAGGGTTAAATGCATAACACAGACTATTTGATCATACCTGATTTCATCAGTTCTCTTACTTAATTAATTCCAAAGGGAAATTGCACATGAAGTCACAGTCTATGCAGCTCTCCAAGAATAGTTTTGAATGTTCATCCTTCAGTCTGTGACTTCTGTCTGATATGAGAATTGATCTTTTTTGGCAGCTCTCTTTTTTCCTGTTCTTACTCTTCGCTTAAAATGAATAACTTTTCTTTCCTCCGTGTGCTTTATCAGAAATTAAACCATTTTTGTGAATTCTGTACCGCAGGTGTAAATGCATACTATTGATTCCCATTTTCCCAGTTCCCTGAAATAAAAGCACCCAGATATGATGAGACTGAAAAAAAAAATATGACTCATGGTAATACCTCTGCAAGGCTTTCCCTGTTAAACAGCTGAGGGAGATATGGATTCTCTTTTTCCACAGAGTCAGGCACCAAGAACTAAAGATGTTCAATAAAGGTTGAGCTAAATCTTCATTTCCTTTGTGAAAACCTAAAAGGCATCAAACATTTGTATTACTCTTGATGGACACTTTATAAAGTGTGCCCTTTGACACTTGAAGCACAGAGTTCTTAAATGGCCAGCGAAAGCATATTTTGCACGTAATTAGGATTTTGATTTATTCTGATAATATGCAGTCGATACATTTTAACACACAAAGTCTGCACATCATTTGGTGACCACATTTAATGTCAGAATTATTATAACAGCAAGGTCATTATTAAAGTTAATGCACTCAAACTTAATCTTTCAGTGCTCCATTAACATGTGTAGAATACAGTGCATAAATGAGTATGTAAATGCTAAATATAATTATATTTAGATGCCATAAATAAATTAAATACTACATTTTAAAATGCTGGGACTGGGTTTTTATCAGAGATACAGGGTTTGTGCATAAAGGCACACATTTTTCAACATTTACATTATTTGTATGAGGAAGGAAAGGAAACAGAAACAGCTGTGTATTAATGATATCAACTTGTCCATAAGGCACATTATCTTCTCCTCATTGTAAGACTTATAATGCCTGGCTAACCATAGTAAAGTCAACAACTGGCAATTAAAATAAATACATACACCATGATTGTGCCCATTTGAAACTTTAATTGCTGTAAACCATCCACACAAACGTCATAGAGCCACTAGGTCCTTATTAGTAGGTTTTCAGATGGGTTTTCAGAAGTGACTGTGTGCATTTGTCCTATGCTTTAAGATGTAAGATCATTAAATAGCCACTGGTGAACAAACTATGAGCCATGCAGGGATCAAGAGAAACACATAAATGTCAGTGGTCTGGCAGCCGGGCCATGAGCTGTGTGCCTGCTTATGTTGGACATGTTGGATTACCTTGGGAGAGTTTAAGTCTGTCTTAAAGGAACGAGAGAACAGCTCTTTTACTCAGTGTGATTGTTTTTAATGTACTCTTAATTTGATCTGTAATTGTATATTTTACACATGTTTGTATGGGATATTGTATTTGTTTTAAATGTTATATACCTATGTGGTATGTGACTTTTGTTGCTATGATGCCAGGTCTCTCTTGGAAATGAGATTTTTAATCTCAATGAGATTTTTTACCTGAATAAATAAAGGATTAATAAAAAAAAAAGGGAGCAAATTAGCTAAAAGAAGTTTCTATGCAAACTTTGCTCCACTCTACTTTCCACCAGGTTTCATGAATTTCAGCTTCATTTTGCATAATCTTGCTGAAAAACAGACATGTCAGGACTAATTATGTACCTCCAGCTGCTAAGCACCTGAATTACTACCTAAAGTTACCAAACAGGAGTATTGCAACACAAAAAAAGAAGAACTTGCAGATCGATCACAAATGGAAATATGACCATATATACTACTGGTAAAAGTGCTGTTGCCCAAGAAAATCTGTGTACTTACTGTGAAAAGAAAGTCTTGCATGCATGCCTTTATGTTTCTGGATGGCAGTGCAACAGATTTATTGAATTTGTGTTTTTTGTGGGGTTTTTTTTTAATCATTTCTAGTTAAGTAAATTAGTTTAAAATTGGCTTAAACATATGGTGCTTTTTGCAGAAGTAGCCACAAATGTTCAGCCGGGTGTCTTCTTGTTCTGTTGCAGATGATCCTTAATTCCAACCACCAGCCTGTTGCCGGAAGCTCATAGTCAGAAGGGGTGGCAAGGGTTAGGCATTATATTACTATCAAATCTCTGACAAACACAGCTAGATGGGCTTACATGCTTTTTCTAATCTCTGTGTAGAGCTTCTCATCTGTACTGAACTTGCTGGGGGGGGAAAGGCGACAGAGAATCTGTTTTATGAGGCAGAGGTACTAAATAGCAACAGCAAATACTGGATGCCTGCAGAGCCCTCTGGTTTCCACAGTAACTGAGACCAAAAATAGTAACCCACACCAGCGGCTATTCAACACTGAATCCCCTGTGATAACACATGATTCTATTTATACCTTCTAATGCTGAAATACTGGCGTCTCGTATAAATAACTCTGTCCAATTACTGTCAAAAAATGATATAATGGTCCAATTATATGTTATCACCTCTTAATCCTTGTTTATGCTGCAGGTTCTTATTGTATGAAACCTAAATGCAAGTTATTAGACCGTTATGCTGAAGATATTGCACGAAAGAAAATACACAATCACATAACTTGTCAGTGTGCATTTTCTGGCATCAATTAAATAACTAGTTAGTAGACAAAAAATGTCATGATCTAATTGATAATGTCATTTTTTTAAGCTGAAATAATAAAACAAAGTTGCACTGTTTAATAACTAGTAAAAGATTAACTTGGGATTTTAGGCTGTTGGTCAGACAAATAGTAATAGTAGTAAGTGATATCATCTCACCATAAGAAGGTTCCCAGTTTTCAAACTTCCTGGTTTGCTGAGGGATTTTTGAGTGGGTTCTCATGCCTGCAAGGGTTTCCTCCTACGGTCCAAAGACATGCTTGTTGTTATGTTAATTGGTTGTTCTAAATTGGCTGGACTGTTGTGTGAGTGTGTGTGTGGTTGTCTGGCTTGTTGTGTGATATACTGCCCCCCTGCCCCAATGACAACAGGAAAAGTGTGCATCCTTATAGACAGAATAACTCCCTCCTGACCCAGAAGTAGATGGCTTTGTGAGTGAGTAGGAAATTGAAAGATTGCCTTTTTTGTTGCTATTGCTCAAAAATATATATAATAATCAAGATTGCAAATAACTGCTCATTTTAAGCAAACCTTCACATTTATAAAAGTTGCCAGATCACTATTGTTGGATTTTTGACCTTCCTTTAATATCTGAGACATTCAGCTACCAGACAGGAGGGGCATTAGATTCACATGTCATCTACAAATTAAATGAGATAAATTAGTAAGACACATTTTAGGTTTATTGGTCTGGTTAGTTTTCCTATTTTTATATCGTTTTTCTTTATGTAGAGCTGTTTCTTTTTTCTTTTTCATTAATGCGTTAATCAGTCCTCATCTCTCATTCCTGCCCTGTTGCTTCGTTATTATATAACAGTAAAGTGAAAGTTTTTTCTGCATTTAAGATATGCTGTCTGACTCAGCTGGTTTGCGGGTTTTAACACCGCCAACCAGCTCAGTAAGCTGATGTCTTCGGGGTGTATCGGAAAAGCGCGTTGCTAATGAGTATATTTAAAAACACAAACGATTGCAAATAACACCAAAATGGAGTTAGATTTATATGATAACAATTACTAAGAGAGGGTTTTTAGCAATGCATAGCTTCCAGAATTAATAAATATAAAATATAGGTGGATTAAAGTGCTAGTAAACGTAGTTAAGTCACGTGGTTGATTTTTCAATGAAGCTCCTGAAAGCAGCACTAGGACTGCAGCCGCCAGCGAAGCCGCTATCTGATGATGGTAGACCTGAAAGACGGATGGTCAGGGCCGTCCTCGTCTAACCTGAACATGCAAGTGTAGCTTCATTCAGCAACGGTTGCAGCGCTAAACCAGGCTACTCGACAATTTAGCCTTAGCTAGTCGCATTTTTTTTTTTAAATTAAAGCATGGAGGACGATTGTGTTTGTGAGTACGACTCCACCTGGGACACAGAGAGTGATGGAGACGACCCGGCCGGAGAGAGCCAAACCCGTCGGTCAAATCAAGACAAAAACAAATCGAGCTGGGCTTTAGTACGTGCTTTTATTATTACTCAGCCAGAGGACAAAGGACAAAAAACCCTACTGTACCTTAGTGTAGCTCGTTTCTTTTACATGCAATGCTACGTTTTCTGTTGCCTGTTGTGGAAAGCTAACGTTAGCTTTACGCATCACTGCTGCGACTTTGCTAACTAGCCTAGCTTGCTGCTAGTTTACTTTTTAGTTGAAAATCGTCGTCAATGTTTACTCTGGCCTGCTCACAGTTAGCAGTAGTCTGTGAGTCATAGTTAGAATGGAGGAGGAATTAATTAACATCTAGACTTAATTCATTGCAACAGTGGGAATTTTATTAACCCGACCTTATATGGCAACTCCTATGACGTTATCAGGAACAGCATAGGTCGTGACACAATTATTAATGACCCCTTGATTTGTAGTATATCAGTTCAGGTTGTTTATACTTTTAATGCAATACAATGCAAGACCTGTATTTAATTTATGTGAGACGCCTGATGCATATCAATGTTTTTTATTATGTATGCTTAATATTTGCAGTGGCACCACACGCCCAGAAACATGAGAGCAGCAAAGGACATGCAAAACTACAGGAGAGGATACCCCGTAAGTTACACCTCAGCTCATCTCTTAAACAAAAAAACAAAAAAATCGTGCTCATAGCTGAAAGATGTTAAAGTCTCCTTTATTCTGTTTGGACAGAATCTTGCAGACGAGGAGTGCTCAGAGGACAAAATGAACAATCTGCAGTTTTATCTCAATAAGTTTCCCTCTGCTCCTGATGGTAAAATACTCATATGTTTGCATATAATATAATATTTGCTGTATGCGTGAAAGTCGTGCTTGTGGTGATGATACCAATATTTTGTCTCATTTGTCGCAGATATCTACATTGAATCCTTTCTTAAAGAATGGAAAAACGACTACAAACGGCTGGAGAGAGTGCACTCGTACATCCAGTGGTATGTACTGTTTGACACTTTGAACTTTGTACTTTAGCCATATCCAGCCTAACGGCAACAGAACTGACCACAGCTTACTTTTGCCATCTTGATGAACTTGTAGTCTGAAGCCTGTTACGCATGCACACAAACACATTCACTCGTTTCTCATTTTGTACTTCCTTCATTCCTTGCTTCCCCTCCTCGCAAACAGGAAGAGACATTATTAATTCTCAGTAGGGTTGATTAAATAGGAAATGAGCCACACTTGCATTATTTTCTGTTATTGCCCAACTTCTGCTTTATTTTATGATGTCAGATGTAACTGTCTTTTTTTTTTTTTTTTAATTTTCACTAAAGCTGGTTACACAGTCTACTGTATTTAAGTAACTAACACTACTCATGAATACTGATTGGACTAGTTGTTTGTAGCATCCTTCCATCTGTGCTGTGCAAAAGTCCTAAGCCACCTGTCATTTCTTTATATTTTGCTTTTAAGGAGACATAGTTAGAGCAGGACATCTATTAATGAGAAGGCTGGTAGTTTGATCCCTGGGTGCTCCAGTCTGCATGGCGAATATCCTTGGCTGGATACTAATCTCCTAGCATCTATCAGAGTTTGAATGTTAGATAAAAAGTACTTAAGCATAGAAAAAGTGTTTGTGCAAAGGAGACATTTTGTATAAAGCACTCTGAGTGCTCCGGTAGAGTAGAAATAATATAAGAATCAGTCTATTTGTTAAGCCTAAAAAAGCATCTACTTCAAGGGGTGATCTACTGCTGTCTACACATAGCAGACAACTCAGCAAAGAACCAATTTTGAATTGTATCTGTAAGCACTTTAGTCCTCACAGCCTGTCACAAAAACAGATTTTTTTCCTATTTCTTTTGTTGAATCTAGTGGAAAAGCCAAAAATAACAATTCGAAAGGCATAAAACTGTATTTTTGCAACGAACAAAGAGAGCTATTAGCCAGAAGCCTGGCATATCTTCAGTGTGTGTGTGTGTGTGTGTGTGTGTGTGTGTGTGTGTGTGTGTGTATTTTTAAAAACAAATTGGAAGAAACTAGATAAGTGAAGGATACAGTAGGAGGTGAACTATATCATAAAAGTATGCCTTTACAAAATATGAAACAAATCTAGCAAAGACCTGGCACAGGAGATGCATCTGGTGCTTTGGTTGGTCAGTCTATTGTTCACTGAAACCTTATCAGAAATGGCCTCAGTGAAAGGGAATTGGGGAGAAAAGGCTGAGGTATGCCAAATTACACAAGAACTGCACTGAAAATCAATGGCAATGGGTCTTAAGGTTCAAATATGTCAATATCTATGGAGGAGTTAAGGAGACAGACTCGATGGTGAGTGTCTACAAAATACAGTGGAGGCTGTGTCATGGTTTGGGGCTGTCTTTTAGTCAGTGCTGTTAGCGATGATTTTAAAATTGATAGGTGGATGATTGCAGAAAAGTACCCTCAGATTTTGATCCACCATAAACTACCATCTGGAAAGAGTCTTATAAGCAACGCTTTCATTTGGCACCATGATCCCAAACTCAGTGCAAATGCACTAAAGGCGTACCTGGATAGGAATTGTAGTGGAGAACTATCAGTCATGTTTTGGCCTTCCCACAGGCTGGACATCATTGAAACAGTGCAAGATCATCTTTACAGAAAACTGAACAGGCAAGAAAGAAGCCTGGAAAACAATTCCTGAAGACTACTTAAATAAATTACAAGAAAGTTTGTTTATATACCAGATGCTGACTGTCAAAAAACTCAGTTTTTGCTTTTTATATACTGATTTTCCATGCATGTTTGCACATTTCAGTAAATCGCTAACACCTATTTTCCTAGCAAAATATAAAGAAATAAGGGCTGACTCGAGACTTTTGCAAAGTACTGTATATTCCAGCTGCGTGCCTAGGACACACCTGTACAACCTCAGTTATAGCTACATCGATACGCCTCTGTTCTCCTGACACGTTTTAGGATTTGAGATATTTTTGAGCATGGAGTACTGAGATCGATTTCCAGATCACAGGCAGGAGGATTGAGGAGACGGAGAAATGAGAGAAGCCTACGCTCTACATGTGCACAAGATGTCAAGTAGCAAATGCTTTTCCACATCCATAGTACATACCAGAAATAGATGGAGTGTTCACAGTGGGAAAAGAATTGTTACATATACCCTTTCCTTTCGTGGCACGTTAATAGTTTTTACATTTGTTACTGTAAACTGCCAAAAAATAAACGTTAATACACTGAAGGATGTCACGTTTGTTTACACAGTGGTGTTTTGTTTAAAAATGTTTTTAAGAACGAGGCAATTTATGAAATTATAGGATATACATGTTCTTTTAAAGTATTGGATGAAGGCACTAGAATATATTATATTTGGGTCATAAACTGTTCGCAGGGACATCTGGCGTCAGCACCACTGAATTAAAGTGTCGTGTCATTAGAAGTTAATTGGTCTTCTGTTGTTTCTCTCTTGAACTGTCTGCTGTTGCAAGGCTGTTTCCACTGCGAGAACCAGGGGTTAATTACATGGCTTCAGAACTTACCAAGAAGGAAATTGAGGTAAGTGTAAAATGGAAAGCGCTCTCACCAAACAGTAGCAGAGTTGGTCAACAGTGACTTTCTATCACAACACAAAGCAACTGAAAAAGAATTAAGGTTAATGCCATAAAGTTGTCAGAGTCCAAAGTCGGAATGAAATGAAGTCTATTGAATCTGGACTGGAACTGCCAGGTTAAATCAACCAAAAGACTGCTATAGTTTTCCTAAAATTACTGTCTTGGTCAGGTACTCTGACTTCCTCACACAGTCCAAAGACATGCAGTTAGGTGGGTTACGTTAACTGGCGATCCTAAACTGACCGTCGGTGTAACTGTGAGCATAATTAGTTGTCTCTCTGTTAGCCCTGCGACAGACTGGCGACCTGTCCAGAGTGTACCCCGCCTCTCGTTCCAGCCCCCCAACCCACTTTGTTTGACCATTAACTGTGAAACAAAGTCAGTTTGTTGGACAGGTTAAATTTCTTATGTTTTCCATAATAAGTTCATCACATAGTAATGTTGGCTGTTTGTTTGGTAACTATTCCTAAAAAAATGTAGCATGAGAACTGTCAGTGTCTACAATATGGCTGCAGGTTGATGCATTGGTTTTATCACTTGGCTACAGGTCTGTTGGTGTCTCCACAGCCAAATTTATTTAATTCTTTTACATTGTAAGGAAACAAAAGAGCAAATGCAGTGGCTATATGCATGTCACTAGGCAAGTTCTACGATTCTTTCAACAGCATGTTGAAAAAGGAAACAAAATATGTGATGTAACCTCTTTGCAGCATTGTGGCTTTCCTGCCTCTAGGAGCGCCCAATAAAAGGTTACCGTAGAGGTCAAAAGGTCAAATAAGATGCATCACTGAAAATTTGACAATTTCATTTCATATTTGATACAGTTCTAGCCAGTAAATCTATTTTCCTTTTTCTTTTTTCTTTTTTTTCTTTTTAAATGTGCTGTAAATTCTCACCAGGCCTTCAAGAAGAATGAAGATGCCAAAAGGCGACTAGTCGAGTCCTATGAACTCATGTTGGGTTTTTATGGAATCCGTTTGGTTAACAAAGAGACGGGTGAAGTGAAACGTGCAGAAAATTGGAAGGAGCGCTTTGGAAATCTGGAGCGGTAAGTATTATTATTCTCATGTCAGTAATTTCCCGCATATGTAGTAGTTGTTTTTGTGATTACAGCTTCAACTGCCTTGTCCTTTGCAGGAATATGCACAACAACCTGCGGATAACTCGCATATTGAAAAGCCTCGGGGAGTTGGGCTTTGAGCACTATCAGGCTCCTCTGGTGCGCTTCTTCCTGGAGGAGACTCTGGTCAAAAAGACTCTGAGCAGTGTTAAACGGAGCGTGCTCGACTACTTTCTGTTTGCTGTGCTGGACAAGCATAAACGTCAGGAGCTTGTGCGCTTTGCTTACCTTCACTTTGAGCCAAAGGATAAGTTTGTGTGGTGTCCCAGAAAGGTTCAGAAGCTATTCAGAAAGGCAGAGAAGAGACCTGACACTATAGGGAATGGTGATGGAAAGGAGGAAGTCTTTTCACGTGTTAAAGGCAAAGATGGAGAAGCAGCCCTGCAACAGAAGGAAGATGGACTGGATAGTGTTGCAAAGGCTCAGAAAGGAACTGTTAAAACTGCAGTTAAGGACAAAAGCAAACCATCCGAGGCATCCCCTGAGCCTAAACCAGAGTCTGAAGTAATCGAAAATGGAAGTGTGGAGACTGAGTGTAATAATGAAATTTTGGGTAATGGAAATGACTCTTCAGATGACGTTAATGAAATGGAACATTCGCCCAGTAACGACACTGTGACAGGGAAAAGCGAGTCCTGTGCAGACAGTGAGCTGAAATCTACAAGTAACTCAAATGACCAGGATGGAGACATCAATATGCAAACGGAAGAGGATGTAGAACCCGAAAAACCACCGAAGAAGAAAAGAGAAGATAACAAGGTGCTGCCAAGCAATGGCCTGGCTGGGGGCTTAGCCGGTGGGCAGATAGAGGAAAAAGCTGTTCCTAGTAAAGCCACTGGTCAAACGAGCCCGTCAGTGCAAACTCCTCATAAGACTTCAAAACACCCGCCCTCTCTGTCTTCAGAAAGGGAGGAAAAAATCCCTAGGACTGATTTTAATCAAGTGTCACATAAAAAAGAAGCAGACGAAACGTTGCAGGACAGTATGTCTGCAACAAACGGGTCACTGATGAAAACCGACAACGGTGTGGATGAACAGACAAATGGGAAGGAACCCGAGGATATTGACATGGAATCGAACCCCACGAGCTCAGACCAGAATGTGGGGAACTCATTAATGAACTGATTCATATTAAATTAAATGGAAAAAATGTAATATAGGGACAAAGTATGGCTTAAAATCTTTCTAGGCCTTATTTCTACTATATTTAATGTTAAGATGTTAACTTTGAAGGACTATACAGCTATCAGCCACAACATTAAAACCACTTTGAGGTTGAAGTAAATAGCACTGATCTTACAGTTTCTGCGGCGAAACATTACGTCCTGGCTTTTATATATTTTGATACATATCACCTACCTAAACATTGTTATAGAACACGTACATGCCTAGTTGATGTACTTCCTCACCCAGCAGGATACGTGACCCAACACACCACAAAAACTGCTCAGGAAAAATGACAAATCACCCATAGTGTTGACCCAATCAACACCAATGTCCCCAGAACCCAATCCAACATGCCAGATGGAGCCCAGACTATGAAGGACCCAAACTTCTTTATGTCAGACACCACCAGACTGTGTCCATGCTTTGGATGAGGTTGGTCAGAGCTGTTTGGTGGAATGAGGAGGACCTGCACAGTGTTATGTAGTTAGTTGTAATGTTGTGGCTGATGGGTATATGAATTGATTAATTTGTTAAATGTGGGACCGGATTCGACTCTTATTTCTACATGGCCATCAGACAATATTAAAGGATAAACACGACGTATTGTATATTTTTGACTTTTAAACCAATCCCAAAAAAAAGGACCAAAGCGTCACCAAAGTGTGTGATTAGTTAAGCCTCAGTCACACAGGCCTAGAGACCGATTGGCAACTGCCTGGCAACCAGTGGTTTCTATAGGAAAATTAGTATTGCTTGACCAGTTGCAAGCAGTTGCTGTGAAATTGTTAATGAAAGGCCCACTTTCATGAACAAGGGGGACCTCGAGACCCCCTCTGGTAACCAACGGGTAAATGTGCAACAAGTTGATGGGTGGTTGCAGGAGGTTGCTTGCTGTTGCTCAAGGAAGCTGGTGGCAGAGAGATGTACAGTGCTGCACCAAAGGTTTGTGTGCGGGTGCTTTGGTCACTAGCAGGTTGCTGCAGTCGCTAGTAGTTTGCATGGATGACGCTGGCTTGCAACGCAAAATATAGAACATTCGCCTTTAAAGTAACAGTTGTGCCTTTTGATGCTCAAACCAACAAGATGCAACTTTTACTTTGATACAAACCTTCTCAGTTTCTGGTGTGCTAGCACCCAAAGCAATCACAAGGAGTTCTTTGATGCCACCACGCTCTTTACAACCAATTTCACACAGCAACAGTCAGCAGCTGTTCACCAACCAGTCAGGTAATATATATTTTTCCCTAGAGATCAGGCTGGTCGCCAACTGGTCTCTAGGCCTGTGTGACTGAGGTCTTAGACTCTGAGTAATTTATATACTCTGAGTATACTGTATGTTATGTACAGTAGCAGGAGAGTGTCTGGGAGATTGAAATGGTGGGTCACTGATGCATTTTCAGTAGTTTTAGAATGACAGTGGAGCTCTCTGGCACCTAGAGCCTGACTGCAATATGCAAGTTGGATAAATCTACTGCTATTTTTGGTCTTCTGCTTTTTGTCAACAGTAAAAATATAGAATATGGCCTGTCTTATCCTTTAAAGTCGTTATGACTAAGACTGTCAGCAGCAGATACTTAATAATTTTGCAGAATTCATAAAGTACTATTATTACTGAATATCAATGAAATGAAGTTTTCAGCGTTTTTAACACCTTAATACTTTGAATTTTGAACATTTTTTTTGCACTGAGAAATAATGAATTTGAAGAGCTTTTTTCCCCTCTTTGAGGTGTGTGTGTGTGTGTGTGCGTGCGTGCGTGCGTGCGTGCGTGCGTGCGAGAGAGAGATTCTTGTGTTTCTGCTGGATCCTGCTGTTAAAATGGAATTAATACTCGGTATCATTTAAGTTATATTTCAGTAGTGTTGCACAGTCTGTATGTCTCCATGCGGATTTGGGAGGTAGACTTTTGAACAACTGAAATCCTTGCCAAAAATGTGATAAGACTGGTTGATTGTACAATGTGTAATTCTTTGTGGCAGAATTGATAAAGCTTTGGATATAATTTAAAGTCTGCTGTATGTTAATTTGAAATGGGTACAGTCTGTGAACTTACAAGCCAGGGTGATTATATCGATGCATCTTTTTATATTTGCACTTAATTTCCACTGTTATTGTTCAAGTTACTGTATTTGCAAAATGAAATGGCTATGACTTTATATATTCCTTTTTTTCCCTCCTGACTTACCTGGCTGTTAATGAAGCAGAATAAAGCTGTACTATTTTCTGATTATTTTTTTTGAAATGCATTTCTGATGTCGGAGTCCAGATTTTGTGTTAAAATTGCATTTCTTAAGAACACACCGAGATGGCAGACAGCATTTGCGCCAATTCCCAAGACCCTTGCTTTTTCTGTGAAACTGTTATGTCGACTGAAATATGAGTTGTTTTTAGTATACAAATTTGGCTGTGTGAAAAGATGTGACTCAAAGCAGCGACAAGAAGAAAAAGGATGGATATTGATGCACAACAACTTGTTCAGGACTCAGGAGCAGTGTGGAGTCGAGGGCGTAAGGGAGAGCTAGAGGTACACACTGCTGGAGTTTCAGCATTGTTTTTATGCCCACCCTCAGTCGTTACATATACCCTTCCCCTCTTTGGAATATTAGACATACCTCAATGCAATATTTTACATTTAAATTACACAAAACTTGCAATGTGTCACTAATTTTGTGCTGCTTTAGCTCATCCAGCTGATGGTGTCCGTCCATAATTTACAACAGTCACTACTTCTCTTATGCTACAGGTCAAATCTTTTAGAGAAGGTCACACACAGCGATCGCCAAACAGTTATTCAACCAAATTGCTCTCAAGGTCACATTTTATGATAACCTGTCAAATCTTGGCTGGTTGTGAGTGTTAGCTACTATGTCACTGATGAGATATGATGATGTTCTTTATCTGAAGTGGGGCTGAAACGCCTAATGGCTTAAATGGTTAAATACCAAATATTTACTTGTTCAAGCAACTGAATTCTGAGGATTTAATGCTCTTTCTAAACTGTTGGTCGATGATCATTTGAGTGTCTTTGGGTCTTAACAACATTTACACAACCTTCATTTTAAATAGGTTGTTCATTCTTATTTTTCTGTGCATTTCCTGATGTTCTATATAGCAAAGTGTCCATAGCTTGCGAGAATGTAGTTTATATCCATCGAACTGTTCTCTGCTTCAACAAGTGGTTAACGTGAATAGCTCAACCATGGATGCGCTTTGTTGTGCCCCTGTAAACTGTAATGGCTCAGTCACACTAGAGTAAAAATAGGACAACGGCCTTCTTGCAAATAGTTAAACTGGTTGTCCAGTGACTTCACCGATTTTGCATTTGGCAACTGATTTCAAGTAGTTGTGACAGCCTGCTGGCTAGCTTGCCTGCTGGGCTCCATCCATTGACTCATTTGGTTGTTAACTGGTTGTATTTGAGTACACTTCTATAGAAGAGCAAGGTTGCCTAGTGCTTACATCATTTTGCCTTAAATCGCCATCCTGCAGCCACTATGTCATTGTGAGGTTATGGCTGAACTCTGAAAGTAGCTGATGTTAGTTTCTGTGAATGTAGACCACAATATTGCCATTTCTCCAGCTCATCACAGTTAATTGCTGTATTATCACAGATAATAATACTTTTTTTCTTCATTTGTCTAAAGAAAAACTCCAGGGAAGCTTTGTTAAGACAAGTAACTCAAGTTGACTTCATTCAGTCGCAGACTGATAGACTGATTCCAACTTAGTGCCATTTTATCACCATGTTGCTGCATTGTTCATGCCACGGTCTTCAACCACTGTTGTCCTTCCAGCTACAGTCACACTAGACAAAACAGTGGTTGGAGACCACTGCCTGACCAAAAATATTGCACCTATGTGCAATCAGCTTGCAGTCTCCTGCCTCTGAAATGACCCTGATCACATGATCTCAGAAACCTGTGGAGGATGGATGGATGAATGCAAAAATACACTGGTGTTTGTCAATGCAGGGATCTAAAGCTCATAAGGAGAATCTTAAGGTGGACTCTGAATTAATAGAGAGGCAGTAAAAATGAATTAGCAATGATGTGACATGTGAGTACTTAGAAGATTTGGTTAGAAGCCTCGCAGGGGCATTCTGAAAAACCTGCAAATGTTTTGTTCACTTCACAACCTCCAAAGAAGTTTTCTTAATTGCACAATGACTTAAAAATAAAACCCAGAGATGAAATAAAGGGAAGTAATAAAAGTAAGAGCAAACCAGAGATTAGAATGAGAACATCCAGAGGGAAAGCAGAGTCAAAACTTATCCCCAATGTTCTTGATAGAAGATTTAGCAAAAGTAGCAAGGGCATCTAGAGTTTCTGTTACCATCAGCGCAAACGAGGATTTCTGTTTTCATTAAGATGGAGAAAATTGTTAGCCATCCAACTTTTGGTAGCACTTCATAATCATGTTAAACTATTAAGCATCATTAAGGTATTAGTAAGTATTTGTATAGCAATACTCCTCCGTAGTATGCCACTTCTACATACAGATACTATTATTATGATGATGATTATGATTATTACTAGCAGTGATAGCTGTACATGGAGTAACAGATGAATAAATGTCTGTATTTATGAATAACATACTGAGGAGTAATGGTATATAAATGATGAATTAAGTACTTGCACCTTACTGATGCTTAGTGTGACATAAAGTGATACCCAAGTTTCAATAGTCTAAGCACCTGTGCAATATCTGTAGTAGGACTTAATAGCTCTAGATCGATCGATCGTGTGGTATTGATAAGAAATGTCCTTAAAATGTTCAAAATGTGCTACAGAAGATATAACAGAAATGTTAAAGGCCCCAAAACAAAACCATGTGGCAATTTTTGTCAAATTGATGAGAATCACTCCAAAGCAGACCCCAATACACCCACCCAGTATCTCAACCTATCAACCATAGCTTGGTCACTCACTGGTGACACGTTTCAGTGGAATAAGCTCTAAAAGCCAGACTGAAATTTATCAAGAATCCTGTATTTGTATCAAACAGCTGTTCTCTCAGATGCTGAGGGTGAAGACTCAACCAGCTGTTAACTATTCTATTCGACTCCTAAAAAGACAAGAATCTAAAAAGAAACTAAAAACTCATGGAAAACGTTTGGATACATCAGGAGAGCAGCAGAGCTTTCCCCGTTTACTTCTGGATAATCAGGCTCCTTTTAACAACCAGAGGTGTTGCCCCTGCTGGCCAATGGTTTTTTTTTTATTTCCTGTGTTTCTTCCACATACATTTCACTGTGTGAAGTTTTTTTTGGGGGGGGGGTTCTGGGGGGTAATTCGGCCCACATTTTCAGAGTCCGAAATCTTGTCTCCCCTCTGCATACTACCACCTTCTCCACCTCCCACCCCCCTCTCGCCTGTGTTCAGCCAGCTAGATTGAGTTCAGCCCCTTCGGCTGGAGGCTCGGGTTTATCTGGAACTAAAGAGAAAGCTATTCAGGAGCTGTGCACCGCCAGGTGAAGGAAGGCTCCGTTTTGGACGCTGGGGGGGAGCGAGAGAGGACCGAGGGCCGGGGATTTGACTTTTTCTGTATAAACTCGGGTTTGTGAGGGCGAGTGGGGAGCTATGGCGGTGCTTTCTGCGCTTTGGGTGGTTTTATTGTCCCAACTATTGATATCATCCTCAGCCCAGGTAAGAGTTACTAAGTTATTACCCTTCTTTTTCTTTGCGCGTCATTGGTGATGGGTTTGTTTTTTACCTGCAGATCTCATGTAGTAAGCCAGTAATTTAAAAAGTGTGTCTTTTGTTTTGGTGACAGTGATGATGATGATGATGATGACAGAAGTGACTCTCTTCCGGCAGGTTTCAGGCAGACATTTACACACTACCTGAGAACCTGATGCTTTCTGTAAACCTTTTTCCTTAGTTGTACATATATTGTAATTAATCCTGACAAATTAAAGAGGAACTAAAATGAACAGGGGTCTCTCTGGTTCTGCAGGTTTGTTGCTCTGCAGTGTAATTGTGTGCAGGTGGCTCTCTTTTGCGCTAGTTAGTGAAGTCAGGCCGAACCTGTGGAATGCGCGGATTGGAGATCAGTGCGCACAATGAAACCTCTGTTCACTCCCTGACTGAGCTGAGCTGTGGAGCAAGTCTTTAGAGCAAAACTGTTGTATTGGGTGATCATAGCAGTACAGGTTTAATTGAAGAGGATTCTCATAGTGTTCTTACAGCACTGATTTGAATAATGATTTTCATCGTGATGTATATGGTTGCCGTTACATCGTTAATATCAGTTGTATTATTTTCTATCTCTCTCCCTCTCTCTTATTCAGTCTCACAGTCACTGTGTCAAAATATGCCAAACATTTATCACCACTTTCTGTTGCCTCCAAATTTTTACTGCATTCCATCAAAAGAGGGTTGATTCTCATTAATTTCATGTTCCAGAGGCCAGGCCTCAGAGGAGCTCCTGGCCTACAAGGACCCCCAGGGCCACCAGGAAGGGATGGCACTGACGTGAGTAGACCAAGGGTGTCTGCATATAAAAACACCTCTCTGTCACTTAGACTATTAAACATGCACCAAAGTTCAAGACGATGGGAGTTAAGAGTAGATGGTAAGCACTTGTATTTTTGTGGGTAATAAACCCACATATATTAATTTATTTTAGATTTATTTTCATATTTTAAGCAAAATTGGGAGTAAAAGTACAGAATAAGAATACAGACAGATGTTGGGGTTTTTTTAACCGAAAATTTAGTTTATATAGAAATTCACACTCAGTTACGTATGGTATACTATGGTTTGCTTGTGTTTAGGTGTGGATAGGTGATATTATTTATTAGCATTATTTGAGTGACTCCTCCCACAACCCCTCCTACAAGTATTAAATAATGATGGCTATTAGGTAGGCAGGCTTTAAGTTTATCTTGTGAACAGAGTTGTTCTAAATTAGAAAAACTTATGTTTTCTTGAAAAAAAACATTTTATTTTGTCTACAGTGCTCCTTAAGATGATTACAGGACTCATACAGTGTTAAGGCCATTATAGCATGTAGTTAGACAAATCAGAGAATACAGACAATGTTTTTACATTCCCCTGATGCCTTGCCTTTAAGGTTTTTATTGCAGGTAAGCATATGATGTTATAGTAAAAAAATTAATAGAGAGTAAAACAATAAAACAAGGCTTTATTTGCACAGGGATGAAGAGGAAATTGGATTACAGGCAAGCTAAGTAAAAAGAACAACTTTGCTAACGTTGCAGAGTACTCCCTTATCCTTTCTGATTTTTGTCAAACTAAACTAAAAAAAGAAAAACACTGAAAGCAAATGTTGTCCATGCCTGTCAGAAAACTTTTAGTTGTGACTCCAGTGAAGCTTAGGCTAACAGAGGGCCCATTCATACATTCCCCAACCCCGTGAGACCATCTGAAGTTACACCTCATACCTCCTGCCTGCACCTTCAGCACCCCTCCCCTATACAAACCAAACTGTCATGTGACCGGTCAGCATCAGGTCGCTGACTGGTTTGGTAGTGTTTGCTCTTCCCCAGTCACAGCAGAAGCTAAACATTGTATAGAGTGAAGCAACCCACAGTCTCACTGCTTCAGTTACCTACAACACTAAGTTACTGATGAGTATTAAAGATGGGCTAATGCTAGCTCTCCAATAAAACACTAAAGTTTTTGGGTCTGTGTAGCAGTGGCTTTGAAATTTGTCTCTTTCAAGATTAGCTTGAAAACAAATTTACTTCTTTTTTTTTTAAATCTGATTAACAGGGTAAACCAGGACCTCCCGGTCTGCCAGGGAAACCAGTAAGTATTCCAACAATTTTAGCAAAGTGCGTTTTATTCAGCCACAACTATAAGCATGCACCTAACTGTAAGTGTTTTTCTTGCACCTTTTGAGTTCCTCAAAATAGGTCAAATTATTGTAAAATGGTGTTAAATAGCTGCAACTTGTTTAAAGACCATGATCCAGAGACAGAATTGTTTCTCCTCCACTTGAAGTAAAATGCATATCCATGAACTATGGAGCAAAGAAAGGCTGCCATTTAAATTTAAATAGTGAATATGCAACTCACTAACAATTAACTAGATGTGCAAAACAAATAAATTAAGCGTAACATTATTAGGAGTCTTTCCTACTGCTTCATAAGTAATCAGACTAACCTGCCTTCAGTCAAAAGAAAACATCACCTTGGTGCCTTAAATAACCTGAAATCAGAAATGTGTTACTTTACAGTCTTTCTTTTAGGTTTTCCCTTTAACGTGTTTACCTTTATTTTAGTTTGATGATGATTTTGTGACACAAGAAGAAGAAATCAGTTGTTTATCTGGGATGTAAATTACTCACTCTGCTTTTGTAGGGTCCCAAAGGGAAAGCAGGAAAACCAGGGGGACCAGGACAACAAGGACTGCCGGGACTTCCAGGTGTCGATGTAAGTGTCTGATAAGCAAACACAGCCAGTCCTTAAACTAACAGGACACCAGCTCTGTTTTTATCTGTACACAAACATAGAGATGCTATAAAATGACCAGTTACTGTTTAAAACATCATTGCACTTCCTCTCCAGGGTTTGACAGGTCCCGATGGTCCTCTTGGCAGGGATGGACCCCCAGGAGAACCAGTAAGTTTTTCTCAGTTTTATGAGCTTTCTGGGACACTGCGAATAAATTTAAAGATGCACTAGCTGGGTTTAAAGACCTCCTATCTACTTCACACTGGCCTTCATAATTTAGCTGAAGTCAGCCACTTGCAAGACACATATAGGAACGTATGCATGCAAACTCTGCATGTTGATTCTGTTGCATGAAGATGCTTAAGAGGCCTAACAGGGACAAGGTCTGTGCTTTCTCTGTCAGCCTGGATTTGTCAAGCTGGCTCAGCCTCCTAGTGGGAATATTTTTAATGAGGGATCAGAATCGGATTTATTTCTACTGCTTCCATAATCCGGCTAGGAATGCACACAGTTTCCCACCAATCTGTGAAACCATGGGAGATAATGAACTCTTGCTCCAATGCCGAGGGTAAACTGGTATTATCCTATCAGAGGCACAAGAGAAGACAGAATTACAGCACCTATGACATCAACTGCTGCTGCATCTTAAAATGAAACAGGAAGGCTTTTCTTTACCATTGTGAATATATTAATATAACATATGATATGATAAAGACCGTGTGGCCACTATAAAATGGCTTCAAAGTGACCAACTAGACAGATAATGCTCTCACTCTCCAAGCCCCTTAGCAATTCCACTAATTAGCCAACTTAATGAGGAAGCTTGTGTCAACCCATGTCACTGATTACTCAGACGACTACACTGTTACTGCTGGCTCATAGTACTGAAGAGTCATGCAAAGACAAACAGGATTAAAGTGCTAAAGTCTTTGACAGAGTCAAAGTACAACTAACTGAATCAGACAAAGTAAAATCTGTGTGAGTGTATACACAGCAACATCACAACCATTTGTTTATGATTTGTGTGACAGTATGTCCTATTACACGCTGAGGAATGGAGCGAATTAGTGTAACATTGCTGTGTTACATCTGTTTGTTTGGAGTCATTTTGCCAATCGTCCTCTGAGGCACCACAAATACAGCTGGGAGGAAGTAAACAAAGGAGAACTAAAAGAAAAGAAGACGGGGCACCTCAGCAGACCACAGTTTGATCATTTAGTCCAATAACTTGAAAAATAATTATTGAAAAAGCATCTTATCACTGTGTCCTCCACAGCTAGCCTAAATCTTGGCTAGAAAACCAAACTTAGGCCCAGCCAATGAGATTATCTGTTTTTATCTTTCTATTGCTCTTTCTTTCTTTTGTTTGTTTGTTTGTTTGTTTGTTTGTTTGTTTAGTTGGGAGGGCATCATTGTATAAATATTACACATGAGTTCAAATAATATTTTATTTGTAATGTGCAATACTAAATATTTGACGATATGCTTTTGTTCTGAGACCTCCCCGTCCTCCCATGCACGTGTGAAAAAGTGTCATAACGACACACGAGATGCTCACAAAAAAGCAGTCTTTACAGCTCAGCCCAAAAAAGCCCTTTAGCTCACATATTTCACACGATTCACACGTTTTTTTTGCCGACATCTTCCAGTACTGATGATGGGAGAGTCCATCTGCTAAAGTCTTCTGCAGTGCATCCCACAGATTGTCTCTGGGGTTGAGATCTGGAATCTGTGGTGGACAATCCACGAGTGAAAATGATGTCTAATGCCTCGTGAACCACACTTTCACAATTTGAGCCAGAAGAATCCTGGCACTGGCATCTTGGAACATGCCTCTGCCATCAGGGAACAAAAAATCCATTGATGGAAAAACCAGGTCGTTCCACATATTCAGGTAGTTAGCTGATCTCATTTTTTCAGGTACATAACGTTGCTCAGTGTACGCCTCCAATTCAGTGCAAGAATCTCATATTTTTTCTATGTTCATGTTCATGGACATTAATTCTAATATTTTGTCATGTGAGCACAAATTTTTGAGTGACATATTTAGAGATAATAAGATAAGATAAGATAACCTTTATTAGTCCCACATGTGGGAAATTTGTTTTGTCACAGCAGGAAGTGGACAGTGCAAAAGTTATGAAGCAAAAATTAGAATACAATAAGAATAAATAAAGTCCACAACTGTACAGAATAGAATAAAATAAAATACTATATACAGTAGAATAAAATAAAATATACAATAGAATAAAAATAGAATACAAATGCTGTTTACAACTGAGTAAAAATACAACGATGCCAGAAAAGAGTATTGCATTGTTGTAATTGTTTGTATTGTATTGTAATTGTTGTGTCAGAGGCACATATTTTGTCCAGAGAAAGCAGGAAGGAACCATCATTGCAAACAAGAAATCAAACCTTTAAAAGAGATCACAGCCATTGAATTTGAACCCAGACAATAACCTTTTTCTAAATCCAAGGTAGTAATTCTTAATGCCTAACTTAAACCAAGTTGAATTTAGGCCCCTTGCATGAGCAGTGAAATGATTTGCTCCATCCCCAACCCATCCAAGTCCTCCAACCTTTATTTTTCATTTATATGCCATAAATAGTAGCAGATCACAGATCTGATACAGCATGACAGCAGGTGTTTGGGTGGGCACGGGTTGCAAAGTGGCTTGCAAATGCACAAAAACGGCAGACAGACCAAGACAAATTCAGCACTGCATGATATTAACCAACTGGATGCATAAAGTGGCATCAGATGAGTGTTCAGCTGATGTAGCTCTGTTGTTAAGATCAGGTGATCTACCAGAACTGTGGGCTGGCTCTTCCTGACCTAACACTAGGCTGAAATGTATTGCCAAAACTATGGAAGCTTGCGTCGAGATAGACGTTGTACTGTTTGAAACTATTTTTTTCATTTAGAATAAGTTGATGTTTATCACCAGTACTGTTCATCCTGCTGGAATAGCAGACTTTATTAACACATAAAACACAAACTGTTGCAGACAGGCTACTTTAAAGCTAAAGTATATATATAAAAAGGAAAAAAATCGGAATTTCTGTTATGTCTATATGTGAGCATTTATTGTAGCGTCTCTACTTTACAATATAAAGTGCCTTGGGGTGAGTGTTTTTATGAGTTGGCGCTATATAAATAAACTGAACTGAATTGAATAGAATGGGCCTTAAAAGTTTCTGCTAGGTGTGATTATGCCTGAGAGGCTGATTGTGATTTTGTGTATCTACAGGGTGAAGCAGGTCCTCCTGGGCCACCTGGACCTCCTGTAAGTAACCCCACATGTGTAAAACCTAACAAGCCTTTATTTTCCTCTTCTCTTATAAGTAAGCGCATGACTGAAGCTACTGTTACACAGAATATTTCCCTAAAATACTTTTACCCACAGTAATTATTAAACCTACAGCAGTTGCTTTTTTCCGACTTTATTATTTCATGCTGAGAGAATACCTTTCTGTACTTGTGCTCCTGTTAAGTCAGGTTTATGATCAGCTCTTGCCTGACTCGCGACAAAATGTGACACTCAGTGTCACATTTTGTCTTAGGATTACTCAGATGTCATATACATAAGCGCACACTAGCCTCAAAGCAACAATCCATGAGAAATATTCTCATGGTGGATATTGTTTCAGTGTGTGAATCTAATCATTTCCCAGGTGTTTGTGACTTAATTTGCCTTCCTGTGTCTTCCGTAGGGCAGAGGGAGACCAGGAGCTTCAGTGAGTACACAGCACTGTCTTTTTATGTTGTTCTGGGGGAGTACACCTGTGGTGTCCTTTTTTTATTTATTCATTTTTGCTTATTTGCATTCTGCGATTAGATGCTCGTTATTCTTTGATGTAGTTCAGACAGTGTGCGGCATATGTACTCTGGTGGCATGCGAACACCCAGTCTCTTTTGTTTCTAGGGACTTCCCGGCACCAACGGGTTGCCAGGCGGACCCGGACCCCAGGGCCCAGTGGTGAGTGTCTCTAATTAAGATCTCCTGTCATCATTAAGTGATTTCTTCATTCAAATAAGAATGAGGTAGTCTGTTTCATTTCTGTAACTACAGGAAACTCTTATGTTCCGCTTGATTTTTAATGTGAAAAGATAATCGCAGAAAATGTATACACGAGCCTCTGCAGCAGAAACAATAAGCTACAGTAAAGCTAACAGATCCTGTGATCTCAGCTTCAAATCAACCACGACAACATTGCCCTAAATTTCTGTATACTGTAGCAGGAGGATAAGAATAACCACTGACCGAGAAGGACACATCGTCAGTGTTTCTACTGGGTCACACTTTATTTAGGCTGAACTCAGCTCATTTGTAAAAGCTCAGTAGGTTTCCAAAGACCCCGCAGGCCTGTTAGACGTCAGTGCAATGTTCAGGCTACTCTCAGAATTACTATAGCAACGGGTCATCGGTTGTTCACTGAATAATCATAAATAGTGTTTGATATGGGTTTTCTACAAAAAAAGTCTAGCAAGACGTTTCCTTTTTAAATTAAATTATTCTGATTGCTCTAGAGGTTTCAAGTTTACTTCACTCTGTACAGTTAAGCTCAAACAACAGTGTGAAATGAAAACAAGAAAATCACTTTTTTTTGAGTATAGTACAAAGAAAATTCCTGATTTTAATCTAGTTCCATCACAACCTTCCAAATTAAATAATCACGTCTTTTATCCTGAGATGCTGAAGGTGCTTCTGCTTCCCCTGATGCTCCTCTGTGTGTTTCTCAGGGTCCTGAGGGTCTTCCAGGACTACCGGGACCTACTGGCCCAGATGGACTCCCAGTAAGTGCAGTTATCATTGTATATCTGGTGTTGGTACAGTAGCCACATTGTCATATTTTCCCAGTCACCCAGTGGATATCAGGAAAAGCACTAAAAAACAAAGAATGCAGCAAAGTCACGTTTAAAGTAAATGTCACCGTATTTCTCACTTGTGTGTGTTGTCATTATTCAATCTTTCAGGGTCTTCCCGGTACACTTCATGATCTCAATGGAGACCTTCTGGTAAGTGTTTCTTGTGAAAACGGTGTGATTGCAGAAAAATGAAGATGTGCTCTCTACATGCACTGGCTGTAGAGGTCTCAGTTTTTTGTCTCTGTACTCTGCAGTGTCCTGCAATCTGTCCCCCTGGCCCGCCTGGTCCTCCGGGAATGCCGGGATTCAAGGTAAACAGAGTTTTGGGGGGTTTTGTTTTGTGTTGTTTTTTAAGCACGATGCTAGACCAAAGGTGGCCGACAGGAAAGAGTCATACTATAAAAAGCAATTTAAGTAGCACTAACAAAAGTGTTTCAGAAATGTAAGATGACCTTCTCAGAATGCATCTGCTGCTACAGCCTATATCTACTAACCTACCAACAGCAATGTAGCATGGCATTGCTCATGAAAAAAACAATGTATGGAGTTAAAATGCACAAAACTAAATGTTTGGCATTCCATTAAAATTAAATTTAAAATGAGCTGAATTGTGGGAGCATTGCTTAAATGATCCGTAGTCCATCACAACTGCACAGAGGAAGCTGTGTGGTGAAAAGAAGAAGCAGAGGTGTTATTGTCATACAGTTTATTAGATCTAGATCACAGTAAACCCAAAATGTTGCTGAAATCTCCCAGTGTGTAAATATAAGCACTCGGCCTATGACGGCATTCACTTCTGTGTGTGTTTGTGTTCATTTAGGGTCACACTGGGCATAAAGGAGACAAGGGAGAACCTGGAAAAGATGGAGAGAAAGTGAGTTAGATATATGGCTTGAAGATTTTTTCCTGTTTCTGTTATTATTATTTTATATTACGGCGGAAATGAGCTTCCTCCGAAGGGTGGCTGGCCTCTCCCTTAGAGATGGGGTGAGAAGTTCGGCCATCCGGGAGGGGCTCAGAGTAGAGCCGCTGCTGCTCCACATCGAAAGGAGCCAGCTGAGGTGGTTCGGGCATCTGACAAGGATGCCTCCTGGGCGCCTCCTGGGTGAGGTGTTCCGGGCATACCCCACCGGGAGGAGGCCCCGGGGCAGACCCAGGACACGCTGGAGAGATTATATCTCTCGGCTGGCCTGGGAACGCCTTGGTGTTCCCCCGGATAAGCTGGAGGAGGTGGCTGGGGAGAGGGAGGTCTGGGCCTCTCTGCTTAGGCTGCTGCCCCCGCGACCCGGCCTCGGATAAAGCGGATGAAGATGGATGGATGGCTGAAAAGAGAATCAACATCTTTCTGTGATTTAATGTTTACATTTTGCCCTGTTTTGTCTGTAGGGTGATGCTGGACCACCGGGTCCACCAGGTCTTCCTGGCACTGTGGGTCTGCAGGTGAGATTTGCCCACATAAGTTTTGCTGATTTAATGCACTACGAAAAGGATTTTCTGAAGAATTATTTGATGATAATAGGTTGTTGTTGTCTTTTGTTGTGCTTTCAAAATGTTCAAATGCTGTGTTTCAGGGTCCACGTGGTCTAAGAGGTTTACAAGGCCCAATGGGACCTGTAGGCGACAGAGTAAGCAGCTTTTACCTGTTTTCACTCAGTAGATGTAGATTTGTGTCAGGGTGTTTCTTTTGACCTCGTTCTCTGTTTGTCCCCAGGGCTTCCCTGGTTTCAGAGGCAAGCCTGGCATCCCTGGCATTATTGGAAAGACAGTGAGTCTCCCAATGTTTATATCACAAAAATAGAAAGAGTTTATTAGTCCTGGTTAGTAGTTCACAGCTTAAATAAATGGCAGATCCCATCAATGAATAGCTGTGTGTGTGTTTAATCTGATGTTTCCAGGGTGGTGGCGGAGAAAAAGGACCACAGGGATTCAAAGGACCCAAAGGAGAAATAGTATGTAAAAGAATTTTGATCTGTGATTTGAGCGTATACATAAGATGTAAATATCAAGTCTCAATGTGTCTTTTAACAGGGTAAAATTGGTCCCAAAGGAGCTTCTGGTGGACCAGGGCCCAAAGGAGAGCCTGTAAGTGCAAATATACAGAATTTAAGATTCTATATTTATATAACCTGTCAGAACAATGCGAGTCATATCTGATGGATTCAACAGGGAATTCCTGGCAGAGATGGCAAAGACGGAACCCCAGGGTTGGATGGTGAGAAGGTAAGATGCTTTTTTTTTTTTTAAAAATCTTTTGCTTTAACTGCTTAATTAAAGAGATTTTACACCAACTATGACGTCTGTCTGCTGACAGGGCGATCCTGGACGCCACGGGGTAGTTGGAGAGAAAGGACCAAATGGCCTTCCTGTAAGTGTTATTAATAATCACCACTTTCATCACCTTCACTTTCTGTGCTTTATGATGTACATTCATGTCATTTTTGGGGGGTTCTAGGGTCTGCCAGGAAAGGCTGGTACAACAGGATCTAAAGGAGAAGCTGTGAGTATCACCACAAAATCTATTCTAACTTTAAAACTATGATTAGAAACATGGAGGAAAACTGTTATGTTCTCGTTCCTTTACACCAGGGTGATCCAGGAAAGCCCGGGGAGATGGGACCCTCTGGAGAGCCAGGGATTCCTGTATGTATCTGATGGTGCTTTTAGGGAGTTACAGTCTAATAAATGTGTCACTTGACCCAGCAGGTGAGCTCTCTAAACTTTTCTGACTTGTCTTGCAATTTCTTTCACTTCTCTTCAGGGTGAGATTGGCATCCCAGGAGAGAGGGGGATAGCAGGTCCAAGAGGAGTGGCGGTAAGTTAATGATCACGCTGTATATTAAGTGAAATCGTGCACTACCTGTTGGTGCATTGCTGAAATTCTAGCATTGCTATTTTAAAAAAAAAAATCAGAAAAAGCCTCAATATAAGCTCTGCCACATTATTAAAATTCCTGCTGCACATCTTTTGATTATAACCCATTTATAGAATTTAGGCTTAGGAGTTTCCAATACTTTAAAGTTTGCTTCTTTAATGACCAGTAGGCAGTTTTTAAAGCACAATGGCTGAAAAAGAGATGGGATTAACAGAGCCCAAAGTAAAAGGCTAAAACGAGGAGCAGTCTACAACATGGTACTAAATTGGAATTAAATGAACCACTGGCCTTCCATGTGAATGATAATCTCGAAGA
Source organism: Copadichromis virginalis (assembly GCF_057382275.1). NCBI lineage: Eukaryota > Metazoa > Chordata > Actinopteri > Cichliformes > Cichlidae > Copadichromis > Copadichromis virginalis. Next base: position 20,097,917 of record NC_140637.1, on the reverse strand, counting down.
GTGCTAGGAGTATTTTTCTCTGATTCAGTGACTTACTAAGGTGGAGTAATGGAGCGATACCTACAGGGAGAGCAGGTATTCATGAGGGAAGAATTTATAAACAGAGAGATCTTTGTTTTTCACATCAGAGCCTGCGGCAAGGAAAGAAAGATAAAACTCGCAATGGAATTAACACCCCTACTATCACACAACGCACTGCATAATAAATCCTGCCTCACATAACGACCTCCTGCATTTGTTTAGTTTCTCTTACCCGAATCAAAAGAAGGAAGCATCATTAATTTCCAGTGCTTTTTTTTTTTTTTTTTAGTGCTTCATGTTTTCTAGAAAAATGACATGACTATGTCTCTTTCTGACAGGGAGGTATTGGACCAGTGGGCAACCCTGGGCCTCGGGGAGTGAAAGGCTTCCAGGTAGTTGCTTTAAATGATTTATCATCATCATTTTTTCTTATTACTATTTCTTAATTTAATGACTTTGTGTCATGTGCTGCAGGGAGTCAAAGGAGACTTGGGAGATCCGGGTCTTCCAGGACCAACGGGAATTCGTGGAGAATTTGGTGACAGGGTGGGTTTTTAATTATTCAGGAGAATGATGTCCCTGTAACATCTTAAAATGTCTATTTTGTCACCCCAGTAGTCCAAAATGCAAATGTGACCAGTTTACAGCTGAAGTAGAATATGACAGCAAGAAATGTAAAGTGATGGAGTGACTGACTTATTTGTTGCTAAAAAAAAAAAAAACAACCCCAGTATAAAACAAACATGGACATGTGTGGGTGTGTCCCCGCGTATCTCCACACAATCACAGTGGAGACGTGTGACTGTCCAGCTGTGTTCACGTTAGGACACTGTATCCCACTGTATTACCATCCTGTCTCAGTCTTAGTGGTATAAACTCAAACTGCAGCCCAGCACAGACACAAAGTGGCCTCCTGTTCAGAACATGAGGACAGAACAAAGCCAGCCTTTATACCAGTCCTGGTTCCCCTCAACCAGCCCACCGTGCTTCCTTTCATCCCCCACCCCCATCCTTTTCCCAGCCAGCCGGCCTTCAATAAATATCTCTGCATGCCTCTTATTTATTCTCTCATTCTCTTTTTTTCAATCCTATAGGGCCCAGTCGGGGCTTCTGGACCTAAAGGAGACATGGTAAGTCACCAACATCTCCACTGATGTCCTGTGATAGTTTTCATCCAGCTTTTTGAAAAGTAAACTAAAGAAATGATTATTTTATATGTATAGTCCTGCAAATACATCGATTTTTCATAAGCTTATAAGATGAAAGACTTTCTTCAGTTATGAGTTATGTCACATGCAGTTCAGATCTCACGTTGTCATTTCAGGGTGTTGCAGGAAGTGATGGGTTACCAGGAGAGAACGGAGATCCTGTAAGTGTTTTCGTCATTGTCTGAATACTAACACTGTGCGGTGTTCGTAACCTACAGAGCAGTTACTGTGTTTGCAGTAGTTAGTTGTACTCTTGGTACAGAGGCTAAGACCATTCCACCTACTCAAGTACATGCACATGTCTTTAACGCACTTCATTGTTTTGTACAAGTGTATTTGGCTCTACGGGTCCTTTCACACGGGTTTTATGGTGCTGGACAAAAAGTTTTAGGGAGGTATCTTTTAGTTTTTGCTGCCAATGGATCAGAAAACACTGAAAATATGGATATTTGTACATAATTATAAACAATTATTTAAATCTACTTATTCTGATAGTGTATTTCTCTGTATTTTAGCATGACTTTGGGCTCTTATCTATTGTCTTTATCCCCTCTTTTTTTTTATTCAAAGCTGCATGAAAGATGCTGTACCAAACAATGTTTGACTGTTTGAATGCTGCATACTGTTCTGTAATATAACGTTTTCAGAATTATCTAAAACAATGTCCTTATTTCCAGGGTCCCTTTGGGCCAGTGGGACAAAAAGGGCAGGTGAGCTATATTTCCTGTCACATTTTGCAATGTTTTGTGCTTTTACATCTTAGAAATCAGCTTTTTATCACCAAACTATTAACATCTATTAACACCAAACATTTATCAGATGTTGTGTGTGGGTGTAATTAGCAGCAAGTTTGTTCCAAACTCCCTCTGTTTCTGCTCCCTCACTAAACATTTAAAACTGGCACCTAGCTCTGAGCTTTTGCCTACTTATCAGAGTCACTGCACATGATTCAGCCTCACATTCCATGTTTAATAGGATTAATTAGAGATAGGTATTGCTGCTTTAGCTTTATTGGCCTGTTTGCTGCTATGGCCACGAGGGAAAGGCGAGTAACATTAAGCTGCAGCACAATTTATGTAATTAGAGACAGCACTGATGAGCCACCCTCTCTTAGTCTCATTTACTGTTTGCTGTGCTAGTTGGAGTAATTATCAAGCAACAAGATGCCACCCTCGCGTTGTTTCAACAGACCCACTTTGCTCCTCATTTGGTGTTTAGTCAGCGATCAAATGTTATGGATGTTTTCAGCTTCAGTTTGGAATAAATCAATTTGTTTTTGCAAACATAATGAGCGATTTAACAGATAATTGTTGTTGATTGTAGCCAGGGAAGCGAGGTGAACTGGGGCCTAAAGGCGTGACAGGTCCACAAGGAGAGGTTGGGGGAAGAGGGCTTCCAGGAAAAGAAGGCCCAATGGGCTTCCAAGGGGAACAGGGTGTGCCTGGACTTCCAGGAAAGAGAGGTGTACCTGTAAGTGTGCTGTTCTTTTTTCTTTTTCTTTTTTGACTGCACAAAACTACCTGGTTAGAACATATAGATGTAAATGGTTTCATATAAACTGCCTCAAATCTGGTGTTTCAGGGTAAACTGGCAAGTGAGCAACACATCAGAGAGCTATGTGGCCCAATGATTGATGGTGAGAGATCCTAATTCAATCTTCACGTGTAACTCATTCTATTGTCAAATATATATATGTACCGGTATATATTTTTTTAAATGTGGGGTTTTTACCTTTTGGTGCTTCTCCAACATGTAGATCAGGTTGCACAACTGGCTGCCAACCTGCGAAGACCCCTGGCACCTGGAATGGTGGGCCGCCCCGGCCCTCCAGGGCCGCCAGGAAAGCCAGGAGTTGCAGGCTCTATTGGGCATCCAGGTGCCCGAGGTCCACCAGGGTACCGAGGCCTGCCAGGAGAACTTGGAGATCCAGGTCCCAGAGGTATGAAAAATAAAACATGTCACAGGAGCACAAAAATAATTTCACTGCTGTTTAGCCTTACGGTTGCATAATCAGATGGTTAACATCAATGATAGAAGACATACTCAGATCCTTCACTCAAATAGCAATAGTACACAAGTACCAGTAAACACGTTGTATTAAAAGACATATTAGCAACATAACAACTTAACTATTCAAAAATAAAAATATTCATTTTAGCTGGAAAGAGATTTAATCATTCATTACTTCAGTGTAGAAACAATACATGAGATATTTAAGGCTGCTGATTACCAGCAAAAGATTGTGAGATGATTATTGGGCTAAAAAAACTTTCTTGCTACCCAAATATGAATTCTGTTTTCTTACTTTTGTTTGCTTTTCCTTACTAAAATATTGGATCATTTGATCTAGCTAAGCCTCGAGCAGTTACTTCCATAAAACCATCCCGAGTTTTTGGGGTTAAGAGAGAGCCATATTTGGTGGAAAAGCTAATTAGTCATGACAAAAAGCCCCACTGGGATTTTTATAAGAGGCAGCAAGACACAAAGGTTTGAATTCACTGTAAAGTTTAAACTGGTATAAAAAGGAAACATGTAAACTGTACTTTAGCACAACACCTATGTAAATGCACTTTGTTTCCACCACCGATTGAAATTTTCTGCTTTCACAACAGGTAATGTTGGTGAGGCAGGTGATAAGGGATTCATTGGTAAAGCCATTGATGGGCCTCCCGGAGACCAAGGATACCAAGGTATGTGCTCTCATACGGAGAACTTCCATCTGAACCAGTCATTTTCTTTTTTATACCTACATTTGAACTACTGTTCTAAACATCCACTCATCTCAGACTTTGACTTGTCAAACAGACATAAGTGTATAAGTCTTCTATCACTCCTGCAACTTCTAACTACAGCACATTCCCACAGGTCTTCCAGGGGTACCTGGAATTGTTAAAGATGGGCGCGATGGCTCTCCAGGAGATCCAGGTGAGCCCGGAGAGCCAGGCAGAGTAGGCAGGACTGGGCACCAAGGACCTCCTGGAATCTGTGACACATCAGCTTGTCAGGGAACATCACCTGCTGGGAAATCCTCTAACCCCAAAAACAATTAAGCATAAGTTCCTGCACCCTGACACCATCCACTCCGAGGTGAGAGTTATAAGTGAGGATAAAAGGAATGAAAGAAGAGAGTGGCCACAAAAAAAAGTCCTCTTTATTTAAATACATGCATCACAAGTTGGGAAGAGTAACATCAGACGGTGTGATATTTCTGACAAAATAGAGGAACATCCAGCGAGTGACATGAACATCAGCGCAACTGAGAGACAAAAAAACAAACAACTTTATGATATGAAATGGAGAGAGGTAAGGAGAAGTGCAAGAGAACAACTGCATTGATCCAAGTACTATCACATGACAAGACTTGACTTACAAACACCTGGAAAGTGAATGATGAGTCCTTTGTGTATAAAAACTTTGTACATGTTGCTTCAACGCCCCAAACACTTTGATTAACATCCTTCTGCAGATAACACTAAAAAAATGGTGACTGTCTCTGATGTGAATGTGCATTTATCATGGCCCATTATGTAAATCACAGATGTTACCTCAACATGGAAATAAGTGCAAGAAGCATAAAAGCCTCTGTGGAGGAGCTGTGTATGTACTGTAAAAGGAATAAAAAACAAAAATCCAGGTTCCCAGACATTGTGTAGATTAATGCAAGACAAAAAAGATTTGAGTCTTCTTTTTTTTTACAGCTTGTTTTCTGTTATTGTTTTTTTTATGACATGTGAATTTGATTCTTCAGACTTCAGAATCAAAAGCAAAATAAACTCATGAAAGCATAAATCACACATTGTAAAATACAGTTTAAGAATATTAGGAACAAAGTATTTTATTTTTTTTCCCCAATCTGCAATGACCACATCCACTATGTACTACCGGTGCTGTAACTATTAAATATACATGACTTTAAATACTATTTATTATTTGTGGGTGACTGTTGTATGTACAGTAAGATGCTACAGCGACATGTTGTAAGAAAGAACAAATAAAGCCACTTTTCAGTAAAACATTACTCTTCTCTACATATCAAATGAACAGTCTGCTTTTCAGAATACTCTGCTGTAAACACTGAAATCAAAAAAGTCCATTAACTAACTAGGAAGTAACACTTACTTTGATACCAAACTGCTTAAATATCCAAATACAGAACAGATGTTGGCAGGCACTCAGTAGAAAACATTCTGAATGAATAAAAACCAACAGAAAACAAGACATTAAAGTGCAATTTTGAATACAGGGTATAAATACTGCACATATTATCAAAATAAAATAGTTGAAGGGACGGCATCTGCCAACTAGAGCGCCGCCTGTGCTTTTCGAAGAGAAACAGCGCCATCTGTGTGTGGAAAGCCCTTCCTTTCCAAAAGGTTGATGTGTTAAACTCGGCCCTCACACTACCTGAACTAATCCTTCCAGTTTCTAGATCGTTGCAGTGTGATCGAAAGGATATATTTTACCATGTCAACAATACTTCATCTTAACCCCACACCCACACCTCACTGGGCAAGCCTGAGCTACTCTGACAGTTGAATTTAGTTTAGTGGCTGACATATAGAAGAAAACAATGAGGAGAGGTCACTGCTCTGCTGCCAGGGAAATGCTGCTCAGTGTCTCATCCATCCTGTGGTGCACTGGGTCCTGACCTGAGCTGGACTTACCAAAGCGTTCTCTCTCATGAGCGAAGACTTTCTGGAACTCCTGCAAACAGAAGAATTGGAGGTTGAAGTGGTTCATGACACATAGTACCAGAGATGTTTTATCTTCCTGCAACTCTGTAGCTGTCTAGATCGCCCTTCTGGTGGCGGTAGTGCATGTTGTAAGTATGGCGTGATTTTATTTGCTGCGTTGTACATTTTTTTTCAGCATAATCTAACTGCAGCAGATGATTTCTCTCAGTTAAAACAATAAAGTTTATTTGATTTTAAACTGTAAAAATGTGAAGACTTTAGTTTGAACTCTAAATAACAAAAGTCACAAAGTTTCCTTCACTAATTAGACAGGCAGCAAGGGGAAATGTAATTAACTCTTATCTTCCAGCCACAGCTTTCTAGTCTCAGATAATTCAGTTAGAGGACACTTTTCATCAATCACTTTTCTACACATGCCCACCTCTTTAAAAGTGTCTCCATACGTTTTAGTAATGTATCTCAGGAAAGCTGTGGTCCACTGCAGGGTGGTGACTTTGTCCGTCTCCGAGTCACAGAACGGCACCAACGTGTTCAGTTCATCACAGCACAAACGAATCCTCTTCCTGTACGACAGCGCAGACAATGCAGATGATTTTGAGCGATGCAGTCCTGTATATTTAATAATCAGTCATCAGTCACTAAGAATTCTTTGGTAACTCGTCAGCAGTTTCAAATCATGAACCATTTAACTTCTGAGTGTATCGGTTTTAAACTGATTTAGCATTTGCATAGGAATCAGGTTTCTTTTCAGTCCTCAGTGACACTCTTATTTTAAATCAAAATAAATCAAGTTTCCACATAAAGCAGCTAAAACTAATGATCACAACCCAAAAGATGTTCAGTTCTGATGCGTTGCTGTTGCACTACTTATCTGAATATATTCAAACGAGGACTGAGTTCACTTAAATCATGCCATCACCACACTGTGAAGAAACTATGAATGCACTTTTGGTAAAAGGACTGGTTCTTATTTAGCACTTTTCTACTCTACTCAAGCACTCAAAGCGCTTTATACAACATTCGCCCATTCACGCAAGCACTTTCTATTACTGAAGGATGCATCAGAGTACAATATGGGGTTCGGTATCTTGCCCGGTGATACTTTGGCATGCAGACTGCACAAGCCATGGATTGAACCACCGACCTTCCAATTAATAGATGACCTGCTAAAACAGAGACAGACAACCACACATATTCAACTACAGCCACCGCTAACCAGTGCACCACTGTTCCACCCGAAATAGAGGACAAAATGTTTAAAATTTGTAAATAGTTTTCTTTTTGTGCCTAAATGCAACGCCTTTTAAATCTCTGACCTTGAAAGCAAGCACACTTAACACACTTTAAGCATCCCAGGATATTCCTAAAATGCAAATGTTTATCTTGTTGCACACTGGATGCAGGGACGCTTCCATGTGTAACCTTCGGCTGCTCACCTGCGCTCCCTCTCCTTACTGTTGTGTCTCTCCCGGCGCTGGCTGAGCAACATACTAGATCTAGCAATTTTCCTCCTGCTGCTCTGTGGCTCTCCAGCAGAGTCTGGGCCGGCTTTAGCAGCTTTGGGTATCACCGCAGCAGGTATCACCGCATCCTCTGTGGAAAAAACCCAAGCATGTGAGACCAAGTTAGACACAGCCTTTCAGTCCATAATTGTAGCCAACAACACAGTTATGGCTTATGAAGAAATATTAGAATACTAATTATTACTTTCTAGATTAACCAAAGGCAGCTCTTCTGCTGGGTGAAAATTTAAAACGCTCTTGGGGATCATAACCTGAAATTAAATCAGAAAAACCAAGGATTAAACAGTGGGCTCTGCTTTACCATTAAGAAATATTAAAAGCACATTGATTTGTTTTTTTTTCCCCCAGCATACCTGTCCACACGTGTTGGTGACTGGGCCATAAACACCCTCTATATATGAACTAGACACCCCAAAAGAATTTGCTCTGTCCATTTTCACCCACTTCTGCTTTGGAGGATGCGTGACTGTCTCTTGAACCTCTGCAGACTGCTGAAGTATTGTCAAAAAACTGAAACATGACATATCACACAAAATGAGTACATGTATGCTATACTTTAATAAAATGATAGTCACATATAGTATATACATATCTCTGAAACTTACTTGCTGAGAACTGCAGACTGTATATCTTGTTGTCTTGTGGTTTCAGCACACATGGCGCTAAATCTTTTCTCTAAGCAAACTCTAGCAGCTGGTCTGGTGCGATTCTGTACAGACTTCTTGTCACTGGTAAAAGGTTCAGCTGGGCTTTCTTCAGCTCTAATTCTGGCCAGCACAAAACCTGGCACCTCTCCATAAGACACTGGTGTCTTTTCTCCAGGCATTACTATACAGTGGTCTTCATTTGAAGTTGATAGATCAATAGCCTGAGCGCTTCTGAAGGGAGAAATCACTGTGGATGTGGCCTGTTCTTTGACCATCACTGTAGAGAGGTGACATCTGACATCTGGAAACTCTGACTGTGCCTCCACATGGGCTTGGAGAAGATGCTGAAGGTGAGAACAGTCAACCTCTGTCATCTCCATCAGCCCAAGCTCACTGCCCAATACCTCCCCATGTTCATGGGTAAAGCATCCACCTTGACTCACAATCATTCCAGCAGAGTCACTTATCTGTTCTCTCGATGAAGGTAACACATTGATGTTTTTACAGGTTGAAGAAAAGGACATATTTCCCTACAGATCAGGAAAAATATTAGATATAATACAGACCACTTACTCTAAATACTTTGTTACTTAAAGTTACTCTTAATGTTAGCTAAAGAAATTGTATAATTATAATTTAGGTCGTGAAGGTACGTTGTCGTGAATTTTAGCTTAGCTACAATTAGCAAAGGAGACGTTGGCATAACCTGGGCAAAATCAACAGGCTGTACCGCCATTTTAAAACTTGTAATACTATTAGAAACTCCAGGGCATTTAAAACAATCAGTCTTAAGTTATACAAATGCATAAAAGGTTGTTATTACTGAATTAATAAAGTCTTTGTACCGCTTTCTGTTCGGGGATTAGCACGTATTAATGCTTGGCCTCAGGCTGTAACGACGACCGTGTCCAGTTACCGGCGCTAACCTTCTCCCCGTCACAGATAAACCTCCGATTATCTCAGTATACAATCATTTCTTTAAGCTCGTAAGCGGAACTTTAAACACAAAAACAAGCGGAAAATATACGAGGGGTCCTAAAGAAAACCGACAGCTGTCATCATAAATTACTTATGTCAAATTAGAAAATGTTATTTTTTTTATTGATCAGTTAGGGGGCGGAATAGTCCTACTTTTTCCACGCTTTTCTGTCATTCAGTATCTTTTTGGCGATCAAAAATAGTTAAATATGTTACATTTTTATACAAAAAACAGAATATGTAAATACATTGATTGCAGCTTCTTGAAACTTCATGGTTAGACAACTACATTTATACATGCGCATAGATAGATAGATAGATAGATAGATAGATAGATAGATAGATTTCCAGATTTTCTGTTTTGATTATTTGATTCATAAAAACTGAAAGAGTGTCATTTTTTAAATGAATAAAAGCATTTGCGCCTAAAAAAAAATTAGCACAATAAAAAAATATCTTAAAGTCTTTAGATATATAAAATAACTATCTAGTTTGAACCTCGTGGGGTCCAAAACAGACTGTGTCTCATGTGTTAAACCTGTTATGGTCTGGTGAACTTTCCAGATTTACCTCATCTCCTGCTCTGAGCAACCTGGGATAGGTTTCCCCCACACAAATGACCCTACCTTCCATAAGTCGTTGAGAAAATGAATTAAATATATATTACAAAGAAAAAGAAGTTTAAGCACCACCCCTAACAGCACAACTGGCCAACATAGTACTTTTCTACATAACAAAAACTGTTCCACAATACTCATTCACATTGCAAAAACTGTAATGACTTCCTTATTTATTTTAAATAAAAGATTATTTCCAGTTGCAGTTCAAACTTTATACAGATTATCTCTTAAGACCTGAGAATAACACTACTATGGAAAACAGAGAAATTAATCCTAAGTAAAATGACAGAAAACAACAGAACAGCAGTAACAATGCTTGAGTTAAACTAGACTCCTGCAATACAAGTTTTATACATGTGGAGGGTTACAGAAAATATGTAGACCCACTTTCGCATATTGTGATTTCCACACTACCCAGCAAGAGGCCTCGAAAACCTAAAAACGAATTAAGTATTGCCTTAATTTGCCTGAAGTTTGAATCCATTGTGTGTGTGTGAATCAGCACCCACTTTACAAGACAACCAGTAACAATTAATACCTCAGAGTCATGAGTAATCTTTACAGTGATCAGAAGATCTGAAATGTTTCACCGAATAGTTTTAGCAGTTTGTATTTAAATAAAATAATCCAGCTTTTATGTCTCAGAATAATTTATTGCCATAAAGGTAGTAAAACTGTCACTTTTCTTTGATATGAGATTTGCTTGTTAAATTAACTGGTTTTAAGCTATCAATCTAAATGTGACAAAATAAGACTTCATATAAAGTGTGTTACTTTATTGACTTCTTGCATTCTAAAAGAAATGGAACGGGTCATTTTTAACCAACAGAACTACATAAAAGAAGATGAGAGCTACCATATTGACAGTCTGGCTATTAAAAAAAACAAACACAGAAAAAAAAACTGTACATTTTCTGTACAAAACATTTATGACTTTGTCAATCTACAAATACAAATAAAGTTAAATTTACAACTGAAAATTATATTTAGCAGGACTTTTACTAATAATCAAAAAAACAATAATAAAAGCATCTACTTTGAAAACAGAAAAACTACAACACAATAAACTTAAATGGTAATCTCTGAGCACTTTTCTATCAAGTTACAAAGTTGGATTTTTTGCATGGCTTTGCCTGTATGTCATATTAAAATTTAACAAGCACATGGGTAGTCAGTCTCAGTGAGAAAAGAAATACATTCATTGGGCATTATAAGGTATTTCTGTCAAGTCTAACAATGCTAAGCAATTTTAGATGTCTGATTCTTCAGCTTTAGGTCCTTAAAGGTCTGCATGTTTTTCCCAGTGACTAATCTGGCTCACCATTGCTTTAATTTCCAACACTGATAATAGAGGTTAATTGTTTGTTTGTTTTTAATTCTGAAACCCATTATTATTTTTTCATTCAAATTGACCTTATCCTTTGTTTCTTCTTCCCTTATGATTGGACCTTCAGGTGTGCTATTTTCTTTCTTCTTTCTTACAAGCAGGTTTTACCCATTCTTTACATGTTATCAATTTACCTACATCTACTCCGCTCTGTCTGTTGGAAATGTGTTTTAGTTTCATGCCAAAATCCAAGCAATCATATTTTAGGGAAACGTATGAGACCTTCTTTTGGAGTGGGAAGTAAGGCACCTCTGTGTCTTTGAGGTCTTATGGCTTGCTGATTTTGTGGGTTTTCAAAACCAGGGAATGGTTTTCCTCCGCTATTTGGACCTGGGCCACGGGGCCTATTAAACTGTGCCAAATGTTGATCTCCAGGATGTTGGAATCTTGCAATGGGACGAGGACCTCTTCGTTCATTAATGGGTGTATGACCTCTCTGCCTGGGATCTCTCCCCCTTATATTTGGGCCCCTACTAACATAACCTGCCCCCCTTATATCTGACACCTGCATGTCATTATTTGGATCTGGCTCAGACCTAGTGTTGTCACCCCACCTACCAGGTCCATTTCTAAAATCTGAACGCTGAGGTGATGGCCCCCTGCTGTCTGTTTTATTGGGCCCCAAACTTCTCATTTTTGGACCTCTACTTTCCCTTCTGAAATCAAATCCTTGTCTACCTGGTTCAGGATTTTCAGGTTCTACATTATGCCTTTCAGATCTTAGATCACCACTATCTGAAAATCTCCCATCACACCTTGGAGCTTCAATGCTTAGATTTCTGTTTGCAGGTCCTGGGGGTCCTAGATCTCGACCTGCTGGAGGTCTTCTATCAGGGCCTTCCATCTCAAATTGCCTCCTGTTTAGACATGAATTCATCAGGCCTGGACCTCCTCTGAGAGCCCCACGCCCTTTAATGTTTGGCCCTCTCATTTTTCCCCTGACATTTGGCAGCCTCCAGTCATTTCCCATATCTGGATGATTGTGCATATGTGATCCTGGCCCTGCTTTTCTGTCTTGTCCTCTATTGTCTAGATCTCTTTCTCCTGTAAAGAATTCCCCAGCACCCTCTCTATCAAGCTCTGTCCAATCATTTCCATGACCTCCCCTACTTGGCCCTGGGCATACCATATCTGGATTTTCTTCAACAGGCCCTGCACTTCTGCAGCCAGGAGCATTCCAGTTATGTCTACGAGCCCTTACAGGTCCTTGAAATAACATACTGGGTCTATTCTGCATGGGACCTGGTCCACTACTTTCAGGGCCTCTCCATTCACTAAATAGGCCTTGATTAATATCTTCTTGGTCCTGTTCATCTTGACCCTCTTGGATAGGTCCAAATCCTCTACTAGCATATGTTTCCCAGTCATCCACTGAGCATTCTCTGTCTTGTCCTAAGAATTCTATATTGGTCCTTCTTTCATCTAACCTTTGTTCCTCTGTGTCTGGCCCTCTCCTCTCAGGAGCAGAACCCCAGAAGCCGGGCCCTGGTCTTCTAATGTTTTTCCTCATAGGCCTTCGACCTCTAAAGCTCTGGCCCAATCTATCAGGTTCTGGGGCATGGTAATCTGGGTTTTCTTGAATAGGTTCACACGCTACCCAGTCATCCCTTCCCCCATGTCTTGGATCTTCAGTATTTGAACTTTCATGTTTGTAGCCTGGAACTCTTAAATCAGGGCCATCTGATTTTCTCCAACCTGGTCTTGAGCCCTCCATATCTGGATATCTTTTTTCACTGTAGTCTGGACCTACTAGAGCTATTCTGTCAGGCCCAGGATCCACATCAGAACCTGGCCTTTCCACCCGCTGTGCACCAAATTCTGGACCCCTCCTATGAGGCCCTGGAATCTCCATATTTTGATACCCAACTTCTTTTCCACGACCCCTGAAATGTGGTCCACCTCGTCCTCTGTTGTGAGGCCCTAGATCTCCCACACCTGGACCAATTCTTTCAGGCCCAGCAACACCAATATGTGAACCTCTCCTGTCAGGACCCTGTCCACTTGTGTTTATTTCTCCAGGTCCTCTCCTTTCAGGTTCTTGGCTATGCATAGGAAAACTTGGTATTTCATTTATTGGCCCACTAAAATCTGGACCTTGTGAAACTCTGCCAGGCCCCATAGCAAGACCTCTACAATCAGACCCTAGCCTGCTGATATCAGGACCTCCAGGTCCTCTTCTCTCGGGCCCAGAACCTTCTATAGGTCCTGGTCCCCTGAACCCAGGACCTCCAGGTCGTCTATTCTCATGTCCAGGACCTTCGATAGACATACTTTCCCTCTCATGCCCTGGTCCTTTAAATTCTGGACACCCAGCCCCTCTCCTATTAGTCCCAGGATCCTCCATGGAATCTCTCCTTTCAATTCCTGGACCTCTACTATCAGACCCTGGACCAGCCATATCCAGACCCATCCTTTCACCCCAGGTTCCCCTGAAATCTGGACCGCCAGGACCCCTGATGTCATGTACTTTTTGCTCCATATGTGGACCTTTTTTCTCAGGTCCTAATCCTCTAAAATGTGGACCCACAGGACCTCTTTTGTCAGGTCCAGCAACCTCCATGGCTACACTTCTTCTTTTAGGTTCTGGTCCCACAAAATCTGAAGCCCCTGGTATTCCTAAGTCAGGTCCTTGATTGTCTATAATGGGGTCTATCCTTTCAAGTCCTTCTTCCATGAGGTGTGAGTCCTCTGGTCCTCCACTATTAAGCTTTGGATACTGCATGTTTGGACCTCTCATTTCAGCCCCTGGTTGTCCGAATTCTGGGCCTCCACTCCCTCCCGTGTAAGGTCCCTGGCTTTCCATGTTTGAACCTCTTCTATCAGACAAATGGACACTCCATTCATCTTGTACCAATGGTGCTTCCCTGACTGAATCTGACCCTCTCCAATGATCTCTTATGTCTGATCCTGGGCCATTCCAATCTAGAGCACTTATATGTTTATTTTGATTCTCCTTATCCCTTAGTCCTTGACCTCTCCAATCTGAATTCAACATGTTTGAATTAACTGCATCTGCATGACTGCCACCAAGCTTGCCAAAATCTGCATTTGTGCCATGTGGCTGAAGAGTACTTTTACGGGGGCACCTTTCTTCAAAAGCCATACTGCCATCATGTCTTGTCTTTGGAGGTCTTCCTAAGCCCATAAACAATGGACCTGACTCCCTCATCCCACTACTTACATCAGATCTAAAAATCTGACCTTCATCTTTATCTTTTTGTCCTCTACCACCTCCACTACTATCTGGAGCCATAGCTTCTACCTGTGGACCCCCAAATGACTGCTTTGTTCCCATTTTTTTCACATCTTTCCTGATATCTATGTTTTCTGGCTCTGATCTATGTTCATTTGTCTTTGGACACTGTAAACCTTCCTGCACACAACTAACATTTTGGTTTCTCTCATTAACTTCAAACAGCCCGCTCATATCTGTATTTAGATGATACACAGCTGATAAAGAATCCCTTGGACCTGGACCAACATTACCAGGTGCAGATCTGTCAGACAAAGGGCCCTTCATGATGTTAACTTGTCTTTTGCGCTGGAGGCTTGCCTCTCCCATATACAAATTTGTAACAGTAGGTACAATATTTTGTGTAACATCAGGACTTGGGCATTTTATTTCTGGATTTACACCAGAAATAAAAGGCACACCAGCATTATTACTATCTAGTGCTTCACTTCTCATTTCTGAATCTCTCAAGGCTGGCCATGAACCAGTTATTACAGTATTTTGATGTTGAATACCTTGTTCTCTCATTCCTAAGATTGTACTTGGATTTGAATATCCTCCCTCTTGACCCTTTGTTTCTGAATGCTTGAAGCAAGGATTGTCTGCTAGTGTCTCATTATGTGTCTCTGTCAGACCTTGTCCCTTGGCACCAAAAGCTTTCAGATTCAATGCTCTAAAATCCATGCTTTTAATATTTGAGATCACATCTCCAACAGACACCATTGCTTGACCACAAATTGGCAAACAATTATTTTCAAAGACTCTAATATCTTCCCTTGAATCGCTGACTTCATCAGTTCTAACAGAGTCATTCTTTTCTATGCTGCTAGGTTTCACAAACTGTGGTTCTGGATCTGGGCTTTGGGGAGAATCTCGAATAGGTGGATCAATTTCTCTAAGAGGAATTGTACTGTCAAGTTTGCTGTGAAACAAATTGTCCTGTTTATAGAGTTTATTTTGCTGTGTCATATCATGGTCACTCAGTGAAATCTTTTGAAGCTCCTGAAATTTTGGTGGTTCGGAAATCTCAAGCTTCACATTACATAGAGGTTCGTGTGAGTGTTTTTCAGAGCTCTCAACATGATTACACTCTGATTTTTGTCCATCTGGATCACTTTTGATTGTAACATGTGATATGTTACTCTCTTCAAATTGTCCAGCAGAGTCTAGAGAACTGCATGGAACACTTGCATGTTTTGATTTCTCAGGGACCTGAGGCAAGGGTCCTCTGTTCAGTTTTGGTGAAACTGACACAGATTCTGTTTTTCTAGAAGAAGATGAGGATCTTCTACGCCCAAGAGAATGCCGGCGTGTGGTATGATCTTTGCGATGGCGTCCCTGCCGTTCAGATGGATCTCTAACTCTGTGTCTTGACCTGTCTCTTTCACTCTTTCTGTGTCTATCCTTTTCTCTGCGTCTTCGGGACCGAGAACGAGAACGATGCTGTGACTGTCTTGAAGGACTTCTGTGGCGGTCCCTTTCCCGATGACTCCGCTTTTTTGGTGATGACCTTCGTTTTCTACTGTGGTATGAATTTGGAGACATACCCTTGTGAGAGCCACCATACCTTGCTCTAGACACAGAGTCCATAGTTGTTACAGTTCCCCCCTTAAAAACATCATCTTGAATTTCATTGAAAAGTGATTCATCCTCAGGATCATAAGCTACATCAGAATCTTCAATCTCTCCAGCAGATGAATATTTGTCAGATTCCACACCTTTCTGTGTTTCATCTTGCTTTGCAACACCATCTGTATCATTTCCTAAATTTTTGACAGGTGTTGCGTCTTCTACTTTCACAGCTTGTGAATCCAAATTTGAATTGTCCACAGTCTCTGTAAGGGGGGTAGCCTTGTCTGTTGTTTCTGAAGATTTTGACTCTGTTTTTATAATACCTTTCTGCAGAGAGGACAGTTGGTTAAGCGGCAAAGATTTTTGTGGGGGAGACATAAGTGAATCCGAAACAGAAAAGTGAGCCATGAACATTCCCACAGCCTCTCTCTGCTGACGTAGTGCTTCCTCCTGCTCTTTTAACTGCCGTTTTTGCTCTTCAATTTGTTTATTGAGTTCCTCAAGCATCCTCTGTTGTTCACTTAGTGTTGCAGCTGAGACAACCACTGTGCCCGTAGGGAGTTGTGGCATGACTGCAACTGGAGCAGAAGTTTGTGCTGGGGAAGAAGTGGAAACCGTCACTGGGCATGATGGAGAATCAAATGTTTGAGTTGTAACAGGGGGCTTTGCTACAGGAGTATTACTTTGAATATATTCAAAGATAGTGTCGTCCTCTGGATCATAGGCCACATCATCTTCCACAAAGCTTGATAATGCTGGGGCATCAGCTTTAATTTTTTCTGTGGTCTGTGGAGCAACGGTTGCATATCCCATTGCTGGATCATATTCTTCCTCTGGGTCATATGGTCGGTCAAAGTCATTTTCATCTTCAATCTCCTTGGCTTTGGTTTTGTGTCCATACTGTTGGACAATTGGATCCACCACTGATCCAGAAAGCACTGGGTTCTTCTTAACAGTTACTGTTGTTTTTGTAGAACGTCCATCAGAGACAGTGGAGTCAGCCTGATTACTACGAAACAAGGTACTCAAGATTGTCTGTAGTGGTGTCTTATCACTGGATGCAATAATGGGATTTTTATCAGAGCTGCTGTTAAAGGTGGACTGTGTTGCAGCAATAGTGGCTGAGGTAGAAACAGAAGGGGCCGCTTTAACAGAAGTTAATAGAGATGGTATGGTGACTGAGCCAGAGGAGGAAGAGTCTGTTGGTGACCCAGGGCATGATGGTGAACCAGGAGGGGTGGTACTAGCAGGAGTCTCTGGATCATAGGGTTGGAATATCTCCAATTTGTCAGAACCGTAAAGGACTGGTGGTTTTGGGATCCACATAGGGTCCTTGGACATATGAACTTTGGGTCTTTTGTCTTCCATTTCCTGTGGCAAACTTCCTGGACGTTTGACCTTCTGGACGATTGCTAGACCAAGAAGAAGATTGGGGCGGTTTCTTTCAAGTCCTGGAAAAAAATTAGATAACACATTAGAAAACACACTAAGTCTAACAACTCTCTGGTATGGTTTTGGTATGAACCCTCACATATTCAAACATATAAAACAGAAAAATGTCAATTATTTATGAATAGGCAGCAGTCAAAGCATTTCACACCTGGTCCTTCAAGAGGTTGTAGCATAGATGGGATTGGTTCCTTTGCACTGAGTGGGACAAGGTATACATCTTTGATGGAACGGCTGCTATTGGCGACCACACCGAAACGACCTCTGCTGCTGAAATAGGAAAAAAGGGAGACATAGGCGACCTCCTCTTCCTCTGTTGCAGGGTGAAACCGGATCACACATAACTCCTAACAAATACAAAGCAAACAAAAGTGCATGTAAAATACTGATGTAGCCTCAACATTATTATATGTGGTAAGATGCAAAAAGAAATACAGTATATTCTGCTTGCCTTTGTAACTGAGGTCTTTAGTTTTGCAACGTAGTCCCACACTGTTTGAGGCATGATTCGTCCTCCAATTTGTATAGTGTCAGGTAGATCCTATACAAACCACAAAAATAAATGCTTTTTATATCTCCACCCAGTGACAATTATAAATCCTTTTGATATAGCCAGTAAAAAATGTAATTAATATCATGCATTACAATACCGCTTTAAGATTTTCAGGAGATCCTGACACCAGATATCCCTTGGTGACAAACTTGGCTACAGTGAGCATGTTTAGAAAACCCTTCCACAGTATTTCCTGCTTTGCCAGGAACTGAGTTGTCTCACCATCAGCTGGAGATTCAGAGATCACGGTTCTGAAACAGAAACCACAACAATCACATGTACACAATGCCCAGCTTCTGGACAAATTTAAAACAAAAAGCAAAAAAACATTGGCTTGGAGTTCTTTATACCTCGAGCGTGGTCCATAAAGTCTGGGATCAGCAGTGGAAGATGGCTTCATTAAGATGGATTTAGGTACTGTTTTGGTTGGTGGTAGTGATGATGCTACGTTCGATGCAATGTTTTCTTTAACAAGAGCATAAGGAGCTGCCCGTTTATGAGTTGTGTTACTGGAACCAAAGGTGCTACTAGACGAAGCTGAGAACCTGTTTGCAGTGCGGGGATCACGACGCTGTGTAATGGTTACCGTGGAAACAGGTGGAACCAAAACTGGTATATATGGTCTTTTTGGTGCAGTAGCTTTAGAGGTATCTGGAGTTGGGGATGCAGGGGACTCTATGGTAGGAGAAGCAGGAGATTCTAAAGTGGGGGAGGCTGGAGAATCCATTACAGGAGAAGCAGGTGATTCCACTATAGTCAGTGCAGCAGAATCAATATTGAAATGGGATGAAGGGTCCAATAGGTTGGATGCTGGAGAATCCATGTCAGGAGAGTCAGGTGGTGCCAGAAGTGGGGAGTCACCCCCTGCAGACTTTCTCCAAGATGGTTCGTGCTTATCTCTGGATACAGATAGCTTGGATTTTTTCTTTGCAGGTTCCTCCTCTTCCATAGGTTGCATTTGGCCTTTAGGAAGGAACGACAAACTACTTTTAAAAATCTGAATTTAACAGCTAATCAGCAGACAATGATGTCTAGTAGTTTTTACATTTATTCTCATCGTTTTTTAAATTTACCTGTGCATATCTTGCATTTTAAGTCAAATAGATGAGTTTTGTGCTCTGATGTTGTGTCTTTTAGCATGCAGGCAAGAACATCTGGCACTGCATTGGCCAGGCTTGTTTGGCTTGCCCTGGGCTTGACTGCAGGAGCAGGAAGACTTCTCTTCTGTTCCTGTAAAGCAACATATACCAACACAAGAACACAAAAAAACAATTCTTAGTCGATGTTGATGTAACGCGTCATGAAAAAAAATATGATGTAAAAGACACAGCATAATCACCATAAAAACTGTGTATCCAACTGTTTAATTTAAATAAGATAGGTACATACCATGCTATCAGGTTTTCTGTCAGATTTTGCAGGATTCAAACTGGGTAAATCAACCTTAACTGCTTCAGGCTTGGGCAAACTTATTTTAGCAGCTGTATCCTTAACCTAGAAAGACATAAGCAACCATTTAAGATAATCACTTATGACAAAAGCATTGGCTGATCTTTATCGGGCCTGATATCAAGTAGAAGCATACAATACAATTTTATTTCACTGATATGGTTTATGACTAATACTATTTACCACTGTTGTTTCTTTCACACTTGGCTCAGGTGCCTTGGTAGCCTGCATATCCTTCTGGCTCATCCTAACTAGTCTGAAAGGATTGATATCGCCATGTACCACACAGTATAACAAGCCCTAGAAGACATAAAGAAGTAGATTGTCAATTTGATTTATATTTATATGTACATAAACTAAAATTGGTGTTAACAAATTTCAACATACCTTGTTTCTTGGGTCTTTTAGGTTGAACATTATAGTTCTGTACTTGTTCATGTATTTGCTGTCTGTGTTGCGAAATATGTCAAACATCTCCATCTCAATGCTTGCAACAAGCTTTGCAGCTTCGCTTTCAGACATCTCCAAATCCTCACATTCACACACCCTTAGCAAATGGAAAAAGAAAAACAGTTAGTCCAGAAATATGCTGTTTTTCAAGACTGAGAGACATTTACTGAAAAAATTTAAAGCTTAGTTTGAGAAAACTGTTAAATTGTCTAGGACACTTATTTTCACTGTGTTGGTAATGCTACTTAATAACCAGTCACCGAGATGAGAATGATTCTGAATTGTGGAAGGCAAATAAAACAAATGTTGGTTCCCTCAGCGCAGTTCATTACTGCATGCTCAAGTGTCATTTTTAAAAAACAAAAAGATACTATACTTACATTTTTTTCTACTAGACCTATTATTATATGTTTTTAATAATCTCATGTTACATTTACTCCCCCAAAAAAGCAGAATATGTGCAATAAAAAAACCTAAGGCTGTGACTTTCATTTAATCAGTGATATAGTTCTCACCTTTTGAACAGGATGCTGGTGAGAGAGCGCTGGATACTCTGTCTGACCTGGTTATTGGGTTGAGAGGGCCTGGAGGAGGGTGCACTGGGTGCGGGTGGCACCGGCAGATTTCGGGTTTCATTCAGGGGTGTGGGGGCTGAAGACAGCTTCTGGCATGATGCTGAGACTAATGTGTGGCTTGATGGAGACTGAGATCCAGACTGCTTCTTTGGTATAACATATGTGGTCTTCGTTATCATAAGAGCCCCAGTCTCATGATGTCTGCGCGCTGAGGTGGTTGGGGACGATGTGGCTGGAGTCGGGCTAGATTTTTCTGGGGCGGGTGTTATTAGGGGATCTGATTCTGATGACTGATGCTTTGGCAAGTCACTGTTTACAGTTTCCTTTGCTCCTTCTTCACAGTGGCTTTGTGGCTGGGCTGCTTCAGTGGTAGGTTTAGAAAGGAGACTTGCATCTAGTGAAGGGTCTTCTGGAGATTGTGCTGAAGGAGATACAGCTTCCTTCTCAGCCTCTACCTGTTCACTGTCCTTATTAGCTGTTGGGAAAAAAAGCACAAGAGGCCATTCTGTAAATATGAAGAAATCTCTCAGAACAGTCTATCAAATAAATCTAACTGTGATAAGAACCAACATGGCACACTAGATAAACAAGTAAGTGGCATCTTTAAAAAAAAAAAAAAAAAAAAAAATCACAATTTCTTACTGCAAATCCATGAATAAAAACTGGTCTTGCACCCCATTAACTGCTCAGATACTAAACAGTAAATATAAAGATTTACAAGTTCTGTATCAGATTCAGAGTCCCATCTATAAGATTCGGATTCAAATTGCCAGATGTGTGAATAAACTTGTAGTTTATACGGCCAGATAATAATAGGTTAGGTGATTTAAAAAAATTCCTTTTGGTGATTTTATGACTGTAAAATTAGAAGAGGCAAAAACTGAATTACAGGCACAGAGACTCACAAGTACAGGCTCATGAACATTTAACATAAACCTGCTGTTTAAAAAAACACAAACTTTATTGTATAATACATCAAATGCTTCCCTACAATGATATTAAGGAAATTTATAGCACTTCTTAATTTGTTTTTTTGTTTTTTTTAGATTAACCAATTCAGCCTGGTTAAACATACTCTAAATGATAACAAGGTAAAATGTTGTACTTTGGAGCTACAATGATTAATCCAAGAGCAGTTTAGGCATTTTAAATTTGCATGTACAGCTACACTTAATATTTGCTTTTCAGCATCATTAGCACTGCCTGGCTTTACTCTCCTCACTGTTTGCAGTGAGAAGTCTTGCATTTATCTTAATTTATTTGTTTATTTTTTAGTTTTGCATTAAAAAACAACAACAAACTGAGCTAAAGTTCAAACAACTCTGAATACACTGAGTTTTATGTGTTTAATTTTTGGTTAATCAAATATCAAACCTTAGTAAAATGTGTTTTTATATGCTATTGTTGGGGCAATCACCCATTTTATTTATTTATTTATTTTTTGTAGATGCTGAGTTCACAATAAAGCCCAGTATAGGCGGATATTTGAAATCTATTGTGGAGAAGTCTTTGTTTGCTCATTGCTCCATGAATACTTTCATTCTGGCATATAACTATATTACTCTGTCTATCCAGAGTAATGCTAGCAAGTGAACTGTATATGTGCAGTTATTGTTTTCCGGTTCCACTCAGTGGAAGAAAAAGAAAAAGATCCTTTTTTGTATACATCTATATTCCATGTACATTTTGTATGACTTCAGTACTATGTGTTTGGTAACTCTTGTACAAAAAAAAGGACAGACTTTCCAAAACCTCTGCACTCCTGGGGTGTATTTGTTTTCCTCTCAAAGGCTTTTTAAAATTTATCAGCAATTATTGTTTACTGTGGAATGCTGAGGCATTAAAAAAGCGTGTTGAGTCTCATGAACACACTTCACATTTATCACTATGAATGAGAATTAACCACACAGGCATAGTTCTGTGATTCCAAACTACTGAAAAATAGACCCAATGTATCATTTATATTTAGATTACAAATTTCACATGCACACAAAATGTTTGATAAATGTGCTTTAGAGTTCTGCTATAAGGAGGAAAATCATAATCTACTGACTTCCTGTGCCTGACATAATAACACAAGTTCTTCCAAATAAAATTTCATAAGAAAAACTAACATCAGATCTTCATAAATCACACTGCCTCCTACTGTGTATTGGACTTGCTGTGTAAATAGCTGTCTGTGCATAAGACACATACAAATAGCTCTGATATATTAGTGCAGAGCCACTGGGATAATAAGCAAAAACATTACAATATAAAGCCAGTTGTATTGATGAGGATGTTTCCAAAAGGACGTTAATAATCCAGCCCAAAACCTGAACTTGGTATTGATATAAAGTTAATTGTTGCTATTTATGAATTACAGCTGAATGAAATGACAACATTTTATGTTAGCTCAACCAAAGACAACCAACAATAAAGGCTTGTGTGTAAACCTGTATAATCAAAGTGCCCCTGAGGACAGGTAATGTGACTATTACAGGTTATTCTAAATAGTTAATCCCATATTTAACCATGCTAATAATTTTTAAAAATGATTGATAATGATTTTACTATATTTATTATACTTTTACATATTTAACTTCAGTTTTATTGTGAGAGTAAATTATTTTTGTTCAACAGCTAAAACACCAAAAAAAAGAAAATATATGCAATTTGTATTGCATATATAAATTGATAAACTGCACAAGTGCAATAAAACATCCCAGCTTTGCATACTACTCTGTTAGGCAAAACTTTTTAAATTGCTATTTATAAACACAGCTTTTGAACCCTAACACAAATAATGCGTGCATTTTTCAGCCTTTCCACTTATAAAACTGATGAATTTTATGCATAACATATAATACACTGGTCCCATTTGGAATATCAGACAAATACCATCCAACCTCTGCAAGACCACACAAAGTCCTGTTGACGTTGTATGGTGTGGTTTGGAAGTCTTAATGTTCACATGTGGAAGTGTTTGAGTATTTATTGTGGGATTAGGACGGATGGCACAGTGTAGCCTCAGCTTAGCAGGAATGGGAAAGATGAGCTTTTTTAGGTCAGTGTATGGCATGACCATTATTATGAAGCAGGAGGCTTAAATCAATGCAATGTGAAGGAAATCAAGGAGACTTTGTATGAGTAATGTAGGCTCTTAACCTTGGATTATAAGGTGCCTTGAGGTGACTTATTGTGAGTTTGCACTACATCAATAAAAATTAAATGAACAGAAAAAGTGAACTTCCAGAAATGATGAACATTATGGTTAGAAAACCCAAATTGCTAAAAGAAAGAGGAAACAATGACACATCTTCAGAGAGACAGGAAGCACCGTAGATTGTAAAAAGAATTTGGAAAAGCAAGAAAATAAAAGATCAGGGATTTAGTGCGTCATCTGCAGAGATTTTACTGCTTTCTTTTGTCCACTGTCAAGCAGAAAGGCTTAAGACAAAATGAACAATATAAAAAAATAAGGATAGAGCAAAGGAACAAACATGCAAGTGAGTCACTTCTATGAGCTAAATCATGAAGAATCTTTATTTGTGTGATTAGGCTACTGTGTATGTGAGTCAAAGTGAGAAAGAAACAAGCATTTGCCACAGTGAGTAGGTGCAAAGTTATGATGCAAATCTTTTTCAGTTGTTCAGAACACATATCTATGAAACTCCTTATTTATTGACTAAAATTAAGAATGTCGTCACTTTAGGTATTTGTGCTGAAGTTTCAATAAATGTTCAGCAAGGGAGTTTTTCAGTCACAAACTTTGGTCTTCTGAAGGTACATTTCTGCTTTAATCCTGTTCTCATCCTTTGCATAATTTCCACTGTCCCATACCGTCAGACATCATTATAATGAAAATGAACACAAACACCAACCGATTAACACCTTGACATTCAGGATCCTCATGAGGACTTAAGGCAAAGGTTCCATCTACTATTTCTTTGATTAACCTAACCACTATCAGATGAGGTGTCTTCATAGTGTCCTACTATTAGTGAAAAAACAAGAGTGGGCCAGGTGTCAACAACTGATATTTGCTGCAGACTTCAGTAAAAACAGCTTTACTTTTCCCTGCTCACTATACGTGTTAATTGTAAATATTGCTTTTGTTGTTTTTCTGGTGTATTTACTGACAGATGTACTAAATCTGTCAGGAAATCAGTTATTGCACTGTGAAAAACACAGAGCGTCGATGTGGCAGCTAACTGCAGTTGGCTTAAAGTTTAAATAGCAATGAATCAGTATCTAGCTCCCATGAGGTCGTTTTGAAAGCTGCACCACAGGCATACCCAAACACAACCTGACAGCAGTCCCCCCTTTTTCTGTCAATGGACTTGAGGTAGAATATTTAATATACACTGATTTGGCAAAATATCATGACTACTGTCAGGCAAAGTGAATAATACTGATTGTCTCTTCATGATGGGCATTTGTTAGTGGGTGGGATATAACTAGGGGGCAAGTGAACATTTTTTATCCCCAAAATTGCTGTTTTAGAAGTAGGACACATGGGTAAGGGTAAGGATTGAGTTTTGATCAAAGTCAAATTGTGATGGCTAGATGACTGGGTAAGAACATCTCCAAAACTGCAGCTTTTGTGGAGAGTTCTGGGTCTACAGCAGGCAGTATCTATCAAAAGTGATTAAAGTAAGGAACCGTGGTGAACCAGCAACAGGTCATGGGAGGGCAAGGCTCACTAATGCATTTCGGGAGTGAAAGTTGTTCCATGTGGTCTGTTCCAACAAACAAGCTCCTGAGGCTCAAATTGTCGAAAAAGTTCAAGCTGGTTCGTACAGTACATTGGAGTTTGTTGTGTAATGGGCTGCATAGCCACAGACCAGTCAGGGTGCCTGTAGTGACCCCCCTCCACCGCCAAAAAACAGAACGTGACCAGCAGAACTAGACCACAGGGGAATGGAAGAAGGTGGCCTGATCTGATGAACCACATTTTATTTTATATATACACTGTGCAATTTTTTCAGTCGCGTTATTCAGCTCCTGCTTAAATTGTACGATTGAATCGCAGGGGTTAGAAGTTCATGGGTCCCTATTCACGGTCTCACACTATACGGCCCGATGCTCTGATGCGACCTGAGTGCTCACACTGTGCGTCTATAACATGAGGTTTATAACACAAAATCTGTCACTTGCTCTCCCCCTCTTTCTGTCTTTCACTCACACAGACACACACACACCACCACCATCAACTTTGCTATATTGCTAATGAAAAACATTGACCAGGCAGCTGCAATTGAGCAGCAATGTCCATCCAACTCTTTTCATGGTTGATGCAGTCGTGATAATTTTGTGAGGCCACATCGAAAAGTTCTACGCGCTGCGCTGCCATGCTACTCCGTCTTTTTCACTTCCATTTCTGTGTTTGCGCGTGCGCAGTGTGAGAGTTTGCGTTGAAACCCTCACAAGGGGACGACAGGATTTCAAACAGGTTTGATTTTCTTGTGACCATATGATTGCTGATCGGGAGCTGATCGTGAGGTTTTAATCGCTTCTCGTTATCCCATGTATACAACATGGGATGCATGACACACAAGTAAGGCCGAACTCGGGGCGATCCCCAAAACAGTCGCACGACTGAAAAATAGTCTCGAAATGGGCCAGTGTCTCAAAATCGCACAGTGTATGCCCAGCTTTAGGCAGTAGCTCATAATGTTATGCCTGATTGGTGTATTTACTAACAGCAACAGATTTACCAAGTTATTATCATAACTTTTTGTACCACTCTTTTTTTCTTTCTTTTTTAGCCAGACTGGTGTAATAATTTCCTTTTCTATTCATTTTGTAATTTTTCCAAGCAGGATATACTCATCCATCACAAGGCCCTGTCAAAATGGATGCATCTGATTTTTTTATTTTAAACAGTGCGATTTCTAATTTAACTATATTTTTTACAGCATTATTCTTAAGCATACGAATCCATCTAATCCAGGGGTGTCAAACTCAAATACACAGTGGGCCAAAATTCAAAACTGGAACAAAGTCGCGGGCTAACGTTAATATTTATTGAAATATATTTATTCCTCCAGATATAAGAATGAATCTTTTCTTATGGACTCAAACACGTTTTGCTGAAAAACTGAATATGGAACAAGCAAAGTTTAATACTAAACAATATATATATTAGCTGTATAATACCAGTAGGCCAGCTCTGATAGTAATTTGGTATGGCTTCGCGGGCCAAATGTAAGTAGGCTGCGGGCCAAATTTGGCCCGCGGGCCAGAGTTTGACACCTATGATCTAATCCATCCATATGCACAAAGAATAAGATAAAATAACAATGAATGTAATGATTTTTAAATAATTATTGTAGGTTCTTTACCTTACAACATAAAGTGCGACAAGGCAACTATTGATGTAATTTGGCGCTATATATAAACAAAACTGAAATGAATTTAAATCTTATAGTTTTTTTTTCCTGCAATGACTCCAGCACTAAGAAATTATTACAACAATGCAATTAAGTGTTATCTGTAAAATCAACTTTTGCTTTAGCTTTATTCCCACTGCACAAACCAAATTTTTCTTCTCAATAAAACCTTTGAGTAGCTGAGATACAAACAATATACTGCATACACTGTATATACTTTTTATTTAAATTAAGCAATTAGTCTAAGTAAAAATATAATAATCCTGTTATTGAAATTGGGTCAGTCTTCTTTTTGAGGTTCTCTTTTCTTACATCTCTGGGTTTTCAGCACTGCTGCTATTTTTAAGTCACCCGTTGGAAGACCACTTGCATGTTGACATTTGTGATATACAAATGTTTTAACTTGAACCCAGGTTCTAAACATTAATGTATTACAAATTCAGACTGTGACCATCAACACGCAGAGTTCTGGAATGAACTTAAATAATTGCACGCCATTATGTGCCAGTACACATTTTTTTTAAGCAACACAATCTTTGCTCGCTGCAAGTTATGCACTTCCACAAAATGAAAATCAAATTAAAGGATAACTGTAATATGGTTGGGTGATTTCCTCCACAGTCCAGATGCCATACTGTTGCTTTCGGCATTGCTAATGGCCAGTAGCATACCCTCAATAATGCACACTGTGTAGCCCAAGCAGGAGAAGAGGGCACAGGTGAAAGAGAAACACACACACCAGGAGTACATTTTTGGTCCAGCTTGTGTTTTGTGTGTAAAATATTTCATCTGTCACACTTTCATTCTTCAACTGCCTAGTCCTAGACAGCTGAGTCCAGCAGTCGAAAAATACAGATCTTTTCTCATTTGATGATGATGGTTGAGCTTCATTGCTTCAGTGACTTCAAAGCAGCACAGAAGTCCAGACATGTACCTGTTTGTGTGCACCCAAGCATGCTCAGATACCTGTGTTGCAAGTGTCGGCTATATGTGGAGGTGCAAAATGAACCAAGAGCGAGGCAGACTCAATTTTTTATGAATCTTATAATAATGATAATTTAATGCATTACTTGGGAAATGAGATCTGTGAAAAAATGCCTTGACCTGAGAGCTATAGCTGCTCACTTTGCCCATAGGTGATCTCTGACATCCATCACCATAACCCTATACTGCTGACATACTGGACAAAGAACTGGTAAGGAGTACAGATGCACAAGTGCTAGGGAACTAAATGGGACTGAAAATAGCATCCGCATGGGAAGACATCTGGATATGGGTCGGATGATGATCTTGAAAATGTGTTTCAGTCTTTAAAAAAACCTGTTGAGGCCTCAAAATTAATTTAGTTTCTAGCACCTTGTTGGGAGAACATCCAAGAGGAGTTGAAACTTTCAGAAATGGCGACAGTGATGAGTTCTCCAATGTGTTAAAAACTGTGTGGCAAATGATTGAACAAATTATGAACCAAATGCAAAGATTGGAGATTTTCTCATTTACGATACATATAACTGAAAAGTTCAGAGAAAATCTTTGTACACAGGGGACAAATCTAAAAACCAATACTAATCTTCAGATCCTCTGGCTGCCTGGATCAAAAATATTCCATAGTGCAAAATATTGTGATCAGAGTCACACCCAAATTGCAAGCAAACATATTCTGACCCTGCATTAACAAATACGAAAAAATAAAATAAAAAAATTCTAACTTAAAAAAAATAAAAAATAAATGTGAATCATGGAATTGGCATGCTTTGGACGAAGAAATAGAGCATCCATTAGAACTGTCATATTTATCAATGGTCAGCTTCTACTTAAAGGGTAAATTGGTGCACAATGGGTGGCTAACTTACACATCTGTGACCGATATTTGAAAGTTCTGCAGCAACATATACTGCTTGAGGCTTGCTCATTGCAGTAAGACATTACCAAGTCACATTATGCAAGTACTACAACAGCATGTCTCCTCTGCAGTGTGGCAGCTTAAAAAAAATTAAAAGATCAAATGATTTTCCCTTAGTTTCCAGTTTTAAAATCAAATATTTTTTCTCAACTTCAAATAAATTAGATTAAAGAAGAATCACAACGTTTTTGGAAATGACACTACCCTAATTTGATTTTATGAGGCGAGAAACATAATTAAGTTGGACCCAGAAGAAAATTTAAACTGTAAACCTCCTCCTCACATCTTTAAGACTCACTGAGAGTAGAATTTCAGTAATTTAATACATTTATAATCAAGTTGTGTTTTAATGATGAATAACATGCTGGGCTATTTTTCAATCAAGCTATTCCCTTCTGGTCATTAAACTTTTTTTTTAAAACTAAGACGGCATAATGTTACTGATCTTTTCACGTTCCCAACACAAAATCAAAATAGGGGTAAAGTAGGTTGAGAGCACTTCACACCAAATTTCACTGAACAAAAAAACCCCAAAACCCAAAAGAGTTTAAAAATGTTTGTAAGCTGCGTTTCTAAATATCTCCTTTCATAAATAAGAGATTATTCAGCACTGTTCTGCTATACATACTTACACACACACACACACACACACACACACACACACACACACACACACACCCCTTCAGGAGAAAATAGTGAACGCTTCAAACACTGCAACTATAGGTATGCTAGCACATATGTTTGTTTTTTGATGGAAAAAAATCATTTAATTTCTTCAAAATGATACTACTTAGAATAATATTCAATAATAAATACTCTAGGTTACTAATTCTCTGCTATCACACAAGAATGTCAAGAAATCTCCACACTGAGCAGATGTCAAAAATGTGAACTACTCAGAACATCAGCAGTGTTCTTTCCATGGTTGCACATTATTTGTTTGGCCAGTAGAGGGTGCTTGTGTTTTACAATTAGGTTTGAGATGGTATTAAAAAGATTCGACTGTTGGAAAAAACACACTGAATATATACAGGCCTTTCGAAGCATGCAAGACAAAACTAAAGAGGTTTAAGATGCAGCCCCGAAAATAAAATAAAAATGAAAAAAAAAACCTTCAATCCGCTGAGGCAAAATTTCTCAAAATGGAATTTAACAATCAAGTATTTGTGCTCTGATTCAAATTAAATATAATACAGCCCCCTCTTTTCTTGGTGTAAACAATCAAACTAATCAAAAGTCTTTCCCTCAAAAGCTACACTACACACCATAAGGTTGCAGCTTGGTGCTCAACCTGAAAACAGTGAAGTCTATGAGGACATATAGCTATAATTTTCACACATGCAGCGCAGCTCCCAAACTTTTCTCGACACAGCCCAGCAGAGGTGGATGGGAGAATGCACATAAATGTCCAGCACAGCTGGATTGAACATAAATTTTCTTCAGCCTGCCAGCTCCCTTTCCAAAGTCTGTGTGATGTCTGATTGCAGGCAGGTGAAAATGGCACAGGCAACGATTAAATGCATTCACAGTTTGTGAGTGGGTGTCATGTTTGTGTACACCATTCCCAGGCAGCTCCTTCGTCCAAACCAAGCAGAATATTTTCAGAAGTGAGAAAGCATGAGGCAAACTATGACTATACATGAAGCCTGCTGAGTGCTACTTATGAATAAAGGATAACTTTGGATAATATTTGGACCTCGTTCTCCTGAAACTGTCTGGGCAACATGTGTGGTAATATCCTAAGAAATACTGTGGGGGAAAAATGCTTGCATGCCCGTATGTTATCCAGAAAATCATTCAGGTCTCATATGAAAGCATTTGTCATGTGCAAGCTCTATGAATACGAAATATCTGGTATTCATGCTTACTTCGTGACATGTGTTCAGAGGAGTGGGCTGAAAGTTGGATGCTGGTTTGGGAAGTTTGGAAAAGTAAGAAATATACTCTAAGCAAGAGCTTCACTCAGATAACGTCTGATACAATTCATTACCATCATCACAAAAATCATGACACCCATTGAATCACTCATCCATCACATCATATGTGTGTGCAGCTACACAATCAATTGAAAAGCTATAATTACTAATTAAAGGCTTCTCCAATCAGAAAGGTTATTCAGGGAAATATTATTACATACTCTTAAAGGTTACAAGTGTAAAGAATGGATGGAGACCACAGACCTTGTCCCTTCCTGCAACTCCAAACTGATCATAATCCAACAAGGCTTTGCATTTTCAGCTTCATTGGTTTTGTGTTTTGTCATGTGTGACAAGATGTGCTATGACACAAGTATGACAGGGACTACTGCAGCAGACCACTCAACTCCATCAGAGTTTTGAAAAGAAAAAAAAAAAAAAAGGCCAAATCCATTTGTACAAGAAAAATAAAGCAGGTAAAGAATTTTTTATCCAGATGCAGTCACTGCTCTAAATCAAGACTAATTACTGCAATGTACTATAGCATTTTTTGTCTTCATAGTCATAATTATCTTCAACTGAAAGAGTTCGATTTATTGTATGAATGTTGTTTTATTTATTGCTTATTTTCATAGTGTGTACTATTTTAGAGGCACCTACAGAAGTAGCACATCTATTCGATGTATTTTATAATTCAACAAGGAATTCCAATTCTAAACGTTTTAACTTAAGAAATATATGTTAAAATGGATTTTTATGCTTTGTTGTTTTCCCTGCCTACTGAGCAATGAACTTGAGACAGAACCTGTTGTAAATAGCAAACTTTTTGCGATGAATATGGTCTTAGGTCAAGTTGATCAAATGTGTAGCAACAGTGATAAACGCTGCTCAAGATAAATAAAAAAATAAAAAAAATCATAGCTGGTCACATTTTGGTTCTGTATTGTTTCCTTTGGTGTTTTAAGAACTATTATTTTTTCTATGAATGTATCTGTGTGAAAACAGACCCTTCAGACACCCAAACTACGGACCCTTTCTCTCTTTTTTTTCATTTTAACAATGCCATGCACTGACTTCCAGCAGTACAGAAAAACTTCTTTAAAGCATTTTGGCTCTAACACAGAACTTTCATCTCTTTCCAAAACAAAAATAAAAGAATTATCAATACACGAAGCAATACTACTGTTCAGCGTACAGACACTAGACTATTTCGCCTGCTTTTGAGAGTGTTTGTGAAACATTATGCGGTTTAATTTGCTTGGTAGTGCACTATGCATTTTTCGGAGCAGTGCTAAAATTCCAAAGAAAAAATGGGATACGAATGACCACCTTTTTGGATTGGTGTATCTGAGAGCAAAAATGCTAAATTGCTGTTCCATGTACTGTATCACCAATAATGAAAACTAATGGGACACAGATGGAAAACCTATCTGATTTCATTTACTATCCAAAGGAAACCCCATCCATTCCATCACTGTTCTGCAACTATGAAGAGGTTCAACGTCCATGAACCATGCTTTCAGCTTTGCAATAACATGCTCTTTCCTTTGGTTGTTAGGTTACATGAAAGAGGTTACATCTTTCTGAAAGGTGCAGATGCTTATTGAGGGGACAGCTAGAAATGCAATTTGTTATATATACTCTGATGTAAAAGAAATTCTGCATACCAAGTAGGAACAAAGAAAATTTTTTTGTCTTCTAATTTAGGAGTACCAATATAATTAATATGATTAGAAACCACAGCGAGAGATCCCTGAGAGTACTTTGATGGTGGGAAGGGGCAATCCTCAACAAGCTCCTCCTTACACAAAGGTAAAAGCCATATGAGTTCAACGTTCCATTTCTGAGTCGGCTCATGTTGCAGCAAATGAATTGTGCAGAATATCATCACATTAAGTGACACCACAGTTCAACAGGTCATAATTGACTGCTGCCATCACAATCACCCTGAGGAAAAACTGGTGAAAAATTATGTCTCAGCCTGCATCGCTGTCTGATCTCTATCCCACTGAGACACTGTGTGGCACAGAACAAAAGCTTGAGATATGACTCCGAACCATCAGCTTTTGCCAGAATTGTGCCAGTGATCACACAGCTCCACACATTCAGAGGCTCCATGAGGCATTAAGCAGTGGCTACCACCAGTGATCAACCAGGTTTCCGATGGGCTGCTGGGTAGCTACTGTAAATTGAGTTCATGTTTTCAAGAAACTTACTGTTTTGATCTCTTGAGTTGTTTTGTGTGTTTGTGCAAGTGTGTAGAGTAGACTTCCTTTGCCATCAGTATATAGCTTAAATTTCATGCTCCCATCTTTCTCCCTCTTTTACCTATTTATATCTTTCAAAATGTGAGAAAGACATGATATTGTTATCTTGTCATAACCAGACTATTTTAATCTCGACATTTGTTGTTTTCACCTTTGTGTTTTTTAGTCTGTTGAGTAATTTTGCAAAATTTTAATTTTGACAATCCAGTCAAGTTGGGCCAGAGCCCAAAGTTCACAAAATTATTAATTAATTATTGTTGTTAATGTGTATAAAATTGTAAAGAAATATGGTTTGTACATGTTTGAAAGAGCAAAAAAAAGAGTGTAGGGATTTAAATTTTTAAGTTAAATGTGGGATAACATGGCCTAAGTAAGGCTATTTAACACTATGAATGTACCAGGTTTAAAAAAATAAATTAATTTAAAAAAAAAATAAAAAAAAAATATGTACACCTCTTTCATTCCCAGTGTGTGTGTGTGTGTGCGTGTGTGTGTGTGCGTGTGCACGTGTGCGTGCATTGTGAAGTATTTTTTCTTCATTTGCAGCAGTGTGAAGACTTTTCTCAGAGGAATGGAGCCTTTTGCTGACAGTGGCCAGCTGACACTTCAAAATCTTCATGAATCCTTCAGTCCCCTCCTCCTCTTCCTCCTCCATACCAGCTGCAGCGTCTCTATTGATTCCAAATCCTATCCAACTTAAGGCTGGTGTGTCTGTGAAATGACTGATCCAAGAGTGTGTGCTTGTGGTTGTTTGTGTGTTGACGACTGAAGGCATTGGAAGTTGGAAAAATAAAGTTTTCCTTGAAATACCCAAAACGTTGCGTGACAGTGAGACAGAGAGGTTTTCAACTTGTGCATGTGTATTTAACACAAAGGGTAGATTATGCTCCAATGTTGACTGCCCACAAAATAAACCAGGAAGATGCTGCATGTTGGAGGAATCAGACCAATGTCTGAAAGCAAAATGCATCCTTATGGCAGGGTTGCTGGAATATTAGGGCACTTCTTTGAACAGACGATCAACTTTGAGAAAATTATACCATCTGGGCACTTGAGACATCATTATGAGGACTTCACAAAGCCAGTGTACTTGGTGGCATTGTGGAGCAGTGTGTGATTGATGGTTTAATGTGGTTTGGTGTGCAGGTGATTTAGTTTAATACATGTAAACCCAGGAATACCAAAAACCGGAATGTTTAATGTTATCTACGGTCAAACCAGCAGCAGGACAGCTGCAGCAGGTCTATACAGTGTTTGAACTGCGGTCTTGAAAAGAGGTCTGCTTTTTTACAGGAGTGGAAAACATGCATGTAATTTTAGATGAGTGTATCCTAACTTGTTAAATAGAAAAAAATCAACCCTTACATCCACCATCATATGTTGGCTGCAGTTGATTTGAGAAGAAGAACTTGTATAACTAGCGCTAAATTATTTCAGAAACCAAAACCTTTCATTACTTTGATTTAGTTTTGAACAAGTATTTTTTATCCATTTAAAATTTCTTTCTGTCTGTCTAAGACTTAACCTTGTTCAGAAAAAGTTCTGCATAAATAAAGTTTCTCATTATTATTCAATACTGAAAAAAACCTACTGAAAAAAGAAAGCCTCATATCAATTTTCATAAAAACAAGCTTTTGGGCAAAGACCTAAAGGAATGTCATATATAGTGTGGAATAAAATATATGCAATGTAGTGTTTAATGTATGTCGCAATGCACCATATTACTGTTATAAGTTGACGTCGGTCTTGTTGAATGCTGATTTTGGTAAGATGACTTATTGACCATTGCACTTGTCTTCTAACAATCTTCTAACTGAATATAAAGAACTAAAGATGTTTTATACACTAGCAAAATGTTGGAATAAATTAAAACAGAAATATATACTGATTTTGTGACTTTAAACTGACATTGGAGCCAAAATTTCACATGAATCCCTTGCATAGTTTTAAAATTGAGTATGCATTTTTTCTTTATATTCCCTTATATGTAACCATCAATCAATTACAGAATCATATATTGTGATTCTAAAAAATAAATCTCATAACAACGTCATTATACTGCATGGCCAGACATCTATAATGGAAACTTTCAGTTTCTGATGCTACAACTTGTTATAGTTGAATTTTAGAGAGTATAATGAAAACAGAATGCACGAAAATGCTTAAATTATTAAATAATGAGTAATGCTGTGAATATGGGAGCACCATGCTAGAGCTAAGCATTACTGTACGTTTTATGTGTTGTTTCGTCCATCAATTTAACATAGTATTTCTTAAGGAGCCCTTTGCATCACAATAGATATTTTGTTTGTAGAAATAGAGATCATCCCAACAATAACTTGGTTCCAGCTTGCATTCATAGTTTTACATTTGCAAAAGGTTTAGACAAAGATCAAAGCATTGTTTGAACACAGTCACCAAGCGCAGCTGTGTGTTGCTCATTTAGGGATTTTTGTTATGACACGGATTTTATATGCATGTGCTTCGGTAAGACTGGCATTCTGACTTGTCAAGATTGTTTCATGAGAACATCTGTGCTACTGCAACTGAACAGGGGAATTATAAAAGTGAAAATACTTACCCACTGCTGACCCCTGCTATGAACCAGGGAATAAGTAAAAATGTGTGTGTGCGCGCACATTGCGAATTCTACTGATTCAAAAGGGGAAGGTAAAGCTGTAATTCCAAAACAGGCACTTTGTGCATGATGTGTAAACTGCTTGAATGTGTGTGAGTATAGAATGATACATACACGCTGTGTGTAAGTTTGATGCTGGTGTGGAGGTAGCCTGAGCTTCTGTGAGACTGGGGTCACAGATGACAGGAGATGCAGCCGCCTCCTGCTCACCATCATCCTCCTTTTTCTCCTCCTCACCTCGCAGCTCAGCTTTTTCTGCTAGCCTCTTTGATGTCCGACTTGACCTTTGAGCCTATGATTGAAATGTTTACATAGGGTGAAAAAATATGATTTTTCAGTTGCTGAAACTAACTACCTGAAACTATAGAAATGAGCCCAAGATGAAAATCTTATTACCCACACACCTCAATACTCTTCTCAGTCTGCAAGCTAATTTTTCTTACCTTTGCAGCAGGTCTTGACATGGAAGCTTTTCTCTGTGCCCGTCCTTTGGATTTGGGCACCTTAGGGCCAGAGAGTGTCTTCATAGTGAAAGCAGCATGCTGAAGGATGCAGTCATTGCCACAGTAAACAGAATCTGGTAGTGCTTGTTTAGAGCAACCAGGTCCGATGCACAAGGGAAGAGAGCTATCCATCTCAGGCTCAGGTTGAGCTTCAGGTTGAGCATCAGGGTCTGGCCTTGCTTCAATAGCCTGCTCTTGCTCCTCCTCCTCTGTTTCCTCCTCTACCAGCACAGTCTGCTGAAAACAGATGTTCATCTTAAATTCAGAGAGCAAACTTTCTTCATGAAGATTATCTATCACACGTATGTGGTCACACAGGAATGAAAGAAAATGCTAAAGGTTTTGTAAATGAAGGCGATGGGCAGTGTAAAGATTGATGACAACCCAAATTAAATTCAAACCTTAACTGCTCGCTGGTCCTCTTGTGCTTCTTCAACAGCAGGACTTTGTGTCAAGCATTCAGGAAAGCTAAGCTCAGGGTCTGGCTGAGGGTGAGACTCAGACTGGCTTTGTTTCTTTATAGTGCAAGGCGGGCAGACGTACTCTTGCATACTCTGATGGCCTTGTGTCTCACTGACACCGACGCATTCACCGTGGAACCACTCCTGGCAGCTGTCACAGCAGATCATAAACCTTTAAAAAGCAGTGAATAGATAATAGGAAGTGAAAAATGGTACACAGCTGAACTATGCAAATCGTCCGAAAGAACAGCTCAGCCTAAGAAATCCAGTTACTACATATAAACATGTACCTCTTATCTTGTTTCTGTCTGCAGATGCAGAACAGAGCATTTGAGTCATATCCTTCATTGTGTGATATCCTTGAAAACTCTTCTGTATTTTTAGCATCTTTCTTCTCCTCCTCCTCTGGCACTTCATCAAACTGACCGGGAGTTAGCTCAGGAATCTGATCAAAGTCACTGTCTATGATCATGCAGTCTGAGTTTGATTGCTGAGCAGGACTTAGGGCTGTATCAAAGAGAGCAGCCGAACCCTCTTTTTCAGGAGGACTTTGTGGATCAGTTTCTTTTTCCACTTCTTGTAAATGCTGTTGCTCAGTTAAATTAACCAGCACCACATCATCATCACTGTCCTTATCATCTGCAATGGTTGACTGAAACTCCACAGCCCTCCCCTTTCCTCTACCCCTCCCTCTACCTTTGCCCCTACCTCTTCCTCTACCTCTCCCCTTTCCTCTGGCCTTTCCCTTTCCTCCTTTCCCTCCTCTAGCTTTGGAGTCTTCCTGTCTGCTATTAGAAGCCAGCTGTTCCTTAATCTGTAACAAAGTCATTTCATCACTATCCTCTTCATGACTTGAGATTAAAACCACATCATGGATCTCTTCTCCCTCTGCATTGCCAGAAGCAACTGGCTGTGCAATCTCCATGTCATCAATGTTATCAGCCATCTCAGTTTCATCTATAGCCTGTGGATTAGGAGACTCAATGGCTTCAGTGGCTTCTAAAATGTCAGGAACCGCCAGTTCATCTGACATTGTTAGTGACAGGCCCTCACTGCCCCCAAGCAGTGTGAAGGCAGTGTGGAAAGCAGACCCAAAATCCTGCCATAAGCTGGGATCAAGGCTGCCTCCTGCGGAAGTTTCTGAACCAGTTTTGCTATTCTCAGAGACAGGTGAGGATGGGGCAGACCACTGAAGTTCATCAATAACACTCCTTGCTGTACGAGTAGCTTTCTGGGTGGTGGGGGTCTCTGTAGCGGTCTGGGCTGCTGTTTGATTGGTCCGACGATTTCTGCCTCGTCGAACAATTGGAGGACTGTAGGTTAGGTCTCCAACCTCCTCCATGAACTCCCTTCTTGCAATGGTTGTTCGTCGAAACCCCCAAGACTTTCTAACCTGTGACAAGGTCGGCCTAACACTTGACTCGGCCTCTTCTGAGGGCATCTGCCGTTCGTCTGCAGATAAACAGAAAGAAATTGATTTAACAAAAGCAACACCCACGTTTCACCTTTAGGCAACTGGCAGGCTGATTGTACCTGAATTATTATTATCATCAGCAACACTGCTGTTGTCCATCATGTCCATGCTGACATTTAAAGGAAGCCACGCTGTTCAAACCTACAAGATCCTTTTAGTTAGTGTCTGTAAACTATGTTCACAATTCACTAAGTTAAACAAGAAATAAAACAGAAAACACGTACCTGTGCAAACTGTATGCAGACAGCTGCAAACACCAAATGTGTTTAGGGTGTGTAAAGAGTCATCCCAATGTTTCTTGCTGTGAACCTGTAAAAATCATGGATGGAGAAAAAACCCAAACCAATCTACATTAGACACAGGTGATTTAAAAAAATATACGCAAAAAACAATTTTGTTAAAAAGCTCAATTCCATTTGTTGCTTTGCAATGAAAGAGCACTGCAATAAACTCCACATCACATAGTTTATTCATTAGCACCACAAACAGTTTCAACACTGAGGATTTAAAAGGATTTCTGATAGCCTGTATTAACTTTAGCTCCTGGCCAGCTAATGGGCCTCTTTGACATGAACTCCTATTCAATACTCTGATTGCATCTTAATTTATGAAAGTGAGCAGTGGAAGCCTTACAAAGTCTCACCATGCAATGTTCATGTATAATTTTTAACACAAGTCTAAACCTCATGCAGTTGCCTTAAAAGAAAGGCAGTTACAAGATTGTGTTCATGCATCCATCTCCTTGAACTTCATGCATCTTGATTTGGAGCAACAACATGTGGGGAAAACCACTCTTCACCAATATTTGTCCACCTTGTAGTAACATTAAAATGCATGACATGTTGCTTAAACACAAATACTGTTTTTATGTGTATACACACTTCCAAGCTCACTTGCACAGTGGTCTCCATGACTGTTGTGGGTATGTCTGAACAAACCATGAGGGTCACCAATTTATGAATTGAAAAATGTTAGTCATGTAAGTTTTCCCATGACTCAATAAAAGACCTAATAGTGTATATAACTACCTTTAGTTGTATTTAGTGGAAGTAATTTTCTGTATGACTTTATCAGTTTCTCACATCATTGTGGAGAAACTTTAGACCTCTCTTCTTTATGTTTAAGTTCACAGGTTTACAGGCATTATTTAATGTACTGATCTCCTAAAGAACCGCCACAGCATTTCAGTCAAACTGAGGTCTGGATTTTGACTGGGCCATTGCAACACCATGTTTCTGAATTTCTTTTAACCATTCTGTTGTAGGTTTGCTGGTGTGTTTGGGGTCCTTGTCCCAATGACCCAATGTCAGCCAACCTTTTGCTGACAAACAGAAGGCCTCAATTTTGAGTCCAGGTATGTGGTATATAGAAGAGTTCATGGTTGAGTCAATGACTGCAAGGTCCCCAGGTCCTATGGCTGCAAAACAACCCCAAATCCTCATCCCTCCAATGCTGTGATTCACAGTGGGTATGAGGAATTTGTGCTTACATGTCAGCATAGTCTTGGAGTTTGTTCTAATGCAATTTTGTAAACCTAAGCTTTGCTGCCATGACTTTTATAAAGAAAAGAGACTTTCTCTTGGCAACCCTTCCAAATAAGTCATTTCTTATTGTACTGTTATGAACATTTAACATATTGAGGCCTTTAGAGCATGAGATGTAGCTTTTTTTTTTCTTCAGGCATTGCTTGAGCATTTCTTTGAGTACGTCTTGATGTATGCTCAATCATCCAGAAAAAAAAGAAAGAAATGCTGACATTCAAAGGAAGCCACGCTGTTCAAACCCAGAAGAAATCCCAAACAGTTGTAGCGTTTTCAGTGGAAGATACGTTTCACTGAGTGAAGAAATGTTTTTCACATCCAGATGAACAGAATCAACATTTAGGATTTCTTTGAGCACTGACCTTAAAGTGATTTTGCATGGACATCCACTTCCGGTACTGTGTTAACATGATAATGATCAGTTAATCAAGTGTATGTTTTTTAGCACCACCTGGCTTCTCCTTACCCTCTTAATTTTTATGAAAACATTAAGGGAATACTTAGTTTTTCACAGGACTGTATAGAGTCCGCTTTCTTTTTCACATGACTGCATTTCATGCCTGAAATGAGCATTTGTTCACTGTACACTTAGTTACATGGATCTCTCCAACATCAGACACTTTCAAAACCCCTTTGAAAACCCTTTATTTCCTTTGGCTTTAAACCAGACTGAGTTACTTTTTTATCTGTCCTGCTTTCATCATGTTTTTTCCACTTTGTGTTTTCTTTTTTCAATCTCTTACCCATATCCCATAACCACATCATTTTCTGGAACTTTGGTCAGCAAGTGTTTTTAAAATGTGCTTAGAAATAAATCTGACTTCACAACTTACAGTCAGCCAATCAAATCATCCTATAGTTTAACTGTGAAACAATTGGATTTGATTTTTTAACAATGCCAACATTGGGCTTAATCCATCTGATGCGCAAAGATGTCAGTACATTTACTCAAGCACCGTACAAGTGCTTTCTTTGCACTGCATTTAAGTGTTTTCCACTTCTGAATTGGGTGTATGTGGAAAATGTACATGAAATAATGATATTTTACAATTCAGCTTAAATACAATTTGTAGCAAAATCTGTACTTTTTGCTCAAGTAGGTTTGTTGGAAGGTTACAGATACCTTTAAGCTAAGATAAGGTAAGATTAAACCACATAACACACAATCATGTTAACAATATCTTTGAATCATTTTCAGAGTTTTAAATAGAAACAAACTGCATATTAATAACTATATAATTTAACAAACTGTAGGATACAGTTATAAAAAGAGGGGTGAAATGTTGTTTAATGTGTATAATTTATCACGTTACCCTTTGTACTTTTGAGGATTTAACTTGTATTAAGTCTTCCCATACTGCCACAGTAAAGGAAAAGATGTTTGCACTTTTCACAGCACTGCACGTCTGTAAACACGTGCTGTGTCCCTGTTTTGCTTCGTAGACAAATTACTTTGTTGAGTTTAAAATTCAGCTCGGCTGTAGTCTGCATTAACAGTTTATGAGATGCAACTCGCAGAGACGTTTATGGTGATGAAAGTCACAGTTCATTTTCTCACTGTGGTTAATTTCTGAGCTCTACTTGCTGCTAATGTTACCCGGTGCAACCAGCTGCTGTGTTCACTGATGCTTCACATTGCAAAACTGGCCTGCTAGGAGCGATACGTTTATGCAAAAACTCAGCAAAGTGTGGCTGGGAAGTCCATAATGTTTCTGTACTCCAAATGAAACCACAGCACGTACTAATTTAACTGCCACACCTAATTCAGTTGTAAAACCGCAAACGAAACGTCCTTGCCCTGAAACCCCGCAAACACTCACAAGTTATTCCATAAAGGTAAAAGAGAGGCGTCTTCTATGTGGTGGCGACGACATTGTTCTCTGCAGCTAGCGTAGCTAAAGCTAAACTTAAGCTTCTAAATCACCTGTTAATAAATACTCTACGCAGCAGCGCTACGTCTCACTAGCGATACGGACTACGGAATTAAATGCTGAACGCCCGTACACAGACACGGAAATCATACCTTCGATGTAATTTATATATTTTCCAGCTATGGTTTGAGTCGCTCGGCAACCTAGCTAGCACCCACAGTACAGCCTTCCATTTTCTGGACCTTGCTGCAACATACTCTCGCGAGAAGTATTCGCATGGAGAGCGACGTGGTTTCGTCTTCGTCAGACCACGTGACTTTCGCGCATTGCTTTGTGGGTACCCGTGGCAACAAAATCAAAACACTGCATCAAGCGCTAGTATTTACAGCACCGGTAATCATTAATTCTGCGGTTTTAATCCCTACTTGCATTTTATTTGCCCCAAAACAGTTATGTACAAAACAACGGAGAACACGACAGGTCCGTACAAAGACAGACTTGACGAAAAGGCAAAAAAAAGGACAACGAAAAAAATCAAATGAGTGAAAGGGTTAGACGCATACGAGCATACAGAGTGGAGTAAGGACGTTAGCGTGCTGCCCGACTTTCATCACGCACATATTTATTATTATATGGTCCTAAGTTTTAGTGCATACACTCACAAAATGTTTAGTAACTTCAGATCCCTGCAACAAGCCCAGGTCCAGTTGACTTTGGTGATTTGGACTATTCCATTTCACAGGT
The DNA here is from genome assembly GCF_057382275.1 of Copadichromis virginalis. Classification (NCBI taxonomy): domain Eukaryota; kingdom Metazoa; phylum Chordata; class Actinopteri; order Cichliformes; family Cichlidae; genus Copadichromis; species Copadichromis virginalis. The sequence continues at coordinate 20,055,870 of NC_140637.1, read as the reverse complement.
GTTGTTAATTTCTTTCCCTTTATCTCATGTACAGGCCAACGCAATCTATTTATTGTTTCAGGTTGTAGTATTACACAACGTTTTCAGATCTAATAGAAAAAATTTTGAGTGTCGTAATTCATTCAATTTATTGTCTTTAATAACTGGCATTATTGTTTCTTTCTATTATAGAATCTTACAAGAAAGAGGCAAAATTGTATTCCATTGTGCTTTATTAGCTGCTTCGGTAAAATAACAAATCAACAATGCAAAAAAAACCATTGCAAAACAACATACTGGAAAACAGTTATTCATCACTTGATTGCTTCAATACAACACCTGGGCACATATATGCGGGACTTTTCCATATTTTTTGCATACTTTTTTTTGTTTTGATATCGCTCTCTCTCTTAACCGATCAAATATCGCTGTGGTAGCAGCTTTACACTCGGTATGACCCAGGTTGATAGAGGGTGCCCAGTCTGGATCGCATTCCAGCATTTTGTAGGGTGGTTTTCCTACAAAACACAACAAACATTATCCCGCAAAGCCACAGTGAACGCAGCATAGGGTGGAAATTAGTGATGTGCGATACCACTTATTTCCTTTCCGATCCGATACCAAGTAATATTCAGGGTGGTATCGATGATACTAATCCGATACCGATACTTTGTACAAAAACTTATTTTATTTATTGTATCTCAAATTATAGTATCATAATGATTGCAGGACATCAGATTACTTGTTCTTATCACTTAATAATGCAGAGTTCATCATATAGAAATAAAAAACCTGAAGTTGTGCGCTATTTGAACACCTTGCCTGCCAGCAGGACTAAAGAACTCCGTGAGAGACATCTGTCTCGCCCTAGCAGCACCTGTCCCTGTCCTCCTCTTCAGTTCACCTCAACATACGCTCGTCATATTCTGTGATATGATTTACTCTGAGGTGTTTGACAAGGTTAGTGATGTTGCCACAACCATACATGCCAACCCTCCCAATTTTTCCGGGAGAATACCGAATTTCAGTGCCCCTCCCGAAAATCTCCTGGAGCCACCATTCTCCCAAATTTTTCCCGATTTTCCACCCGGACAACAAAATTGAAAAACCATATTGCAGAATTCATAGCGGGCCCAGCCAATTCCAGTTTCCAACAATGGCGGCAGCGACTTAGTTTTAATATTACTCTTATTTCTCTTTCTGGGTCGCAAAAAAACTTTTAACATATTTTCAGGTGAGAATGTAGCTGTGTAAACTTCAAATATCTGAGCCAATCGACACATCGTTTTCAAACCCCCGCGGTCTTTCGCTACTCGGGTTAATATATATATATAAGTCACTTTGATAACTTAAAAATGTTATTGTTTGGCTTTTTCAGTGTTTTATTTGTTAGTGAGTAAATCGGTTTGGCTGAGATTAAAGTTATTAGATTAGATTAAATTAAATTAAATTTAACTTTATTAATCCCTCGGGAGGGTTCCTCCGGGGTTTTCACACAGCTGAATAAACGTCAAACAGAAAATGATTAAACAGAAGAGTTTACGTCAGTGCCTGGTTATATTTTAGATAGCAAGGAGCAGACGGCAGCGTTTCACTCCACCGAGGGAGCTCATGACGTACTATGGTAAATGGCCTGTATTTGTATAGCGCTTTTACTAGTCCCCCCTAGGGACCCCAAAGCGCTTTACACACCCAGTCATCCACCCATTCACACACTGGTGGAGGCAAGCTACAGTTGTAGCCACAGCTGCCCTGGGGCAGACTGACAGAAGCGAGGCTGCCATATCGTGCCATCTGCTATCGTGCCTTCTGGCCAACACCAGTAGGCAGTAGGTGAAGTGTCTTGCCCAAGGACACAACGACCGAGACTGTCCGAGCCGGGGCTCGAACCGGCAACCTTCCCATTACAAGGCGAACTCCCAACTCTTGAGCCATGATCGCTCTACCCAGCTTTCTTTAGACCACGAAGGCCGGGTCCTCAGGTGGAAGCAGCCTCTGAATTTGGACACCCCAGCTGTTTCCGGGCCGGCCAATAATAACGGTGACATTTAACGTATTTTATCCGATAAATAAACCCTGTAAAATGTATTTATCACCCCCCCCCCCAACAGCTCTTTTGAATGTCTCCCTAGTACGGCCACAACACCTCACTCTTGGAGCACTTTTTTGCCGCATGTATGGCAAACCACGTCTCAGCTGTTTGTGAAGGTAAAATACGTCCGCACAATTACAATCAGCAATTGTGAGTGCGCACGCCAAGGGGCTGCGAGACATTTATGCCGCTGTATTTCGCACATGACTTTGAAAGGCGGAAGAGGAAGTAGTTCCTTTGAATGTAGATAATCCGAATGTTATCGTTTCTTTCCACTGTTTTCCTGTTAATGATAAACTACAAATTTACTCTAAATTACTAAAATATCGATATTTTAATGTGAGAATCGATTCTAGAACATAAATGATTGGTATCGGAGGAATCGATATTTCAGGATCGATCCGCACATCACTAGTGGAAATGCTTGGAGCAGACTAACATGTAAGCTGGAGTGTTCTGGAACGTTATATTTGGTCTTGGAATGGCTGCAATCCAGGCCATCCGTCAGCTCTTTGTTACTTTGGAAACACGGCTTAAACAATTTCTCCTCCACAACGTAATCCGATAACAACCGATCTCTTTACCCGTAGGCTTCCCGTGGCTGTCATGCGACCAGCTATTGCAGTTAATAATACAACAGCTTCTTGCCATTTTCTGTGTTTCTTTTTATCGCTGTGTGACTGACTGTTTTCATGTGAAAGCCTGCGTGCGCTAGTACCGCTTGCCACTCGTTCCCAGAATCCTTAGCGGTTTTACCCCTGAATGACGTCACCTTTTCAATCTCTATGGGTTTGAAGAGGATGTCCAACACTGAGGTCTACTGTGCTAACATAAATAACGTCAAATATGTTTAATGCTTTTGTTATTTTAGTTTTCCATTACGAGTTTTATGTTGTTTTTTTTTATCAGTGTGGTTTCTATTAATTTCTAAAGTGAATGTGTTTCGGGGTTTTTTTGTGTTGATTTTAACTTTTTTTTTTTCAGCCTTGTCTCTAATTTTGTCACCAAAGGGCTCAACCACCGCTGTCCCTGTGATGTACTCATTCCTAATTTTGTTCACTCCCAGTGAATATCTTGGCATTTCAGCTCTGTCTCCTTATGTCAGTGCCACCCTCTTCAAACTATACTTCAAAGGACCCCCTCCACCTTGCCTGCATTCTCTTCACTTCTCTTGCGGCACTGTCTATTGCTTTGGATGATTGACCCTAGTTTGTCTGTGAAGGACACATTGGTGGACAGTCATCTGGGACTCGCCACCAATTGTTCTTAGAACTGAAGAAGCTTCTCGGATGAGAGGTGAAGCGTCTTCAAGGAAATGCTTTTCTTTCCAAGCTCCTTAGATTGACCCCAGTTATTTATCTACTCCTTGCAGTTTTGCTGTTGCAGTCAGAGTAATATGTAATATAATATTACTAACAAACAACTAATTGTGGAGAAAGTAGATTTAAAGTCATGCAGACTTCTCAATCCAAAGCCACCTCAAACTGGTTGTGCTGGTAAATGGGGCTGAACTAGGAATGAATAAAACAAATAATTCCCTGGTGCCGCCCCACCAAAATCTTTCTCACATCACACTCAAAACAACTCATGCACCAAACTGACGATTTTTTATTTTTTTTTTCTTCACGGATCCATTTATTTTTATATACAATATGTAAACAAGAACGAGACACAAGCTCAAAACAGACATGCTCACAGGCAGTAATATCCAGCCAAAATGCAGTTTCTATTAATGTCTACCCAGTTCTTAGCAGCAGTCTGACCAGGATTTACTTTGGATATCTGGTCAAACTGGTTTTGCTTAGAGCTGACATTCATATAAAGTAATATACTTTCCAATAACTTTTTTTTGTTTTGTTTTTTTAAACACATAGAAATGTAATTCCAACAAACATACTATAAAAACATATAACACTATAAATATTGTTCAGGTATCTTCTTACAAAAAACTTTGTACAGTTTAAATTTTTAGTTCATTTTCATAAATTGGATCTCTTTCTGTAGTCCTATACAACATAAAACTACAATACAAAACTGGTAGGAGACAGAAATGCCACCACTGACATGAAGAGTACATGGCTGAAACCATTTTTAAACTTGCATTGCTAAATTAAAAAAACAAAACAAAAAAACCCAAACACCTTAGTTGGCATGAAGCAGTGGTTTATACCAAAGATAAAACTTGCATCAGTCAAAAGATCTCTGATGGCACCATGATAAATGTTGATGGCTGTTTCAAATGTTTTGTCTCACAATATGGTGAACTGTCGGCAAAATAAAAAACAACCCTGAAGGAGCAGCAATGGATGTGATAAAGACAAAAGTTTTATGTGGATTCATACAATCTTGCTCAGAGATGAGAAAGTGGTGAGAGAGCTGTAACATAACTACAGTATGGCAAACATATTGACTCACATTTATTTCTCAAGACAGACATCTTTCACAAGGTGAATCCACCTGAACATAGATGAGGAAACTGAGAATGACATTTGAACCAAAAACTAGGTGTACATAAGGGAATGGGAAAAAGCGATTTGTCACAGAGGTGTGGGCCTTCCGGCACCACATCTGAACCAAGGAGTCCCACAGTGACCTCCCAAAATGTGCCCATAGTGTAGCAGTTAGGTCACAGTAACACCAGCACTGTCCTTGCTTTTGTCCATATATGTGGGAGAGTTGCTTTTGTCCAATATTGATCCTGAGCCTGAAGGCACGGTCTGCGTGGCGGGAGAGTGGCCTGATGGTTTGACTGACGGCTCTGAGTTGGGGTCTGCCTCCGGCTCCTGCTGCGCTGTGGCTGTTTATATTTTAAATAAATAATAATAATTTAAGAAGAGAATATATACAGGTTGTCTAAATCATCTTCGCACAGTTTGTTTCTTAAACCACTGGTTAGGTAAGAAGGGAAAAAATGTCTACAATTCTCATGAATGATGTAACGCATTTGTGTTTATGATTTCACATTTGCACTGTACCTTAGGGGGCTGAGCTACCAAATAAGAGTGGGGAAGAAAAACGGACAAAATTGGAGACGATTTCATGTTGAATTTAAATCTAACATTAAATCTGACATCACATTAAAATGACCAAATAGGAATACAATGTAAGAATACAAAAGAAAAAGAATATCCTACTGAAACTGAAGAGCACTTACATTAACTAAACAAAACACTGATGACAAGTCTGTTGTAATAAAGCTCCTAACCATTTCTACCCTGCTTCTTCTAACCAATTTCTTAATCTTTTGTGTCATTTATAGGTCTGTTTATTCAGTGGGCAACTTTATTCCTTCTAAAAAGTGTGATGCAGTGATTACATGACCAACGAATGACTGACTGACAGGTAAATATAGAAGGCGTCACCATAGTCACTTTTAGCTTAGTTTTACTAATAGTTTAACGCTTTAAAAAAATAAAATAAAATTACATCCATCCATCCCAGGTATGCTTTGTCTTACCCGATTGTGTGCAGGACTTCATGTGCTCTGGCCAATGGGCTTGCTGGCAGGGGTAATCACAGTAACTGGTGTTCCAGCAGCAATAGAAGATTGCCTCCTTCCGACAGTTAGCACACCACTGTTTCTTTTTGGTCTCGTCCACCGCTTGCTGCTTTTCTAACTCCATTTGCTTTTTCACCTCAGCCACCAGTCGTTCTCTTTCCTGCTCCAAACTCTGCCTCATCTCTGCCATTGTTAGTTCTGCATTTAAAAGACACCAAAACAAAAAACTTGAAACTTGTATACCATGTCGACACCTGTTTAAAATTTGATGGCGAGGAAAAGGCAGGTTGAAGATCAAATAAGCTCTGCGGAGTGACAGAGGTAAATGGGTATCTTACCCAGATTGTGCTTCATCTCTGACAACTCTTGCTGATGGAGCCACTGGAGCTTCTCGATCTCTATCCTTAACCGTCGAATCTGTGGTAAAAATACACTGTGATGATAAATACTTACGTATTATTACCACAGAAAGTGTTGCTTTGACTGACAATCTTTACCTCTGCAATCGTGTTTCCCGATGTGCTTTTGGAAAGATCATTGTAGATTTCGGTCATCGTCCCCTTTATTGTGTCCATAATCTGCAAAGTATTGGTAAAAATGTGACATTACTGTTGAACTCAGTTATAACCTTTGCAAACAAAGTTAATAGAGTAGAATTTTAATTTATATGAAAAGGCTCCAACTTACTTTGTTTGTGTATTTAGCTATATCTGCAGCTACATCAGCTGAGACTGTGGGGATCTGCAAGTCACCAGACATAAAAGGAGAGCTACCAGATGTGACCTGGGCAGATGTTGATGAGGATGCACTCAGAGGTGGGTCTTTTTGTTGCCCTGCAGAGGATGATGATGACAACAAAAAATTAAAGGGAAATTATAAAACTTCAAGTACACTTTTTATTTTGTTATGGTGACTAACGTGGACATGACTAATTGTATTGGTGTATATACCCTTGGCTGCTTGTCTGGTCTGATAGCGAGTGCTTGAAGAAGAGTTCTGCTGTTGTGGGCTGCGCGTCTGCACAGCCGACTGCTCTCCATCCTGTTGCTGTTGCCTCTGCATCTTCTGCATATGCCACTTCTGAGAAGACGTTTGAAACTTTGTTGGATTCCAAACTACAGCCCGCTGCACAGCTTGAGCAGTCTCTTTAGGCAGTAGGGGACGCTGTTTCTTTACAGCTGTAGTCACTGGTGAAGAAGTGGAGACAGTAGAAGGTGTACTGGTGGATCCACTGGTGGTGGTCGTGGCACTGGGCTGAGCAGAAGCGGCAGAGGAAACGAGGTTGAGCGCCGATGTGACAGAAGGCTGCGACGAGTCTTTCATGCTGGATGTAACATCACGTGCTGGTGCTACTGATGTAGCAGATGAAGGCAGTTTGCCTAAGCAGTAAAAAAAAAAAAAAGTCTCTTATCGGTGAGGCGTTCTGCATTTCAAAATCAGCCACATTAAACAGATTTAACATTTTATAGCATATATAAGATTATATTTATTTAGAGCATTTCAAAGTATGATTGAGATCACTATGTAGACATAGAACCCAGTCACTTTGTTTCTTGTCTGAATGCATGGCATTTGAAAGCAAAGCTTCCTGATAATTACTGGAATATATTGTCCTCTCCATTTAGTACTGTTTCTCTGCCACTGACTGCCAAACAAAGCCACAGTTTTATATTTCCGCCCCCCCCCCACCCCCCCACCCTCCTGCTTGTCATTGTGGCCAAAACACTCAAACTTAACTTCCTCTGCCCACAGCCCTTCTTTCCAAAACAATTCCAGCTTATCCAGATGTTGTTTTGCAGACTTTAGAGGTCGACTTCTGTGATAATCGCAGTTAAGATTGCGACAATTCTTCAATGTAGACCCTGTTTGTGCATCAACTCAATCAATAAGCTCATGACTACCCTTATGTCACCTACATAGTCTTCCACCTAGCAGAGAAACACTGCAGTTTAATCTGAAGGTTTTCATGGTCTTTCACATCATGCCTTAACTTGTGCAATTCCCCATACCTGACACTCTGATGTTTCGTATAACCTCCCCCCCCCCAAAAAAAACAACAACAAAAAAACAAAACAAAAAAACAACAAGCCTCACCTTCCAGCTTGGCAACATTAGACTCTTTGGCAGCTTTGGCAGTGGAAGATCCCAGCTCTTTTTTCGCCCTCTTTGAGTCACGACCTCCATGTTCATCCCCTAAGTCAATCACAAGCTCTCTTTCAGAATCAGAGTCCTGCTCAGCTGCTGATGTATTAGCAGCTGCTTTGACATCCTCTGGGGCTTTGGGTTTGTCAGCAAGGGGTTGAGACTGGGGTGTTCTGGGCTTGTCCTTGAGGTCTCTATCTGGGCCATTGCTACCCTGCTTCTCTTTGAGTGGGGGTTCCGGGGTGGCTTTATCCCCCGTTGCCACAGCTCCTTCCTTATTCTCTCCATCATTGCTTGCTTTAGACCTTTTTCTCTCCATTTTGTCCTTGTCCTCCTGAGCTGAACTTTTTGGCTTGTGTTCCTCATCACTGAGATACTCGCTGTCACTTGAATCTGATTTCTCAGAGTCCTCAGAGTCACTGTGATCCACATCTTTATACGCATCTTCAGATATCTCATCAATACCTATATTAAGAAATGGACATTGTGTTAATTTCTTTCTGTCAGAAGCAAATAGAAAGAAATAATGAACCCTTTCTCTGGTAATAGCTTAATAAACCCTAGTCAGCAGCAGTCACACAGACATGACCGCCACTGATTAGAGAGTCAGAACTGCCGTGATGCATTTGTAAAATTGCCAAATTCAAATTAGTCTTGAGAAATAATCCACAACTTAAATTTCCTAGATTTGTTATTAATCATTACATTGGCAAGTTCAAATGACTTGTACAGTACAAGAATAGAGTTCTGCAGCAAGTCATGTCACAAACTGGTTTTGTATGTACCAAGCTGTGCCTTGCAGCTTTCAATAGTCTTGTCCAAGCTCCTGATGGGTCTCTTTGGAGTAGAAGGGGGCGCAGGGACTCCTTGTTGTTGCTGCTGTTGTTGAACAGTCTCACTCAGCTCTTTGAGATCCATTTCAGCCTTGACTCGATCTGAAATGAACATGTAAATGTTTGTTTAATCACAAATTCATTAATTATTAAGTACTTTTTGATTATTAGCCTTTGTAAGAACATAAATGCGGTCTCTCTTTGCTTTTTTGTTACTGACCCAGGTTGAGATTGAGGATGCCACCTGTCCCTGCAGTCCTCTCCTGCTTTGGCACCAGTCCAGGGTTAAAGGGCTTTGGACTACCTGACACGCTGCCTGCAGGACCCATCTTCCCTGAAACAGGAGATGCTGTAATAAAAAGATTATTTTATTTTTTTAAAAAGCAACAAAAAGAAAAAAAGCTTATAATGGTGAATAAAATAAGTTAAAAATCACATAAATAGAGTTAATGCAACCAGAGTGGAGAAGACTTACCAGTACAGTCCATTGATTCCTCTCCAGTGCTGTAATGGAGTGCAGGATTTCTGTTGCCCTTTTCCACATCTTGCTCTCCATCAGACCCTGTGTGAACCGAAGAGTTTGTACTCATGGGAGACCGAGGCATGTCTGTCATTGAGACCCGCTGATTCATACTGCTGGGTGTGCTACTCTTGCTGAGGACCATCTTAGGAGAAGCGGTTATATCAAAGTTGAAACGAAGTTTATCTGATTTCTCTGTTTTCACTGTACCAGCACCGGGGTTGGAAGGGTCCACCAGCATTTGTAGCTGGTTGTTGGGGGTGTACGGAGTGCGGAAGGGTGCGTAGTTGAAGACTCCAAACTTCTTGCGAATGTTTTCCACATAGACCTCCATTTCTTGCATGGCACTATTGAAAATGCTCTTTGTTTTCTTTACAGAGAAAGGGATCTCTTTGGACATGAGGTAGCAGTTGTTGATGGGAACCCAGGCCCTATGTGGAAATGCAACAACAGAACAAAATAATGTTTTAATACATTTAATATCCAGTGGAGATACAGCAACTCGGGTCTTTTCTAAACCTCTAAAACAAGGAGAGTTTCCTCTATAGTGCCCAAAAGGTTCATCTCACCTGTCGTGCTGCCCGAAGAAGCGTGCATCTACTTGCCCATCCTTTTCACGAAGTGCTTTTGCTGGCCAGAATGGAAAGCCCTTCAGCTTAGCCCAAACCAGGGGGTGGGGTTGACTCTGTTGGATAGAGCAAAACAGTAAAATACTGTGCTTCACAAAGCTGATATCCAAGCTAAAACGTATAAAAAATGTAAAAAAAATCTGTTACTTTTATGGATTTAAATTAATGTAAAGACCTACACATGGCTCACAAAACCAGTTGTCCCTTTTTTGGCATGCGGACAGGTAGCACTCTGGACACACCTCAATCTCATTCATCTAAAAAAAGAAAAGAAAAAAAAGTATTAAATGAAGATGATGCAAGTCCATAAATAAGACACATTTACAAAAATGTCACCAAGTAATTAAAGTTGCTTTACCTCATGTTCACAGATCCTGACAATGACTTTCGCAGTTGCTGTTAATTTGTGATTGCCTGGAAACGACGCACAAGCTTAATTTATATATTCTTACGACAGTAAAGGGAGTAATGACGTACATCAAAGTTGCCTACCTCCATTATAGATGATGCAGTTGTGCAAGATCCATTTCACATCAGCAAGAAAAGCTTCAGTACAGCCATACATCTTCTTCTTTACATTCTATAGTACAGTGAAAATAATAATATCAGTCAAGCAACTGCACTTTTGCCAGCATTTTATATGCATATTTACCTCATGTTTCATTCTAATTCTAGTTTTGTTTTTTTATTGTTAATACTTCTCCAGAAAAAAAAAAAAAAAATCTATATACGAGTACCTTCTCTAAAGTACATAAGTCCATGGGGTGGAAGATGTACTCTGCATAATCTGGATGTTGCTCCAGAGATACAGGCTTCTGAAAGGGCTCAGTCTGCTCAGATTAGACAAACAGGAAATAAGCACACATGAATTACACTTTCCTCATGGATGTTTCCAGAATCTTTGGTTGAATCTGCAACACGCAACTGGGCATATAAAGACTTGAAGAAACCCCTTACCCCAGGCTGTTTAATCTTTTGGAGTGCAAATTTGAGTAAATAGGAGAGCTGGTCTATTGTCAGCATTGTCATCGCCTTGCTCTGGGTTTCAATGCATTCAGCGACTGTAATTTTCTGCAACAAAATAATAATAAAAAAAAACAAGACAATAATTGGTAAACTAAAGAGATACTATTCATATCTAAAACTGCGTAAAATTTAAATCACTTTTTTGTGATTCAGTTAGTGTATCCCAAATTGAAGAATTGTGTAACAAATACACGTAGAAGTGAAACTTTAATCTTCTAATGTCGTCTCTTGTGCTCACAGAAGCATGAGCCATGAGTTTGAAAGGTAGTTTCTGCTGTTCATGGCACACAGTTCCACAATTACTTGTGTACACCCACATAAATGCACATGACTACAGCAAGATACCTCACACTCTGGACAGAACCAGTCGCCCTCGGGCTCAGCTGGTAGTTTGAGGCACTTGGCGTGGTACACCCTGGGGCAGAGCTCACAGCAGAGCACCTGGCCCTCGCGGTGGCACAGCCAGCAGTAGAAGTCATTCCTGCCGTCCTGCGGTACAACATCAACAGGGTCTGTGGTGAGTGCTGGCTGCTTCATATAGTAAAAGGGACCATGTCTTAGCTCTGACTGAAATGCAGGCAAGAGAAACAAGGGGGCAGGTTTCAAAAAACACGCAGGAACACAAAAAGGTGCAGTGCAACAGAAACAAGCTGGGATAAGCAGGGTAAGCAGCATAGAAGGTAATAAAGACAATCAGTCCAAAAAAATTGTTTTAAGAAAATCAGTTAATAGTCTGAACATCTAGTCATGTAATGGCTTCAAATAAAATCAATACTAACCAAACAGGTTCTACAGTGCAAGCTGAGACATGGCTCACCTTAAACCTAAAGAGTAAACATTGCATGATGTGGCTCTCTGGTAAATGCCTAAATGGTATCTTAGTGTTAACATGTTACTACATGAATACAAGTTGATAGATGGCTCAAAAGAGTCTTTCTTTGCCCAAATTCAAGTCTTTGGCATTCAATTTGAGTGGTGTTAAAATCCATCTGCTACTTATTTGACCTTTCCCAGAGAGCCAAAGCATGTATTCCAACAGTGCCACGAAGACATAACTATGCGCACGTCAGATACCTGTCAAATTATACAAGAGGGGCTAAATTAGCTTTCAATATCATGTAAGATCAACACAGGACTAAAAGGAATCACGCAACACTACATTATCCACCAAGCAAACAATAAAAACCATATCCATCTAGGCTATTTGGTACTAAATGTCAACGTTAATGACCATTGGCGACTCACGTTGCATTAAACGACTTGTTTCCAAAATAATATATTCATGTGAATTGTGGCAGCTCACATTCCTGTATGGTGGGTCTACTTTAAAAATGGCCAGTATTCAAGAGATTATGATCAAAATCAGTGTGTTCTCACAGGCAGTATATGGCACTTAGATTAGACTATTGCTGGGTTCTGTATACCTTGAAACTCAACGCTGGTCAAAAATGTCAAAGCTCACTACCATTCCAGTAAAGTTGGAAAGACAAGGAAAACAGGCTTTGCTTTGCTTGTTAGGAAGACAGCCATTTATGCATCAAGCTAGCAGTGCTTGATTTCTGCAGTTTAAAAATAAATACTGCTGCTTTACCTTATTTGGCGAATCACAAATACAAAACAGTGGCAGTATAGTTTAAAAAAACTCTGAAATTTTACTACGGTTTACATTCACAGCTGCCACCTTGGATTGTTAAGTCACTGTTGGTGGGGCTGCTCTGACTTTCCGAGCTGCAAAACCAACTTGAGTTGTCTATTTGACAATTCTGACTTGGGACTATAGCACCAGTACATCTGGTAACATATTCTTGTTGAATACCCTCAGATACCCCCTCCCCCTAGTTCATCTCCTTTGATGATGGACAAGGAGGTCTCCGTCTCACCCTTCATGTTCAAAACCAACAACTGGCTAAAGCCTGGCATTTACACAGACCGCTGAAGACCCGAAAGCCAACTAGTCAATCCTGTTATACATCTTTAACGTCTACTTGGACTGTGCTGCCTGGGAAGCATATGTACTTGGTGCTTTGTAACGCAAGTACACGGACATCTGCATCAATCCTCCCACTAACTGTCTGATGATGAAATTCACGTCACTCGAACAGACCCTAGCAGACTTCCAGAAGTGGAAGGTATAATCTGCCAACTGTATGCAGTGCAATTTTTTTTTTCCATATATTGTACACATTAGTTGTGGAAGCATGAGGCAAAAAATAAATAACACTAAACACTTCCCATTCAAGACCCTGAAAATACACTTTATCATGGCTGTGTTTATACAGCGGTTAGATTGACCATAAACATATCTGATTTCTGATGTGGTCAGATAGCACATCATATGAAATGGTTCTTTTCAGGCACAACCCTGGCCTTAACATTCTATGAAAGTATATGGCCCATTATTGAAATTGGATAAAGAAATAGCCTTTGAGAACACACCTGATTTCAAAATGAACTTGCACTTACAAGAGCCCTTACCTGGTCTTTGTTGTTACAATTCAAGGCCCCTGGCTTCTTCTTCTTCTTAAGAGGGCTGGGGGAGGTGTCTGAGGGAGAGTGCCCATTGGAGGAATGGGTGGGACTCGACACCTTTCGTTTCTGTGGTGCCACTGATCTTTCTGCTGACCCTGGTGGATCAGGGACTGAATACATAAAGATAATTGTGTCATCACACAACAGGAGTCAAGCTTGTAATGTTCAATGTATTTACAGCCAACACATTACACAAGCTTAAGAAAAATAATTACCAAAAAGAGGACAAAAAAAACAAAACTATAAAACTATTATACATCACTGTCATCGACCCACACGTCTTCCCTTGAGAAACCGAGGGAGGAACAGTATTTTGAAGTTATTAATTTTCAAGCGAGCAGTACAATAGATTCAGTGTTCAGCACTATTATTTTTAACCATCTAATATTCCATCTAACACAGCAATCACAGTAGTCTGAAAAGCAGTTACTGAAGACAACACTTATACACGTCAAATTACTATTTCATCATAATAAATGGCTAGAGGGCTTCCTCAGAACTAACTACACCCCGTGTAGATTCAGCAGGCAGACTGTCAGGAAAAATGGATCCTAAGAGACCAGCAAAACGTATTACCGTAAGATTCTTCTCCTCAAAACATACAGAGAAGGTAGAGGTTATTTACTGTAACTGAGCTGTGTTGGATGCTTGGCTCCTAATGTGAGGTCCTCGGCCTTAGAGACTTACCTTTGGATCGCACAGATGCATCCATTCCCTCTACCACATCAGACTCTGTCTTTATCTCCTCCTCAGCCAGACTGCAGAGCACCGAACAGGAGCACACAGAAACACAGAAAGAGAGACAAACACAAAGTCAGAAAGGGTGTTCAGAAACCACATCAGCATAGCAGTAAACAAGTGGAACACCACCTAAGGCACCCGGGTCCCAGAGGATCTGTCAACAGGGACTCTGCTGATTTCCATTGTTGTTGTTTTCATTTGATTTTACAACATCTCCCACTTTGTTTCATGAAATTAAAATACTTTCCATATTATCATCTACAATGGCGTCTGCAAATGTTCTTTATGCTCCAAGAGAAAGGATGATAAATATCACCATGGTAACGCTGATCTCCGCTAAGCACAAGCTGAGATTTGCAACAACACGTAGGGCCATTTAGCTGTAATTACCCTGCACCTCTGTCCTTACATTGCAGTCATAGCATTTTAGTCCAACTAGGTCACAATATTCAAACAGTGCTTTCTTTGACATACAATGTATAGAGCTATAGATCTGTAGCAACAAAAAAAGAAAAGAAAAATCCACAGAGAGTTGGTACATACCACTGAAGGGACAGCCCCCCATGGCAAATAACAGCACCTCTCAAGCCCCTTCAGTAACAACAGAATACCCCTGAAGGATTTGGGCCCATTGTTAGAGACCAGTAGGAAGAGATATATCTAATAAACTTCAAACGCTCATCTGACAACACCTTTCTGGCCTAGATCCTAATTATGGTCACATTAAATCTTCTGTCATTTCTGGCACTATTTTATGTCTTTGTTTATAAAGTGGCAAACACTTTTTTAAATTAATAAATAAATCCAAAACCTAAAAATGCAACACTGGAAATGACTGATTTCCCTTTGCTCTTGCGTAGCACCCCACTTCCTCTGAGGCAAAAAAAAAAAAAAGACAGGAATAAAGAGGGTCTGGCAATAAATGAAGGTCTTTGAGTGTTTGGCTCCTCCTTTGTGAGAGCCACAGAGGGCCTAGTTCCAAGGATGTAGCCTTTATTGAAAAGCCTAGAGAAGAAAACCCACCCACAGACCCCTGACAGGTCACACACTTGACCAGATCATAGCTTTGGCTACAGCTCTGGTTTCCCGCTAGGATGAGTGGTTTTCGGGGTAGAACTCAAAGGTCAACCACATTTGTGGGATAATCTTTTTTTTTTTCCAGTTCTGAAACTAAAGGAATGCTCTGCATGTCCCCTCCTCCATCCTTAAAGAGACATTCCATTAAAAAGTTAAAACAAATGTCAGCATGCTTGATGCATGCTCAGTTATCCAAAAAAGTTGATTCTGTTCATCTGGATGTTACGCTTACTCATAAACGTTTGCTCATAACACCAAGTAAACCACGATGTATCGACAAAGGGGTTTAAGATTAAAGTTTGTCACTGTGGCAAAAGAAAATACACTGTGGCTCACAATCACCAGCAGTTCCTAAAAACATTCAAGTCACCGATGGTTTATATGAAACTTGAGAGAATACAAGCATAGCTTGCATTGTCTGAAAAAGTGACAAACATGGGTTGAGCAGAGTTTCTCGTGGCATTTGGGTATCTAGTATCATCTAGCCTGCAGTTTCAAATGCACATACACAGCCTCAGTCACACACACCCCAACCCCTCCGGGGCCTTCCTGTTCCGGACTGCGTGAACAAATGAGGCCCACATGAAAATAAGAAACCGTTAGCCAGTTCACTCTGCTACGTGTGCCACAGCCCTATAAAAGAACATTCGCCATCACCAAGCAGCCCTGAGCTGCCAAATAACCCTATAATACACATTCTCAACACCAATGGCAAGACATTTATGCAACTACAAAGAAAACAGGATTAGCAGACGTTAAAAGGAAAAAGAAAAAAGTATGAAGATCCAAAGTGCATTCTCAGATTAGGAGCTATGATCCATCAAATAAGAAGATTTAAACAAATAAATCCTTAGCAGGTTCTGAGATATATTCCATAATAGTCAGGTGCAAGAAAACACAGTATTCCCACTCAGTAAGTACTGAAGTACCTGACGGACAAAAAGGAAACAACACTGAATCAATGTCTTTAGATTCCACTCCTGTGAGAGACGAGCAGGGTTCTCTCGTCACAGAAAATGGAGGCCACAGCTTGCTCCCCTCCCCCCTCTCCCCCATCCCCCACTCCAAGGCTGAGACTCGGGCACTGGCACATCCATGCAGGAGGACCAGAGAGATCTGTGGAGATTACAGTCCAACATTACGAAAAAACATGGTCTATGTCGGGGCAAAGCCTCACGGCCAATGACAGAGACAGAGGCGAAACACAGGGAGGGAGACACAGGAAAATCCAGCAAAGTCAGAAGCTCTCATCCGTGTGTGTTGGGGTTTTTTTTGTTCCCTGTATTCAATCTTGGCTTCCCTCCTTCTGTGTGAATACTGCTGTCATGGAATAATTAGATTTCATTTTTAAGAAACACAGACCACCACTCTAAAACCACAGTCAGGTCCTGGCAAAGCTGCATGGAAAAGCTTCTCTACATGTAAAAACAATAAACAATTTTCACACATTAAACAGATAAATATCTGGCTCCGTCTGGAAATCCAGAAATGCAACTGAATGCGAACACCATACTGCACTCATTATATTGCATCATATTAGAGATGCCACTGAAAACATCTGCGAAAAAGAAAAGGTATCCTACACGGTCTGCTACACAAAACCCTAGAGAGATTATTTGATTTAGCAATACGACAAGAAACAACCGGCTTTCATGAGAGCAACAAACACATGCAGACAACTGAAGAAATGAATAGGATTAGCTTTTGCTTTTCCTGGGAAATAAAAGCATTTCATTAAACAATGACTTTAAGTAAATTAAGGTGCCTGATCTAGCACAACTCCCAGCACTTAATCAGTATACTGCTAGTATACACAGCGTATTCTGTACGAAAGAAGAAAAAAAAAAATGACCTGGATCTTATAAAAGGCTGTAAAGGGTGAATCAAAGATGGCTGTGGAATTTTCCAGAAGGCCTTGCTCTCCCTGCTGCTCTCCCTCGGATTGTCAATCTTTAACCTCAACTGCAGCTGCAATTGGCTGGAGGGCCAACAGGGTGGAACTTTATTGGTCGCTGTGTTATGCCACACAGATCACAGTATGCAGGCTCCCCTCTTCCTCTTAAAAAGCGTTTTTGCTGCAATGCAGAGATTTCCCTCTGCCTCAGACGATTTATTTTCCTTCGGTTCTGTTTGATAATTTGTGATTATGACAGCATAAAACCAGGGGGCTTTTTGTTTTCCTTTAATGTTTTTAAAAAGCCTTGTGGCTGTCATGCACAACTCAGTGTCTGTGCTATTCAACCTCTGTCACCCTCTCTATAGCCTGCAATGCTACAGAAAGAGGCTCAGAGCTTTGCCCCACATATATCCATCTAAAATTTAATAATTACACATTTTAACATAAATTCTCAATCAGGCATTGTGGCGTAGTAAAGGTTTTGGTTTTGGTTTCACAGATAGCAATCTTTTAAACTACGAGTAATTTCCTGATTATAACCTTACTCTCTTCTGAATGTTGCCTACATGAAAAAAAAAGCCTTGCGTCAGGCCACAAGAAAAAGAAATCATTCTTTGTTTCCCCGGCACAGCTGAGACTGCTAAAATGGTGCAACATGACAAAACACAACGTACCGACTATGATGTGGACAGCATGACAGGTTATTGGAAGGAACAATCCTTCTTAACGACACTTTTAGCAGCTGTTCAAATGCAGTTGATACTTATGTAAAGCATTCTGCTTGACTCTGTTTGAAATGTGCTATTCACATTAAACTGATTTGACTTGAAACATTTAAAAATATGTCTGTCTTATGTTATTTCCACGAGTAGTGTGTTATATTTGCTTATGCCGTGTGATCTGTGAAGACAGCAGCACAAAATGGCTACTGCCTGGCTGAGAGCGTAGGAAGCAGTTTCACAACAGCACTGTGGAATTGCAGAAGCCAGGGGCAATAAACTCCAGGCCTATGAGTGTAAATAGAGGCAACCAGTTTATAAAGATTACACTGGAAAAACTGGAAGGGGATTACCCCTGTCACAAAGTGTTTGTATGTAATGTGGCCTCTGACTAGTATGGACTGTAGAAAACCCAGTCTTAGTGCAGCTTTCCTAAATGTGTATACACTGTGCTACAGTTTTCATGTTCTAGATATTTTTCACATATGTGTACATAAAAATGTTACAATGACGTGATGCCCTGCGCACTCTGCCCTCCTAGCATGCACTTCTGTTTCCCTTTGCATGTAGTCCCCATCCTGGCATGACACAAGAAAACACCACAGAGCCAATCCACTTAGAAACAGTACATAATACACCCTTTCCTCCACTGCCCATCCCCCATTCTTCCTCTGCCATTCTAAAAAAAAAACCCACAAACACTCCCACAACAGAAAGGAGATGTGTGTGCCATTTTAAAATCCAACTCTCTTTTGCATTCTAAAAAAATAAAAGGATTTTTCATGGTCCACTCTGCCTCCTGTATGGCAGGCTGGTTGTCTGGGGCACTCATGTGACCCTGAGACATAGAGAGAGAACAAGGGTGAGAATCGTTAGCCAACCCCCACCCTCCCACCCTCAGCACTGTGGAGCACAGAGGCCTTACGAGGCCTCCAATCCACCCCAGCTCCTCCTCCTCCTGCACACTAAACTGACTTTAAGGTGTGCGCATTCATCATTAGAAACCAACAGTCAGCACAACACGAAGAAGGAAGCCATGTTGTTATCAGAAGTCTGAGATAAAAAAGACAGAGCTTACCTCTGTGGATGCATGGCTGCCTGACACACTGTTATGTCAACACTTATAAAACATGGAGGACACTCTCAGCTCTCAGTCGGGGAAGGCTCCGCTCTTCAGGCAAGGCGATCAGGCCCCGGTGATGTTAGCCAGATCCTGACTGGTCGCTTTCCTCACGAGCAAGATGCAAGGCCGCGCCTGATTGGCCGAAATGTTTCCTGAGTAATTATCTTTGTTCAGTGCAGGCAGGGGCAGCACTGTGAGAGTCAGAGACAGGGGAAGAAAAATAAGCACAGAGCTAGGTCTTAAAACCACAAAATATTGTGATTACTGCGAGTATTTCTGACATACAAACCCATGGAACAATGCTTTGTAGCTTCCAACAGCAGAATCAGGAAACAACCGTCTTAGTTGAAGGTTTTAGAAGGAGAAACGGCAGCATGTAGTGTTGAGAGCAGGACACCATGGCTTCTCTGCACAAGCTTCCATTTTTTATGTGGAAAGGGCCTTTGTTTAAACTCCTCCCTCTTGGCTTATTCCAAAGAAAAGAGAGGCTAAAGCTGTTATTCTATTCGGACATTTCAGCCATCAAAAAACAGAACACCATAAAAAATTATATAAGAAATGATATACTTGTATTTAATCCTAAAGAAGCTAACCCTCGCTTTTTATTATGTATATATGAATAATGGCCAGTTAAACAAACCATATGCAAAAATACTGTGTACGAGTGATTACCTGATAAGCTTGATCAGTTACCAGATGTGGTCCCGTCTGACTTTCAGCAGACCCATCTATGACCAGATAAAGAGTAAAATATATAGATTATTAGGCAATACAATATAACAATTCATTCTGAGGAACACATGCACGTTCCTTTTTGCTTTATCTCATTTGTTGAGTCTGATCTTGGGTCATTTGTAAGGCTTTAATTTGATGTGATGAAAAGTCTATTTTTATATACTCTTATGTAGAATTCAAAGCAGTATTTGAATACTAGAAAAATGTGTTCAATGCATAGGACTTCATTAAATTAAACATAAAATATGTCCTGATATATAAATATTGCCATATGTTGCTTATCGGTATTACAAGCACTAAAAATTACACCTCAATTATCTTTTTTGAACTTCCTTTAACCACTTTGGGGGCTTTTTTCAGCAACATTTTTCTCCTCCAAGTAAGGCTAATTTACATTTCAAACATTGTAAAGTAGGGTGATGAATTTGAAAAGACAACCAAGACTTGCACAAACTATGGCCAAGTAATTTTTGATTAGTTATAAAGCAGAGCAGACTCGCGGCGGATCAACTTGTCTCTGATTTCCGTGTAAGCACAATGGAGGCCTGTGCTCTTGTGATTTGGGGAAGTGAAGCACACAGAAGGAAAAAAAAGACTTCCGCCCAACGTGGGGCTCGAACCCACGACCCTGAGATTAAGAGTCTCATGCTCTACCGACTGAGCTAGCCGGGCGCTGATGAAACACATCACCGTTTAGAAATTTCACCCAAATTAGAGAAAATGACCTGAACTAAACATTATATCTTTTGTACACACGTTGTACTCGAACGGCTACGTGCAGTTCTCTCCGGTCTGTCTCATACTGCCCTCTGGTGCCATGATGCAAGGAGATAAAATGAACGTGGAATTCTGTTTAAATTGTTGGGAAGTTAAAAAAAAATTGTTGGGAAGTTAGCTAACAAGTCTAAACACGTTAGTGTTAAACACACAGCGCCTGGATTTGAACAAAAAACGAATAGAATTGTGTATATATAGGGACTTGCTTCTTTAGACGAATAACACCGCCGATAAAAACTAAATTAAAAAATAAAAATCAATGAAGGTTAAAATTAATTGTCGACGGTTAGCTGTCACAAATGTAAGCGACCATGTGTTAACATGTTTGCTAACCTCTGACACAAAATTATCCCTCTGAAATTAGAAGAAATTATATTATAATTACAAACAATATATTCTTAACATTAAATACAGAATCAAAAGACTTACTACCTGGCAAGCGACTTTACCTCTAGTTGACCTTTTTCAGATTATACCATCGTTTACCAAATTTAACTTCCGGTCTCTCCGACAATTTCTATTTAAAACTTAAAATGATTTAAGCTTGATTTAAGTAAGAAATGTATTTAAAATATATTTGTCCTCACCACAACATTACTCCTTTATATAGTGGATTATTTACTTAATAAATCATCTTATGAATTAATTCATATAATATGATAACATATCATCACCATATTAAAGCGTTTTACATTTACATATCCTCAACTACAGTTTGAAAAGAGGAATTTATTTAATTTTTTTTAAATAACTGTAATTTAAACAATATTCACAATGTAAATTTACTGGTGTTTACATAAAATAGTGGACACCAAACAATAAGTGCAGTTATAGGACACAATTTAGGTCAGCATATAGGAAATGTGTCTGCTGTATCTGTGACTAGCAGTCATTTGAAGGTGTGCAGAGGTTTTAACTCAGCAGATTGTTTCATATGTTAAAGATGCAAATGCAGAATGAGATGCTTTTTACTTGGGGTTCCACAGCATCACAATAATTCGGATTTCTTTAAATATAATGTTAGGCACATAACAATAAAAAAAATCCCCCTGTGACTCTGAGTTCCAAGCATGATTGAGACAGAGTTGAATGCTTGAAAGAGATTGAATATAATTGATTGTATATGATTACATGATTCAAAAGTAAGTATCCAGCTCCGTTTGAAACTGCATACACATATTGAGAGAGTAGGATGACATGGTATGCATCCCTATTGAAACTCGAAGATGATAGCTTTAACGCTTACTGCAAAACAAAAGTGTACAAAAATCATCACAAACCATAAAGCACACTGTTGCTTCCACTTATGCCCTCAAGAAGTTAGAAATATGCATTTAATCCCTATCCTGCATAATTTGTACCTATTTATTTTGTCAGATAACCCGACAACGTGCCCCACACAATGACTGTGTGAAAGTTTTCTGCAACCATTTGTCAAATTGTCCACAGGAACATATTCTTTGGCCTACTTTGACTTAAAAAAAATCTGGTCACACCCCCTGCTGGCTTCCGGGAGTGTAACTAGTCATCACCAGCTGCTATTTTGGTAGACAGTATAATTTTCAAACACGCCAATCATTTAAAATAACAGTAAGTCTTTAATGCATCACCATACGTGGTGATTTAGCATCTCTCTGCCTGCATTTCCTGAAACCTGGAGCGCGCTTACGTGGGGAACGTGAAGGCACCACGGGCCCGGGTTCTCCTTCTACGTCAATGACACTGGGCGGTTCATGAATGGGGTTTCGAAGTGGGAGGGCCCGTCATCTGACTTCAGCGGGCAGCAGGAATAAAGTGGGTGTTGTGCTGTGGTGTTTGGCTCGGTGCGATGCGTCTTCATGTCTGCTACTAAACACACGAGCAGCGGTTCACTGTGCTTGCGGACTACGGCGGAGGGATCGTCCCAGAGCAGAGCGAGCGAGCATCCGTCTGTTGAGGCCAGCAGCAGTGCAGCAGGGGAAGCTAGCTCCAACCCCGCTTAGACTCAGTGACAGCAGCCCGGAGCCAGGCAGAGTCGGTGAGCCATGGGTTTCCGCAAGAAGAACAAGAGCCCACCGGTGCTGAGCCACGAGTTTGTGATCCAGAATCACGCCGATATGGTGTCGTGCCTGGCCATGATCATCCTCCTTGGCCTGATGTTTGAGGTACAGTGTGACTGGACGAGCTGTTGTACTTAGTCGATTTATGTTAGCTGATGCTAACTCTCGCTAGCTGGGATGACAGCAGCACTCCAGTGACAGGGCGCTAGCGTGTCTTTCTCCTTACCTTCTCATGTGTCTAACTGATTGCCAAAGAAGATGGTAAGGAGGCCCATTGGCACAGCTAACAGGTCATCTTACCACCACTCTAGACTAATGCACTTCCTCTCTCTGGCTTTTGACAACAGGATGGTCAGGAAATATCTGCCTGCGTGCCACACATTTGATTACCAGCCTTTTGATTCGCCACAGCTGACTAGTACCTAGCCATATTTGAAAGGACTAAGATGGATTTCCTTCATCAAACATGTCCACACCCAAACCCTGCTTCCAGACGGGAAATGTCTCTCCACTTTCCAAATCAACTTTTTTTTTAATACTCTGTGTGAATATATTGAATTTTATGATTTATTAATTAAAAACATCTTAGCTGAATTTCCCTGATGCACCTATACTGAGTCATTGTGCCAGTGGTGGTGAAGACCCCTGGGAGCCCCTGCAGGCAGCTCCTGGAGGTCTCTAGACCCCAATTATGAGAATAAGTGGAATTCCACATGCTGTAGCTGCTCTGCAGCACTCACTCCTCACATTTCTTCATTTTTCACTGCTGATAACAAAACTGTGAGCTAGATGCATTGGTGCGATTCAGTTGTGAACCTCTGATTGAGGTAAAGTTTACTGCATTGCATCCCAATGAATTCATCAATAATCAAAGTGTTTTCTTGTCATTACAGGTCACAGCAAAGTTTGCCATCATGTTCATCACAGTTCAGTACAACGTAACTCAAGTTCTTGGTGAGCCTATATTATTCTGTCTGTTATTGCACCCTTTCACTGTTCTGAGGCCTGTGCTACAAAGTGAGTTCAACATACCCAGGATACATTTCTGTTATCTGGGTTAACTCAGCTTAACGCTGGAAGCCAGGCTAAGCAGTCCCACAAAGCTAGTTATCAACTCTCTAAGTTAACCCAGGGTTTCCCCTGCACAGTCACACGTTGGCAGCATCTGACCAATCACAGCTGTTTATAAGTGTTCTGGCAAAAACTTTTATTTATTTACACTCTAAAGAAAGATGAAAATAGAGGTTGAACACAAAATGCACACTGGGGGGGAAAAAAAACAGCAGTGTGTGAGAAGAAAAGCGCTGTAGACTCACATTGTAAAAGTGTGTTATCAGCACTTTGGTCAGTAAAACTAGAAAGCAGCTGCGCTATTAATAAAGTTTGGCCCATTCAAAGCCAGGAAAGAAAGCTGGAATAACGACTGTATAATTTAACACGCGTATCAATATAACAGCTCTGTCATTAAGACAGGTAAGAACCCGATGGATTATAATTGAGTATTTTGTTAAAAATGATGTTTAAAAGAGACTTTTAGTTTTGTTCTTTCAGCTGTGGCCTTGATGGTGTTTAACAGTCTGCGTGTAATGAATACATTTGAATTCTGTTTTTAGATTTTTGCTTAGGCAACGTGCAAATTTGGTATCAGTTCTTTTCCATTTTAGGATCTTATGTTGATGCTTATAGAACAATGAAATTGTTTTACTTTTTTTGACACCAATGAGCAAAAAAAATTACCTCTGAGAGCGGAAACTGATGCGCTTCAGGGAAACACAAAGACTTCAGATGCTGTTAAAAAAACTTTAGACTCTCCTGCTATCTGAGCACATAGGTCAAAGGCGTCTTCCAGGAACAGAGTCAGTACATTCTGGAGAATTCATTAGTCAGTAGGTGGTGATTTCATACCTGTTGATCTCTAAACTGAAACTTGACCTGCTCCATAACAGGTTAGCTTCATAGCTGGTTCACTTCCCGGTAAGAAGTGTTCCACCTGTGTGGTACTGAAAAACCAGGGTTAAGCCTGAAATTACCTGAATAAAATGAAACACTGCTTTGTAGGTTTTAAGTGCTTCACCTTATTTATGTTTTTTCTTGTTTTTCTTTTCTTGTCCTCTTTGCAGATGAGAAAAGCGACCCAGTCAACCTTTACCAGTATGGCCCTAAAGACGTGGCCACTGTGTTTTTTTACCTTCTTATTGCAGTCATCCTTCATGCCTTGATACAAGAATATATTCTCGACGTGAGTACATCGGCTTGATGCCTGACCTTTTTTCTCCCTCTTTTAAAACGGGCTTGTTTTTGATGTCGTAAATAAAACCAGAACTGTGCTTAACAATAACTCGGTCTCCCCTTTAACAGCTTGTGTACATGCCCTTTTAAAGCAAATCACAATGGCGGAAGGAACCCGTGCGTACAGTACTTTACAATGGTCTTTAGAGTTTCATTTCAAAAGGATCAACGTAGCAGAGTCTCCACTGCCACATGTGTCGCCTCCGTTATGTCCCTATTCTTTTTGTTGGTGATCAAATTCCATCCTTCCGTCCTTGCTTGTGGGTTCATTAAAGCACAGTGACTGAAACAACGCTCATGTTTCTCCTGACAGCTTATGGCTTTGATAATCGTTCTCAGCAGGAGAAAAGAATGTTGTTAGATGTATTTTTACCTCAAAATCTCTTTTGGACAACATGTAACAGATATAACAGAAGGGTAAATTTTTCTGGTCCTTTACTCTTAAAGGATAGAATCGCAATTTTCATACCTCTTAAAACAATAGCCCATGATTTTTAAACGGGTTTTAAAATCACAGAGTTTCTCCAGTTCATCCTGACTGTCAGCAGAACCACTCCTAATGCTCTTAAAGTTTATGAAGCAGGGACTTTGTCACCCCACTCTGACTCCTGTCTTTACCAGGTAGAGTTAAAAAGTGTCAGCCCAATTTTGTTTTTTAATTTAACACTTAGGTCTGTGGCATTGTGTTCATTAGGTTGTCTGTTTTTACTTTTATTTCAGAAAATGAACAGGAGGTTGCACCTGTCAAAAACCAAGCACAGCAAGTTCAATGAGTCCGGGCAGCTCGCAGCGTTCTATCTGTTCTCCTTCATCTGGGGCTGCAGCATCCTAACAGCGGTACCAGCATCAGAAACCAAGAGGTGCATTGTCTCAGCCTGCATTAGACCTCATCTCATGCAGTGTCTCTCTTTCTCACGCAGGAGGACTTTGCAACAAATCCTACTTTCTTATGGGAGGGTTACCCACATACTCGCATGGTGTAAGTAGTTATACACTCCTCCACATACTATAGACTCATTATTTAAAGCTGAATGATTAATCTAAAGAAGAACGTACCTTCATGAGATATTTTCATTGAGACTTTTCAGCCTTTTTGTTTTAATAATATGAAAAATTAATCAAGTATTGTACTTGTCTTATTCATCTTCCACAAGGAAGGTGGAGCATGAGGTGGACTGGCTCCACCTAAGAAAGGGTTGAAATGTAGATGAAATCCTAAATGGAAAACATCGCCACGAGTACTGGTTCACCATCAAAAGTGTAAGGTTGCAAATACGAGCGGCCAAATTGAATTTCCTGTACGGTAGCTGGGCTTAGCCTTACAGCTAGGGTGAGGATCTCAGACATCTAGAGGAAGCTTAGAGTCCAACCACTCCTCCTCCTGACATCGAAAGGAGACAGTTGAGGTGGTTCGGGGATCTGGTTAGGATGCCTCCTGAGTGCCCCGTTGTACGTTTTCTGAACATGTTCAACTGGGAGGAAACCAGAACCTGCTCATTATCATTATCTGACTTTCAGTCATATGAAAAGGTTTTTATAGGGCTATATGCAGTCATGGGGAGAAAGTAAGTACACACTATGATCCAGAAGCTTGTAGAAGCACCTTTACCATAAATACTTACAGTAATATGGAGTTTTAACACATGCATTAACGTATAGCTGAATGTTCCAGACCAGCCAACTGTCCAAACATTTCTAGAGGTGTCCACGTTTGTGATAATAAGTTAATTTAAGTTTATTTGATTAGCATTATGTGATTGCTCCTCGCCCTCTTAATTCCTGCAGAAGCAGTAAGGTTATACTTGGTTAACTTTCCTTTCACATGACTGTATCACGTCTGGCTTGGGAACAACTTGGGTTCCCCCAGGAGGAAATGTGAGGAAGACAACATCATCATGCTCAAAATGCTGAATTTAACCTTTTTCTTCAAATGTTTTCCAATCCTGCTACTGAAGTCTTTGCTGTCTGTCTGTGTCCAACTGGTAAAACAGCAATTCACATGTGAGAGAAGCATTGGACTTGCATACATTTTTAAGGGCGTAGTTATAATTGTTCCTAATGGGTATAAAATGTGACAAACTCACAACTTATTACATTTCTCAGTTTTTCAGTCTGAGTTAGGGAATGTGATGTAATGCCTAATTAATTATCTGCGTGCCCTACTGCTGTTGACTCCGTGCTGAAAGGTTTTCTTGTCCTCTACACAACCTGTCCTTTGTTTAGTTTTCAGGTCAAGTTCTTCTACATTTGCCAAATTGCGTATTGGCTCCACGCACTTCCTGAGCTGTACTTTCAAAAAGTACGGAAGGTAAGGATGTCTTTCCCTTTTTTTTTCCCCCTTCTTCCTTTTTTTTTTTTTTTTTTTTTCCCTTCCTAAAACTGATCGAATTCCAATAAAAATACATTTTGGTTTTATGAGTTGGGGATTTTTTAGCTGAGCTGAGTTCCAATAGCAGTTTCAAATTTTGATTTATCAGACCACAAGACAGAGTTTTACATCGCCTCAGGCCCAAAGAATGAAGCAGCATTTCTGAAGCTTTATTTTAATTTGATTCACTGACTGGTTTTTCTGAAATTGTCCTGAGTCATGCAGTGATTTGCACCACAGAGACATGTTTGCTATTAATGCAGTGCTCTTTCAAATCTCTGCGTTCTGTTTTATGTGTTTTATTAAGGGTTACATACTTTAAAGATCACTTGCTTGACAAATTTCTCATTGTCCTTCACAAAGCATATGTTGTAATCCATATATATATATATATATATATATATATATATATATATATATATATATATATATATATATATATATATATATATATATATATATATATATATATATATATATATATATATATATATATATATATATATATATATATATATATATATATATATATATATATATATATATATATAAAAATTACAGAAAACTGTTTGCTTTATGGTTATCTGCTGATGCTAACAAACTCTCATCTGTTTTATTGTTTACAGGAAGACATCCCGCGCCAGCTTTATTACATTTGCCTTTATGTTGTCCACATCACCGGTGCCTATGTCTTAAAGTGAGTGCAATAACAGTTTTATCCCGAGGAAGAAATATAGAAGAAGCATGCATGTTACTCACAAAGGTCAACCAGTTAATTATCAGTTAGTTCTTTATTTGCGGTTGCACTCGAGTGCATAACAGTAAAATTAGTACATTATTATCCAATAAAGAACATTAACTTCCTATCTTACAGTGATCCACTGCTCTGTGTCACATAGTTTTTTAAGTTCTTTGAGTTACGTACTGTGCATAGTTGTTCAGTTATCAACCTTTACACTCAGCCATAGTATTTTCTCTGATCATTTTTACACTTTTATTCTTCACCCCTGCAAAGGGGATTGCAGTCACAAGGTTTAATATTTTAAAGAGATCTTTTAAACTGCAGTCTTTTCACTTTGTTCATCTCCTTCAAAACTATTGATCCAAAAATAAAGTAATATGAGGAACTGATGAAAAAGGCATGTTCTTATAGAAAGCTATGTAGGTGCTATCTGTAGGTGACTTTTTTTTTTTTTTTAATCATACCCTCATTACTGTCATTGCTCTGCTGCCCTTCTCTGTGTCCTGCCCATACAGCCTTCACCGACTGGGCCTCGTGTTGCTGGTCCCTCACTACCTGGTGGAGCTTCTGTTCCATGCTTCACGCCTCTTCTACTTCAGTGATGAGAACAAGCAAAAAGGGTATGGCTTCTGTGCTGAATTTAGGATTTACTACTTTGTGGGTGGTAACGACCTAATGCCTATTTTTTTTTTTTTTTTTTTTTTTTTTTTTTTTTTTTCTTTGCAGTTTTACTCTGTGGGCGCTACTTTTTGTCATCGCCCGCCTCCTCACCCTCACACTCTCGGTTCTGACATTCGGTTTTGGCCTGCCCCGAACAGAAAACCAGGGCTTTTCCCTAGCTGAAGGCAACTTCAATGTGCTCACCATAAGGTAGGCCCAGCTGGGATCTGAAGCGTATTGCACCTAGCCAAAATACAGACGGCAATAAACTTAAATTAACAACATCTGCCCCTCAGGATGACTTGTCTGGCAGCTATCTGCCTGACACAGGCCTGGATGATGTGGAAATTCATTAATTTCCAGTTGAAGAAGTGGCGAGAGCACAGCCAGAACCAAGCCTCAAAGAAGAAGGCGGCCAGCCCAAAGAGCAAGCCTCACAAAAGGGAACTCACAAGGGGTGAGTGTGCACTCTTTATTGTTGGGATTCTTTACTGCTCTGTGATGGTCGCTGATGAATATGCCAGTGTGAAATCAAATTGACCGGGACTCTTTCACTTACTTCGTCTTGTTAGGTGGAGCTGCCAATGGAGTTGTCAAATCTGAAGATAAAACCTCACCACGGGCAAGGAAAGCTAAAGCCTCATAGAGCTTCACAGAGGAGGAGGAGAATGAGTGAGGGAGTTCTGACAATGTGACACTTTGTCTTTACACAGCTTAAAATTATGTGTACTACTCCCCAAAACAAATGTTTAAGCACGCTAGGAAACCTTACATGACTGTCCCTTTTGGGGGGCTGAGACTCCTTTCCAACAAAGTTCAGTGTTACTGTCTGCTAGAAGTGTTTATTATTCATTTGGGTTTGCCGGAGATGTTGACAGGGCAGTTGTGGTTTTGATGCTTTAACAGGATGGATTTAGCTAATCAAGTGTCCTTTTGTGTAACACTAAGATCGCTTGTCGGGTACTTTAAACTGAGTTGCTCTTTGGTAATTTGACACCGAATCAAGTTAACGTCACAGTACCTTAAAAAGCCACCCACTTCAGGGCAACTTAATATAAAGTATTAGCGTACACATCAGCTGTACAGGGTGTCAGTTAGAGTTTGGGCCGTTATTCCGTTTGGGGGGGAAAAACACAGGCTATGGCTCGTGTTCCAAAATGTAAAGCCTTTCTTGCTCTACGAGAGAGAGTCTTTCATAATCTGCCGTTGTCAGGAAAAATCTCTTAAATTATTCACTCCAAAGGAATGTTTGTGCTATTTCCATATTTAGCGTAGCTGCAGTGAGAAAGGTGAAACTTGTACTTAACTCCTTGCCATCATTTAACAGCACCTGCCATTGAAATCCAACACGTTGCAGGATTGAGGCACTGTTATATTTTAGACTGCTTTTATCACTACCCTGGTGATCGGCCTGTTGAGCCCTTTTCAGACATGGGTGATGTAACCTCGCTGGCTTCATCGGTCTGTTTAAGTGATGGCGTTCTGTCGTTCAAACAGGGGTCACTTTTCTGTTGGCGTTTCTCACGGTACGATGGATTGGGAATATGGAAAAATGCAACACAGAGCATTGTTATAATCCTAATCTTATTGCAGATTACAAATGGATTTGGTGAGCTAAAATGTCACCTGTATTCATGTTTTATTCATATTCATGCTGTTGGGATGTTTTTGGGCTGCAGCAGCTCACAAACATGTCTATGTCCCTATGCGATTACATTTAGACTGGTGTTTGAAGTGTGATGGGTAAATGTTATTGGCTTGACTTTTACAGAAATGTCACCAGGAAGCCAACATGGTCCAACATGTCTGAAATGGGCTTTTACAGCTGTTCTTCCAGGTGAACTGACTTACCAAGAGGAAGCTGCACTGTAACCTGTGATGCCGCCACCGTATGCATTCAGTTAAATCTTTACAATGGCATGACTGGAAGTTAGAAGGGGAAAAAGAACAACAATTTGAGGCTGCACTTATGTCTTTTTATATGGTAATGTATGCATGACGGTTTAAGGCTAAAGACTTTAATGGCTAGTTCTTACCTGTGCTGTTAAGTTTGCATTTCTCTCTCACTCTCACACACACAACACACACACACACACAAGCATTCAGTGGCCTTTTTACAACTGCTGCAAGAGGTTTGAGTTATTTATTTTTGTCATAAGCTACAGATACTTATTATTTTATATGCTTTGAAAAGCTATAACCAGCAAACACTGCGGTACATAGCAAAACTGCATTTAGTTAATCCAAACAATACAATCTTTCTTCAAGTGTCCTTATAATGTTGGTGGTTTATATCACTGCTTGTGTTCTGTTGTGTTTGCCTTTCTCTCTTTACTTTTGTTTGTTTGTGTTCTTGGGCATCAGGGGACAAGCGTTTCACCACTTACACCATAAGTTGCATCCGAGAGCAATGGGAGGCATGTTTGTGAGTTTGTATGCTTGTGCACTTACTCGTGTGCGTGCAATATTGTTTTGCCTACTGTGTATGTTTGTGAATTAACAGGGCCTGAATGATGTTGATGCTGATGATGGTCTCAGAGCATGAAATTTGACAATCTGTTCATTGATTCCTGCCCTTTGGTTGTATTTTCACAGTAATATCCTGTTCTTTGATTCTCTTTGGGTCTTTCTCGGTTCCCGGCACCCTTCTGTGTGCGAAAACACCGAGCTGTGGGTTAGGTGTATGTTCTGTAGGCTTTCGGTTACTAAATGCTTATGTGTTTAACGTCTCCGCCTCTCAGATGTTCTATCCTGTGTGAGAGAGATTCTCTGATTGCCAAATGCGGCACATTTTTTTGTCCTCCTTTCTTCACCTTTTCAGTGATCCTGACATTGCTACGGAGCACATGTATTGTATTGCCGGTCAAACTCTTTCCTCTTATGGACCAAGTCCTGCTCTACTACTCAACCACTGTGCATGCGAAGCTCTGTACAGAAAAGACTGTCTGCACACAGCTGGAGTCTGGAGTCTTAGTCTAGAGCAGGGAGGAGGTGAAGATGCCATTCATTTCGCACTCCCTTTAGCACTCCTTAGTGGGACTTGGGCTGTCTTTTAAAGCCTGTAGTCTGTGTATAGCAGTGTCAAAGGAGGGAAGGAAGAGCGGAGGACTTATGTACCAGCCTGTTATTAAACTGTCTCAGATGTAAAAGATACAAAAAAAAAACTGACTTAACCCTACACTGTACTAATGTATGTATCAGATTTTTAAGCTATTTTTATAGAGGGGAAACTGTTGAAATTCACTGTTCAGTACACACGTAAATATTTGATTTGCATCTATGTTATGAATTGTTTTTGTTTGTTTTTATATACTAAAGAACTGTTTGCTGAACTGTTAGTGTGGGTATACATAGTGATAGGAGTGTAAATTTTACTTAGCCTAATGGTTTATATAACTTCATGGCCTTACTAGAGCAAAGTGAACTCGGTTGTATAACACTACGCTGCAGAAATGCATTGCAGCTTTCACAACATGCATATTTAACACTGTCATAATGTCATCCACACGTTAGGATTTTTTTCTTTTCTCCATTTTGTTTGTGTCATTCTGACAGGTAAGAGGCCTGTTTTTAAAGCTAGCAGTGCAGAGTGAAAGCATCTGTGGCCTTTTCTTGCTCATCAGATGTCTCACTGTGCAACAATCAGGCCCTGAATCATGAGCCACACCGCAGTTGAAGGCTCCTTCGCTTTGAGACATAATAGCTTGTATAATCCCACGGAAATAAGCTGCTTTTTTTTTTTTTTTTTTTTTTTTTTTTTTTTTTTTTTGCATCATTGTGCAAAAAATGAATTATGGACCATAACACTGCTCACTTAAGGCTGTTTCTGCATTGATTCTGTTTGGTGAATTATAAATTGGACTTAAAAATCAGTGCATTTTGCCATTGTTGAAAATCAAGACTACAATGTAAAGCTGTATGAATAGCCTCTAGGTGGCAACCATCATTAATGCATTTGGACATGAAATCGCTTTTAAGAGGGGAAAAAGAAAGAAAGAAAACGGGGGAAAAAACCTACAAAGAAAAGCCACACGATGTTTATTGTATTTTACTCATTTTGCATTGTCCTTATTTGTTTTTCTTTTGCTGCTTATTTATAGATGTTGCAATTTTTTTTTTTCTTTTAAAATATGTTATCAGCTTTGATGGTATATATTTATGCAAATTCTTGTGAGTTCTGATCATTTTTCTTGCCACTTTTTTTTAATTTTTTTTTTAAATTTCATGTTTTCAATAAAGCTCCTGTTAAAAAAAACAAACAACTTTTTTTTGACATCCCGCCTGCAGGTTAAATAGTAGACCTGTCTCCATGGAAACCTTATGAAAAAGACATGCAAACTATACTGCCGTTTTAAAGTGCCCTATAAATTATGAGCGCTACAGATAATTATCCTTATCAGAGGTGAAACAGCAAAGGAAAATGTCCTTCATAGAGCAATGATAGTGCACTTTCATTATCTCACCTCCTGCTCATTACATCTTTCCACCTATTGCACTTAAGGATATATTTGTGGGCCTGTTTAAAATTAAACCTTTTTAATTCACACTATCCGTTGGGGACGGTGTCAGCAGATATGAGGAAATATTGACCAAATCGTACTCCTTGGCTAATTACCACAAGGGGGCAATGCTGAGCTTTTAGCCCGAGGGACAGGAACGGTCTGCTGGGATGTGGCTGCACACAGACCTGCATTAATAAATCACCAGTAAGAATAAGAAGGACAGACACAGGCTTCTCACACAATATGTACTACAAACCATTTAAGTCAGACTTTGATGGAATCAAACCGCAGATCGCACATTTGTTTATCCAAACAGCTCATGTTTTGCATGTCCACCACTACACGGTCAATTAATATTTACATCCATGGTTGGTAAAGAATGAGCATGACACGGGAAAGAGACACCTGCAGCTCACTGCTAATGTGTTGTGTTGTGTCAGACTAATGGGTTTTCTCTGGACAATCAGACAGCATGATGGATCAGTGGGAACCAGAGAGGTAGTGCTGGAGCTCTGCAGGGTCAGCACAAGGACAGGAGTTCACTCACATGCTCTCCATCATGCACATACGCACACTGATGGCTGTATCTCCAGCACAAATACATGACCTGAACTTTCTGAGGTTGTGCTTTAAAAGCAGACTTGCAGAAAGAGTCCAGCTGTAAGGTCCAGCTAAGACGAGGAATAAAAATCACTATCCCCCTCTTTTTTTTATTTCCTTCCCTTCACCCAATGAGGTTAAATCTGTCACTGAATCGTCAGTATTATGTGTAATTTCCATATAAATTAGCTTCATTAAAATGGGAGTACTTTCTTATTTAACGAAGCTCATTTGAAATTCTGTATTTAATAAGACATGTAATCCCAGACTTGCAGACTAATTGCCAACAATTAGCAGGACAGGAGCATGTGTGTGTGTGTGTGTGCACGTGTGTGTGTGGGGTAATCTCTTGCAAGCATTGTGTTCCTTCAGTGTTATTTTCATTGATTGTCTAAAATGAGCAAAATTGGGCAGCAGCTGCTCTACCAGTTCGGTTTTGCTCGGTGGAGATCTAAGAAACTCATGACCTCATTGTTACTTGTGGGTGAGGTGAGTAAACGAGCATATGTAGACCGATGAAGGACAGAATGTAGATGGGGTGGAAACATCTGGAGGGATCTGAGAGGTAGGAATGTAAAGCAAATGGGAGCAGAGACAGAACTGTAAGGGGGAAAGAGATCAGTGCTATGATTTTCAGTACAGTGGCCATTCGAGGGACCAAATACAAGTTTGAGAATTGTCCTAGATTTTCCAGATGAGCCGAGGAAAAGTGAAACAAACAGTTTATTTCTAATAAGCTTGAAAGTCAGTCACCTTTATTCCTCAGCACAGCCAGAACTGTCTTTGCCAAGCTTGCTTGTAATTTCTTTAAGTTGTCTTCAGGAACAGTTCTCCAGGCTTCTTGAAGGACATTAAATGTTGACTGCCTTTTGTTCCCTATTTGTCAGCACGATCTCAGACTGCATCAGTAATGTTGAGGTCTGAGCTCTGGGAAGGCCAATCCATGATTGATCATGTTCCATTGTGTTTTTCTATCTAGGTGTGCTT
This sequence comes from Copadichromis virginalis, assembly GCF_057382275.1. NCBI lineage: Eukaryota > Metazoa > Chordata > Actinopteri > Cichliformes > Cichlidae > Copadichromis > Copadichromis virginalis. The sequence continues at coordinate 20,021,365 of NC_140637.1, read as the reverse complement.
TTGCTGCATTGACAGTATGTTTGGGATCTATTGTCCTAACTATTGCCACTAATTTTCAGTCCAGTTCTTGTGTATTTTGGCATCAGCCTCCTTATTTCCCTTCCTTAAAAATGGCTTCTTGACAGCTGCCCTTCCACTGAGCCCATTTCTGATGGGGCACAGATGGATAAACTAAAAGGCCTGAAGCATCTCTCTGGTCCTGTGTGAGGTCTTTGCTGTGTTTTTCCCCAACCTATCATGGAAATTACTTTCAGATACTTTTCATCTGCTATAGATAGTTTTTTCTGTGCCTGCTATCTTTTCTTTTATCCTGAGTTTATTCAGTTTTTCCAATATTTTATGGACACACTGCACACCATGCTGAAATATGTCAAGCTTTCAGCCAATGCCTCTTTGGGAATCAAATGATTGCAGCAAGAATGCTATTTTATTTGTCTCAAACTGTGTTGTCTTTATTGTTTTTGTAGGTCTAACTAAAGAAATGGGAACAAAAAAAAAATAGCCCATCCATACATCCATTTTCTACTGCTTATCCAGATTTAGAGAAGCACTTTCTTCACCCTGGCCACTTCTTCCAGCTCTTCCAGGTGGGCGCTGATTCGTTTACAATTCACCCAAGACATGTAATCTCTCCAGCAAGTCCTTGGTCTGTCTTGGGGCCTCCTAGGACATCCCCAAAATACCTCACCTGGGAGGAGTCCAGGAGACATCCTTGTCAGATGCCCGAAACACCTCAACTGGCTGTGTTCAAAAAAAGCAGCCTATGTCCAAAGGAAAACTTTGAAAGACCTTCAGAAAGTCCAGAAAAATATTCCTCAAGCCTGCAAAATTAGAATAAAGTGTAACTCTTTGAAGGCAAAAGATGAAGAAATGAACGGTGGCTCAAGATTTTGCACAGTACTGTTTATTTTCATGCAAAGACTCTTTGTCCAACATGAGCAGCTATTAAGTGTATGTTTGTGTATTTTATGTGTGACAGTGTCTGTTGTTGCTTTAATCAGGCGAGTCTGTTTAGAAGAAATAATGATTTAGTGAAAGCCTTCTTAATGTGAAATTGAAATGCAGAAAGCCAAACAAAACCACAAAAACATTAAAGAGCTATAAGTCTAAACATTACTGCTTGTGTAGAGAAGTTCATTAATGGCAAAAATGAGGGAAAGGGAGTGGAAGAAATTACTTGTACATGGAAATCAGTTATCAAGTGAAGATCTGAAGAAGCACCAGTGCAAAAAGTTTCAGTGGGCAGTGGATTGGTAGTATTTTTTTCTTTCTATTTTTTAATAAATTAAGTAAGTTTTATTGTTACTTTTTTGTTTGTTTTTTGTAAATCTAAGGATCTTTTTCTGTGAGAAAGTAGCTTCTGCTTTCAGTGACCTAACATTCTAAATATATATTGTAAGTTGCATGACTACAAGTTAAAAACAAGTGATAACCACAGAGATATTTCTCCTGCATCACGAGTTTCGGCCCCTTAGTAGCAGTGATCTTACAAGACCTTCCAACAATTCATAATAGTAAAATGAAAATAGGAGAAAATATAATAAAAGGACAGAAGTAGAAGAGTGGGAAGCTGCAATAATGTCCCCCAGGAGCCAGAGGCAGAGAGGGATAGATCCAGGAGATCAGGGCCATCAGAGCAAACCAAACATGACATATCAGCACAAACACCTCATATCAACTGTCAAGCACAGTGGTGGACGGGTAATAATTTGGGTTTGTTTTGCAGACACTGGATTGGATACTTGGCTTGGCTGAAATTGGGTCATGCAACAGGACAATGATCCCAAACAGCAGCAGCAAATCTCCATCAGAATGGCTGAGAAAGAAAGAAAAGTGCTGCAATGATCCAAAGTCCAGATCTCAACCTGAATGAAGTGCCACAGCAGAATCAACAAACAACTGCCAACCTCAATGAACTGAAACAACGTCATAACGAAAAATGGGCCAAAATTCCTCCACAATGATGTGACAGACTAATGAGGTCATACAGAAAATGATTGCTTCAAGTTCTTGCTGTTAAAGGTGGTTCTACAAGCTACTGAATCATGGGGTGTTAGTTTTTTAGACACTGCTTTTCCATTTTGTTTTTTCTTAAATAAATAATGAGACAGTGTAACACACACACTTTTCTCTGTATGTATTATTGTAGGGTCTACCTTACAATATCAAGTGCGTTGAGGTGACAATTTAAATTGAATTGAAGTATATTATTATTTCTTTGGAAAGGGGGGGGTACTTTACTTCTTCTTCTTACTTCTTCTTCTTCTTCTTTTACAGATCTGTATCTCTGATCAGTTGCAAGCAGGTTCAGAGATAATTTGATCTGATAATATCAAAATACCAAATAGTCTAACTGGTAGTCTTGGTATTCTGTTGCACACTCGAACCATTCTCAAGCTGACTATTAGGTAAGATCCTGGGCATAACGTGGCCCAGACACATTCACATTTAGAACCAGAAGTTTGTATTTATATCAGATTCTCTCAATGGGTTTACTCACCAGAATAAAGCAATGTCTAACTCAACTTTGGTGAAGCTGGACATAAAATTTTGCACAGCTACTTAACCACACTTAAGCCTTCTCGACAGAGCTGGCCTTGTGGAAATAGAAGAAGTCCAATGAAAAGCAAGCTACTGTAGCTTATCAGCATTAAACAATAAAGTTCTCCACAAAAGGGCAACATTGTGCAAACAATGTTGTCAGGCTTTTAAATAAACACTATGAACTTATTTTCTCATTTTAAAACGAAACAAACAAGCTAGGTAGCTTTGACTGCACTTCAAAACCTTTTCAGTAATGATGAGAGAGCTATTAGAATTGACTGACTGAGCAGGTCACCGACTAAAACAGGGCTTCAGCAGCACTGTGAATTTTCTAAAAATTTGTCCAGATGAATGTTGCATGCATTTGTTAATGACCTAACAGATGTGCGCCAACAGTAAGTCCAAATACTTACGGGGGCCCCACAGGGAACGGTTCTGGCTCCGTTCCTCTTCACCATCTACACTGCAGACTTCTCCCACAATTCCACCCAGTGCTTCCTGCAGAAGTTCTCTGATGACTCTGCAATAGTCGGCCTCATCACTGATGGGGACGACAAGGAGTACAGAGGTCTGACCCAAGACTTTGTGGACTGGTGCCAGCTGAACTACCTCCAGATCAACGCCAGTAAAACCAAGGAGCTGGTGGTAGACTTCCGCAGGCACAAGCATTCTCCACTGCAACCACTGAACATCCAGGGTATGGACATTGAGGCTGTGGACAGCTACAGGTACCTTGGTGTTCATCTGAACAATAGACTGGACTGGACTCATAACTCAGACGCCCTCTACAGGAAAGGGCAGAGCAGGCTGTACCTGCTGCGGAGACTCAGGTCGTTTGGAGTGGAGGGCCCACTCCTGAAGACCTTCTATGACTCTGTTGTGGCTTCTGCTATCTTTTATGGCGTGGTCTGCTGGGGCGGCAGCATCTCTGCTGGGGACAGGAAGAGACTGAACAGGGTGATCCGAAGGGCCAGCTCTGTTCTAGGATGCCCTCCGGACCCAGTGGAGGTGGTGAGTGACAGGAGAACGGTGGCTAAGCTGTCATCCCTGATGGACAACATCTCCCACCCCATGCAGCAGACTGTGACAGCACTGAGCAGCTCCTTCAGTGGGAGACTGCGGCACCCACGGTGTGGGACGGAGAGATTTCGCAGGTCTTTCCTCCCCACTGCTGTCAGACTCCATAATAAAGACTTTAACTGATCAAGCACACACATCCACACATGTGCAATAATACTAAGTGCAATAATCCTTTCTGTCATCGTTGTATTTTTACTCAGTTGTATATAGTATTTGTATTTGTATTCTATTTTTATCTTATTGTATATTTATTTTATTTTATTCTACTGTATATAGTATTTTATTTTATTCTATTCTGTACAGTTGTGTACTGTATTTATTCTTATTGTATTCTAATTTTTGCCTCATAACTTTTGCACTGTCCACTTCCTGCTGTGACAAAACAAATTTCCCACGTGTGGGACTAATAAAGGTTATCTTATCTTATCTTATCTTATCTTATCTTAAATATATCCAAAAATCTTTTTCTTCTCCTCAGGTTCCCCAAAGTTCAGACCCTGTCAACACTGCAGGGGAAAATTTGAAGAGTGCATGGTGAGTGCACTAAGGATTTTTGTGCATTAGACTTATTGCACACTTCCAAATCTACGCGCGTATTCTCTCAAACCTGACATTTTGATTTCTTGTAGGCTTACCTAATAATTTTGTAGCTAATAAACTATGCTAAACATGGCCAGTTTGTACTACTGTGCACAACGACAGGCAGTGGGAGTACCAGGGGCAATGTGAGTATGATTTATAAATGCACTCTACAGATTGTGTGCGCATGAAGCTTGGAATCAACAAACTGCACATCTGGAACATGAATCCCTATAAATCTGCATGTGTGTGCATGCCCAGGAGGCAAATGGGACGGCTGACAGCACTAGCAGGGACACGTATTCCTTCATTTCTTGACCCCTCTCTGTAATGCCCAATTTAGGTACAACTGTGGTAAAAAAAAAAAAAACCTGGGATTTTGTTTTTCGAAACAGCAACTTCACTGTCCCTCGAGGCTTTCAAGCTAGTGATCCAACAATTCCCTCCTTTTTTGCTCTGTCTGTTCAGTTGTGTTGTATTGATTTTGCATTGTATGACGCTGAGCTATATTTCACAAACAGAAGTGGACACAGAGGGTAATAGCTACAGGGGATTTGGCCATATGGTGGAATGACAAACTAATTATTTAGCACAGCTCCACCTTTAGCTTCTCTGCTGCATTTGCTGACAGATCTTCTCATCTCCTCTTTTTCCATGTCCCAGATCTAAACCCCCAATGTGTTGAATACATTTCAATACATTACATATACTGCTGTCATTTGAGTGGCAATATAGAGGTGAGGTAAGTCCAACTGCAGCTTTCTGGCATGTCTGCAAACTCCTGCAGGCTCCAGCTGTGAACCATCTTCCTGTGAGATGACGGTGCTCATCACTGGACCACGTTGCTGAGCTACTTTCTTGAATAATCTTTAAATACATAAAGACAATGCCTAGATCAAGTTGATGGCTTCAAAAACCCTTTTTTTGTCTTAACAGCTTGAAACTAAGTCTGTTGATAGACATGAGAAGTCAATTAATCGACAGCTGCTTTAGTGCCACATACAAATGTAACAGTATTTTCTGCATATGGATTGTCTCTTTTCCCTCTCTCTGGAGGGTGTGTGTGTGTGTGTGTGTGTGTGTGTGTGTGTGTGTGTGTGTGTGTGTGTGTGTGTGTGTGTGTGTGTGTGTGTGTGCTGGGAGCTGTTCCACTACCCTCCTGAAGCCTCGTCCCTACCTGTTTGGAATTTTAAACAGCTTCCCTGTTGCTCTCACCTTCCCACAACTCTCTCTGCAGTCTTTTAAATTCTCTCGGAGAAAATGTCTCCATAATAATCTGCATGCCAGTAAATAAAGCATTATCATCTTCAGCCCATGTTTTAACCATCTAATGGAGTGCTACTGTACACTAAGTATGTTTTATTATCTTCGAAGATTCAAGGAGGTCAAGTCTCATAGTAAGAGTCAGTTCAACATTATGGTGCTGCTGCTGCTGCTGCTGCTGCTGCTGCTGCTGCTGCTGGTGTGTGTGTGTGTGTGTGTGTGTGTGTGTCCAACAGTTGTTCTGTTAAAGCCCATTAAGTTTGACATTTTCAAACAGATGCTTATTCACAATACATTTGACAAGCGGAGGAGGATGGATGGATGGTTGGATGAATTATATCAGTGGATTTCTCTGCTTTAGCCCTTTTCTTAATATTTCTGCTCCCCATTATCTAGAGTGCACAGTAGTTTTTTTTTGTATATTTCCTACCTTCAGGAAGCCAAAATTGGCCCATTGAATAAAATCTTGCTATTTGTAGTTTGAGAGACAGTAACAAGAACATTGTTATTCTTTTAACCAACTAAAAAAGTTTACAAAGTATCAATCTTTAAAAATACAATTCATTATGAAATTATTATCCACTGAGTGTGTGTATGTAAAGGTTCTAAAAGCTTCACAATGGATTTTAATACAAGAGAGCAGCTCTGTGGCAACACATTAAGAAGCTCACAGTGACAACGCTAAAATGCAGCTATGATAGCAGGTATCATGTTCGCCATTTTAGTTTAATGTGACAGCTAATTAGCACTAATTTCAAAATAAAGCTGAAGTTTTGTAGGAATGACACTGACCAAATAAAAACTGAAAACACCAGCAGCACCAGATGAAGCTTTGACCAAGCACCGATTACAGCTCCTACTGACGTGGATTTAAGCCATATCTAATGACGAGCCATTAACTCTAGAGATATTAAACAAATTAGGGCAATATTTGTGAAATCTTGATTTCTCAGTCAAAAAAGTGTTTATAAAGACCGTGTTTTGGAAGATTAATAGTGAAAAAGGCTTCAGAGTAAAGTTGTAGTACACGTTTGGCTGGGGTGGGGACTTCTGTTGAGTTATTTCTCCTTCTGCAAGATGAAGTTTCAGACATGTGTCTGAATTGTATCCAGTTTAACAGTGGGCAATAATTTTATCAAACATTATGCACAACTGTGCAATGACCTCATGATCTCATTTCCTCTAAATTTTTTGCTTCTAAGATGAGGAGCATGTCTGCCATCACTCCCAGTCAGTTGCCATCCTTAAAGTGACTTTGGTGCATCAAAATGGCAACAAAGCAGCAATAAGACAGAGTCAGTGTGATATGAGTTTTCGATTGAATGATGTCAAGATGACAATTAAAATTGCAATCTGTTTGTGATAATGCAGGAATTAACTGTTATAAATCATTAAAAATCACCAATCTGTTGCCATCTGTTGCAAATCTGGTGCCATCTACATACAGAAATTCACATTAGCATTCAGAATCCAGCCAAAACCTCATAGATTTGAAATGGAAATTCTAACAAGCAGTGATGTAGCTGCTGTCAGGTGGCGATTTCATTGCACCTTGGTTTCATACGGGAATAAAACCAGATAACAACCAATTGAGTCGAGTTCCCGACTGCAAAAAGATGCGTTGCACTCATCAATGCAGAATGACTGATTAATTACAACATGTTTGGCAATCTGTCTGCATTTATAAATTACTCAGCAATCTTTGCCAATCTGCAGTCATTCCAAGTTGGGCAGTGCTTGCTTAGAAACAGGTTGCCTTTTGCAATTGCCTTGCAGTTGAAAGCGGTGGCTGCAACTACAGGGAGTGCAGAATTATTAGGCAAGTTGTATTTTTGAGGAATAATTTTATTATTGAACAACAACCATGTTCTCAATGAACCCAAAAAACTCATTAATATCAAAGCTGAATGTTTTTGGAAGTAGCTTTTAGTTTGTTTTTAGTTTTAGCTATTTTAGGGGGATATCTGTGTGTGCAGGTGACTATTACTGTGCATAATTATTAGGCAACTTAACAAAAAACAAATATATACCCATTTCAATTATTTATTTTTACCAGTGACACCAATATAACATCTCCACATTCACAAATATACATTTCTGACATTCAAAAACAAAACAAAAACAAATCAGCGACCAATATAGCCACCTTTCTTTGCAAGGACACTCAAAAGCCTGCCATCCATGGATTCTGTCAGTGTTTTGATCTGTTCACCATCAACATTGCGTGCAGCAGCAACCACAGCCTCCCAGACACTGTTCAGAGAGGTGTACTGTTTTCCCTCCTTGTAAATCTCACATTTGATGATGGACCACAGGTTCTCAATGGGGTTCAGATCAGGTGAACAAGGTGGCCATGTCATTAGTTTTTCTTCTTTTATACCCTTTCTTGCCAGCCACGCTGTGGAGTACTTGGACGCGTGTGATGGAGCATTGTCCTGCATGAAAATCAGGTTTTTCTTGAAGGATGCAGACTTCTTCCTGTACCACTGCTTGAAGAAGGTGTCTTCCAGAAACTGGCAGTAGGACTGGGAGTTGAGCTTGACTCCATCCTCAACCCGAAAAGGCCCCACAAGCTCATCTTTGATGATACCAGCCCAAACCAGTACTCCACCTCCACCTTGCTGGCGTCTGAGTCGGACTGGAGCTCTCTGCCCTTTACCAATCCAGCCACGGGCCCATCCATCTGGCCCATCAAGACTCACTCTCATTTCATCAGTCCATAAAACCTTAGAAAAACCAGTCTTGAGACATTTCTTGGCCCAGTCTTGACGTTTCAGCTTGTGTGTCTTGTTCAGTGGTGGTCGTCTTTCAGCCTTTCTTACCTTGGCCATGTCTCTGAGTATTGCACACCTTGTGCTTTTGGGCACTCCAGTGATGTTGCAGCTCTGAAATATGGCCAAACTGGTGGCAAGTGGCATCTTGGCAGCTGCACGCTTGACTTTTCTCAGTTCATGGGCAGTTAGTTTGCGCCTTGGTTTTTCCACACGCTTCTTGCGACCCTGTTGACTATTTTGAATGAAACGCTTGATTGTTCGGTGATCACGCTTCAGAAGCTTTGCAATTTTGAGACTGCTGCATCCCTCTGCAAGATATCTCACTATTTTTGACTTTTCTGAGCCTGTCAAGTCCTTCTTTTGACCCATTTTGCCAAAGGAAAGGACGTTGCCTAATAATTATGCACACCTGATATAGGGTGTTGATGTCATTAGACCACACCCCTTCTCATTACAGAGATGCACATCACCTAATATGCTTAATTGGTAGTAGGCTTTCGAGCCTATACAGCTTGGAGCAAGACAACATGCATGAAGAGGATGAAGTGGACAAAATACTCATTTGCCTAATAATTCTGCACTCCCTGTATTTCCAATTGATTGACAGTGAAAAAAAATCCATGCAATCACTGGTCAATCTCTAGTATGACTGAAAAAAAACCAATTAAAATTATTATTGCATGTGGTATGGAAGGTAATGATGATGATAGTGCTAATTTTTTTTTTTTTTGCTTTAACCTCTGTTTGTAGTTTTTAAATAGCTTATGTAGTTTTTTTTTCTATTCAACCTCTTAACTGCTTTAATTTTTACGCCAGCTGTTTTTGGTTCTGTACACTCTGCCACTGCACCAAGTCTAACTTTTACTAAATAAAAAAAGAGGCTTAAGTTTCTGTGTGTGTGTGTGTGGGTGTGTGTGTGTGTGTGTGTGTGTGTGTGTGTGTGTGTGTGTGTGTGTGTGTGTGTGTGTGTGTGTGTCGCTCTAGGAGTGAATAGATGTGAAGCGCACACATTTATTTGACAGTTTTTATGTGATGGGCAGCTGATTTGTGGGTAGAATGGGTAGCTTTTCCTAATAAATGATGCTATGATAATAACACATCTCACCATTTTCTTATTTTCCTCCATGTATGCTCACCCTTCTTCACTCATCCCAGTCAAACCATTGTAGTTCCACCTTATTTTCACTCCCTCGACGATTCTTTGCGCTTCAACACTTCCTCTCCTCCATCCGCCACACTGTCTTTTTCTACTTTGTGTGTGTTTTACACCTTTAGGTTTTCTAGCTATCCTTCCCTCCAGGCAATATGGACCATTCATCATTATCTGTTAACTTGTCTCTCTGTCTCCTTAAACTTCCTTAAACTAAACTCTACTATCTCATCATCTTGGCTCACTTCTCTCTCACCTTCCTCTCTTCTACCCCTTCCATTCACACTGTCAGTGACACTTAGTGTTAGTGTGTGTGTGTGTGTGTGTGTGTGTGTGTGTGTGTGTGTGTGTGTGTGTGTGTGTGTGTGTGTGTGTGTGTCTGTCTGTCTGTGGTCTTGTCTGCCTAGTATTATCATGATGACGGATTTTGGTGCTATCTGTGCCTGAATTGTCTATCTTGGCAGCAGTCGGGGTGCTGTGTTGACATGTCCCAGTTCATAGGCCACCCGGATCAGATGTCCGCACTGACCCTGCCAGCTCGCATATGGAGCCTGCATATGGGGCCTCATCTATAAGAAATAGGTGCCCTGAAGGAGCTGCAGTCCCTCCAGCGACGCAAACCCAGTTCATGGAGGCCAGCTCTTCCAAAGGGGCCGTAGGATGTAAAGTGACATTTCAGCATTTGTTTACAGGATACTACAACAATCTGTAACACATACAGAGTGCTGTGAAAAAGTATTTGCCTGCTTTCTGATTTCTTTTTCTCTTTTTTTGGCACATTTTTCACACATTTGGGATCAACAAACAAATTTTAATATTAGTCAAAGATACCCTGAGGACATACAAAATGCTGTTTTTAAATATTGATTTTGTTTATTAAGGGCAAAAGGCATTCAATTCTACCTGGTCTTATATGAAAAAATAATAGCCCGCCTTTGTTAAATCATGAATATTAGGTTTGATTACTGCCAGACTTGTTGAATCATGAAATCACTTACACAGAGCCTGTCTGACAAAGTGAAGCAGGCAAAAGATCCGAAGAAGCAACAGATCAAGCCAAAATCTAAAGAAACCCACAAACAGAGCCACTTCTGAGGCTTCGGGTCTCCAGTGCCATAATCCACAAATTGAGAAAACTTGGAACAGTGGTGAACCTTTCTAGGAGAGGCCAGCCTACAAAGGTTACTTCAAGAGTGCATCGGCGACTCATCCAGGAGGTCAGAACTGCATCTAAAGAACTGCAGGATTACCTCAGTTAAGTTCAGAGTTGATGCTTCAACAATAAGAAAGAGACTGGCAAAAAACATTGTGATGATCCCGAAGACATTTAGGAAAATATTTTGTGGTCTGGTTTGTGTTCTGTTACATTTGATGTAAAACTAGCACAGCATTTCAGAAAAAGAACATATTTTTCCCTCTTAATAAATGACATCATCATTTAAAACTGCCTTTTGTATTCACTTGGGTTATCTTTGTCTAAAATTTAAATTTGGTCTGATGACCTGAAACATTCAAGTGTGACAAATAAGCAACAAACAAAGAAATCAGAAATGGGGTAAATAAGTTTTCCTAACATAATGCATTATTTACAGCAAGCAGAGCAGAGTTAATACTTTTATTAGCATTAACCCTGTGAGCTAATATTAGAATATATCATTTGATCTAATGATTAATCTATTCACACAGAAATTTGAGTAAAAAAATCCAGGATCTGCAATATGTTACATGAACCGATGACATACACATTACCACGTGAGATACTATGATTACTCATACTCTCACATTACATATTACTCAGACCTGTACACGCTATTATACAAAAGATGCTATTATTTTGGAAATAATTGGGCTCAGGGGTTGTTTTGCTGGTTAGTTCTGGAAAATTAGGACTGAAAAATAACTGAAATAATCTTGATTGACAGAAACTCAATGGTTTATGATGAGAGATTTAGTTGCCGTGCTCAACCCATGTGTATGGTTGTTTTGTCCACAAATTATTAATTTTTTATAAATGTTTTCTTGGAAAAACTTTTTAGAACTGCCTCAGATCTCTCTGGGAAATGGTAAAAGAAAAAATCTTTAGTATATTATAACAATCAATCCACCGCTTCCCATGGCTGCTTATCCAGCGTAGAGTTTGGAGTCCATCCCAGCTGACCTTGGGCAAAAAGGTATAGGCTGATCACGTCATAGTCCACCACAGGGCAAACACACACAGACAGATAACCACACACTTTAATACACATGTAAAGCAATTACGAATCACCAAATAACCTAGCATAGATGTTTTTGGATTGTGGGAGGAGACCCACTCAGGCACAGGCAGAGCCTGCAAGCTCCACACAGAAAGTCTTAATAATTTATTTTGATATAATTCACTACTGACAAAATCCATTAAACAACCCTGACACTGATGCCCTGTCATCCTCATTGGATGTAATTTTTTGGCATTGAAACATGTAAACATCCACTTACATCTTCCTTCTTCTTCTTCTTCTTCTTCTCCTTTTGAACTCCCTCTTATCTGTAAGTCCTGTGAAACAACATCAGAAAAGCGTACCTTTTCTGGCTTCAGCCGTGGACACGTGTTTTAATTTTTTTTTCAGTCAGTCGGTCATTCTCAGGTCAAGTCCCAGAAAACTTAATTCCTCAGTATGCTGTTAATATCTGCATGTGAAGTTAAAATGAATGTATATCACAAACACAGGCATCAGAACAAAATGAGCTGGTGCTCACGTGTCGCAACTCACAGCAACTCCGCACTTTACTTGTTCTGTGAAAAAAGTAAAACTGGGAGGTAACTTTTAGAAATGTCAATGTTTTATAGATGTGCGAGCTAAAACTAACATCTTAGTGACACAGATATTTGGGAGTTTAAATAAATATCTTTTCTTTTAAATGCTTAAGAATCACGACAACATTATACACTGTGCAGGAAATCTACAAACTGCGTACTGGGTCACTCCCTAGGTTATCTTGAACTTGAATATATCTTTGGCACGTTTCTGCTGCAGCTTAGCTGTTTATTCTTTTTTTTCATCTGTCTACTCACATTTTCACCAATACTAATAAACACATCAATCTCACTAATATCTATTAAGCCCTAAAGTGAGCACACTTTGACAGTTTTACTTCCTTTCTCTGGGAATTATTTTCTGCTAGTTGTTACCAGCTGGTCCACAAAGAAAACTGTAACTGTAACTTCGGTCGTGTAACTGTAACTTCGGTCGTTGCTGTGCTTTTTGGAAGTCGAATTTCCCAGAGGAACCCACCCGAGGGATTAATAAAGTTCTATCTTATCTTATCTTAAAAGCACACACCTGGTTTAGATTTTAAAATTGGACAGATGTCTCTATGGCCAAAGTAAATAAAAAGCATGTGTAATAAATGTTAGGCTACCACGTTTGATCCCAAAATGAGAAAAATACAAATATCATAACTTATGAGAGGTTATCATGATCTCATGAAGACAAAACTTTGTGGTTCATAAATCTGACAAATTCTTTAACAGCTGTTGATAAATCACTACCCCCTCCCCCCCCCCCTCAAAAAAAGAGTCATAAGACAGAGCTGAGAGACTGTGATAGGAGAATGAACAATCTTATGTTAGCTTAGTTTCATATTAAAGTCACAAGCCATAATACTGTTAGGACACCTTGCATAAAAAAGTTGTATAAAGTTGTATATATAGCCAAAGTAAAGTTTGTACATTTATTTATTTATTTATGTTTCTGCAAGAAGTTCTTTAAACGGAATTATATTCTAATGCTAAATATAATCCATTTTCAAATATACTGCTTTATTTTTTATTATTATTGATAAAGTTGCAGTTATTTACTTGTTATCCTGAAGAAACAACACCAAAAAAAGTTTTAATGGTTGAACGTCAGACTGGAGAGCTGCCCAGGGTGTGCCCCGCCTCCCGCCCTCCGTAGATGGGATAGGCTCAGTATTTATACAACATTGTAGATGGCTTTAGTTTGCATGAGGGCATGAACGTCAAGCAGATTACTGAAACTTGCTCCTATTTTAAGTATACTATACCGCAATCCCTCCGATGACACCTGACATCAACTACCAACAACAAGTGCAGACTTGATGTTCATTGAGATCAGTTAGGAAGGATCCAGATGAAATCGGTGCAAGTGCAAAAACAATGGCGACAAGTCCATAAAATAGTAACTAAATGCATAAAGTTTTCACTAGTTATTGACAATATGTTTCTATGGAATTATTTATTTAGCAATATCGCTTTCTTTGTTTCTTCAAATCAATGAACACAACGTTTAAAAAAAAAAAAGAAAAGAAACAAACTAAATTTGAGTATCATATTCAAAACAGAAAAGCACAATTATAGGAAGTGGTGTGGTTAAATATGCAAAACAAATGTTAAACTGTTCCAAACTCTTTCAATGAGGACCACACAGAGGCGGCTTTTATTTATCCAAGTGAACTTTTTTTTTGCACAAGGCAAGGACAGGACTTCTGCGTCCTTATTTGCTCTCAAGTTCGCTCTTTTCTATCTCCCCTTCAATCCAAACGCCCTCTTTTGGCTAAAAAAAAAAAAAAGTCTGGATATTTGCAGCCTGTAGCTCCTCCCATCAACACAAACAAGTCAGCTGTTTGCTTTTCGTGCAGTGAGGTTAACTGATAACACACACTGTGGCATCTTCCCTCTCGTCGCTCACATCCGTCTGTACGCTGCTAGACAGACGGTGCCTGCTCCTCCACCTCCACCTCTACCTTCCACTCCTCCTCCTTCCCCCGTGTGGTGGTGGAGTCTGCCTGTAGTCCGTATCCGGGTTGGACGAGCCATCCGGAAGCGCGGGGCTCGTCTAGAAAGAACTCGTTTACCCACAAGTCCCAGCGACGCCTCAACTTACAGAACTGGCTTCTTGGGCTTCGGGAGTGTTTCCCATTTAAACAAACAGAGCCGAAGATGGCGGAGAGTTAATGGTGTAAAGAAGAAATTATCGATTCGGGAGAGAGTCACGTCCACGAGGTAAGTACGTGCAGCACGCGCGCTCCTATT